>NC_085931.1:44200948-44501242 GCF_028885625.2 Pongo pygmaeus
AAAATTCCTCTCCTTTCTTCTTCCCATCGTGTATTTGGAGACACAGTCATTTGAGGCAGCCCTTCTGAGAACGACCTCAGAGACCAAGGAATCTCCTGGCCCTTTACAAAGCTGTGGCCAGTAGCCAGCACACTCTTCTATTTGCTCTCCCTCCTTCCTTGCCACACTCCCTCTTTGATCTCATACCTACTTTGCTGAGAGAATGGCTCCCTACTGAAGTGTGTGCATGCAGGATTTTCCTTCAGGTTCCATTTTCGAGGGAGCCCGGTCTTTCACATGAAATTATCTGTTTTCGCCAACCTAAGGCAGAATTAGAATTGTCTGGGGCATTGACTTTGCAGTGTGGCTTTATTCCTTTATGTTACAGCCTGGCCTCAGCTGTCAAAGCAGGGAGTAAAGACTTGAGGTGGCCCTGGACAGCAAACCCCAAGGTCCCATGAGCACCCTGGGTCCTCCTGGTGCCCTGGAAACCATTCTGCCCCCAAGGCCCTACTCTGGGCCTATAATGGGAGGGGGAACCTCAAAAATCTCTGATATACTTTCAAGGGCATTCTTCCATTTTCTTCATGACTAGAACCTGGCTTTCTTCTATCAATACTAAGCTCCATACCAAATGGTTAATTGACCACACCTTGATTTTCTCTCCAAAATGTGCTTCTTTCTTTATATCCCTTGTAAGTCGTATTCCTAGGTATACAGCACTAAATGCCACCGTGCCTGGCCTTACAGTTCCTACTTTCTTGTGATTCTTGGAGTCACCTTTCAAGTAAACTACTTGCACCAGAGGTCTTGTTTCATGGTGTAGTTTTAGGGGGAACCCAAACTAACAGCATCACTTTATGTTTATAGGTCATTTATTTATTTATAACAGGTTGCCCATTTATAAAAAATACAACTATTTTTGCCCATTTTCCTATAGGGATGTTTATCTTTCCCTTTTTAACTCGTAATAGTTATTGTATATACTGAATATTGACCTTAATTATTTATGTAGAGAGAGAATATTTTATCCCAGTTTGTGATTATCTTTCCATTTTTCAATGGTGTCCCTGATGAGTAGAAATTTCAAATGCAATGTAGGAGAAACTGTCAATAATCTCCTTTATGATTTGTGTGTGTGCTTTTTTTTCCCTTAAGACATCATTCTTGAAGTCATAGAAATATTCTTCATCTGTTTAAGGCCGGGCGTGGTGGCCCACGCCTTTAATCCTAGCACTTTGGGAGGCCGAGACAAGTGGATCACCTGAGGTCAGGAGTTTGAGACCAGCCTGGCCAACATGTCGAAATCCCGTCTCTACTAAAAATACAAAGATTAGCCAGGTGTGGTGGCGCATTCCTGTAATCCCAGCTACTCAGGAGGCTGAGGCAGGAGAATCACTTGAATTTGGGAGGCAGAGGTTGCAGTGAGCTGAGATCGTGCCACTTCACTCCAGCCTGGTTCAAAGAGCGAAACTCCATCTCAAAAAAAAAAAATTATTCGTCTGTTTCTAAAATTGAGATTTCTAATTCAGCTGGAATTGGTATTTATTTGGTGGAAGGAAAGGATCCAATTTTATTTTTTTCCATATGGATAATCAGTTGTCTCGATGCCTTTTACAGAATACTCCTTCCTTCCTGCATTGTTCTTCAGTACTAGCTCTGTCACGTGCTAAATGTCCATATGTGCCTGGGTCTAGTTCTCTCTTTATTCTGCACCATTGTTCTGTTTGCCAGTTCCTGCACTAATAATACCACATGCTATGGTCTGAATGTGCCTCCCCCCAAATTCTTCTGCCAAATCAACAGTGTTGGGAGGTGGGACCTAATGAGAGCTATCCCACTCTCTTGAGTGGATTAAAAAGGGCTTGGGGGGCTGGGCGCGGTGGCTCACGCCTGTCATCCCAGCACTTTGGGAGGCCGAGGCAGGTGGATCGCGAGGTCAGGAGATCAAGTCCATCCTGGCTAACACGGTGAAACCCCATCTCTACTAAAAATACAAAAAAATTAGCCGGGCGTGATGGCGGGCGCCTGTAGTCCCAGCTACTCGGGAGGCTGAGGCAGGAGAATGGCGTGAACCCAGGAGGCGGAGCTTGCAGTGAGCGGAGATCGCGCCACTGCACTCCAGCCTGGGAGATAGAGTGACACCCCGTCTCAAAAAAAAAAAAAAAAAAAAAAGAAAGAAAGAAAGTAGGGACAGTAAGACAAGGATTGTAGAAAGCAAAACAAAAACAAACAAGAATTAATGATCATTTCACCATGGAGGGCAACAGAGTAAAGCCCCAGTGATACTCTCTGAGATACCATGTGGCACATGACCCCACACTGTCCCCAGAGGAGCTATCCCATCTGCTGGGTAAAGCCCTCAGGCAGAAAAGAAGAAAGATAGATGCAGGAGACTGCAGTGGGAAGCCAGCAGAGGGCTTGGACATGTGGGAGCTAGAGGCAAACTCAGGTAAGGCAAGGAAAATGGAGTATTTGCTGCAGGTGCTCAGTCTCATTAATAGGAAAACCTAGATGAAAACAACAATAAGCATTTCACCCTTCTAAGACTGGCAAAAGTTAAAATGTCTGACAGTACTTACGGTTGGCAAGAATGTGGAACAATGGGGGCTCTTTCATGAAGGCTAATCAACAAGGACGAATAGAACTGGAGAAGCCTTTTCTATGCAAATGAAGCTCTCCCACATGTACACAATATTCATAGCATCATACAAAAGAATCTGGAAGCAACCTAAATATCTATCAACAGTAGAATGAATAAATAAATTATGATAGGTAGTTAACAATATCTAATAGCAAAAAAAAAAAAAATAACGAGCAGTAGTTCTCCAGGACTGATAGCATTGGCATCGTCTAGGAATTTATGAGAAATATTCATTCTCAGGTCCTTACTTAGTCCAGCTGCAGAAACTCTGGGGGTTGAGCTCAGCAATCTGTGTATTACCAAGCCCTCCAGGCAATTTTAGTGCACACTAAAGTTTGAGAACCACTGAAGTTGAGCTATGGCAGCACAGATTAGTCTCCCAAACATAATGTGGGGCAGAAAGTCGGGTGCATGATAATACATTCATATGACACCATTATAGAAAATGTTTAAATATTCACTATATTATTATATTGCCCATGAATGCATACATGTGAAGTAGTAAAATGAAACAGAAATGCATGGGAATGATAAATACCAAGTTCAGGCTGATGGTTGCCTCTGGGAGGGAAATGAATAGGATATATAGTTTGCAGGAGTATACAGGGGACTTCAGCTATATTGATAATATGGTGTTCCTTAAATAATTTATTGTATTATTCCTTATAATAGGAATAATGGTTTAAAAAACATATAACATGAAATTTACCATTTTAACCAGGATCTCACTGTGTTGCCCAGGCTGGTCTTGAACTCCTGGCCTCAAGTGATCCTACCCTACTTAGCCTTTCAAAGTGCTGGTATTACAGGTGTGAGCCACTGCAACTGGCCTCATCATAACTTTTTTTTTTTTTTTTTAGATGGAGTCTCACTCTGTCGCCCAGGCTGGAGTGGAGTGGTACAATCTTGGCTCACTGCAGCCTCTGCCTCCCAAGTTCAATTGATTCTCCTGCCTCAGCCTCCCAAGCAGCTGGGATTACAGGTGCCTGCCACCACGCCCAGCTAATTTGTGTATTTTTAGTAGAGATGGGATTTCATCATGTTGGCCAGGCTTGTCTCGAACTCCTAACCTCAAGAGATCCTCCCACCTCGGCCTCCCAAAGTGCTGGGATTACAGGCATGAACCACCGTGCTGGGCCCCACAACTTCTTAATTATCTTCTTGAATACTTCACTTTTCTGACATTTAAGTCACCATCACTCACCTGTATATTCCAACCATATTAAACGTCCTCTGCATATTTTTTGTCCTTTCTCTCTGCCATGCATATATGCATACCATTGTTTTTGCTTGGAATGCCCTTATCTCATACCATGCATGCACAAATACTATTCATCCTCCAAAACCCAGTTCATAGGTCAATTGTTTGAAGTCTTCCCTGATTTCAGTATTTGCAAGTGGTCTCTTCCCTCTTCCAAATCCCCATAACACTCTAGCTTCTCCTTTTTTGGGGTACTCATATCTGACTACCTTGTTGTCTGTACATGCCATGATCTCCTTGGGACAGAATTCATAACTAAGAGCTAAAATGTATTGAGTGCCTACTGTGTGCCAGGCACTGTACATATAGTATTACATTTATTTGCTCATATGATCCTTTTATCAACCTGATGAGGTAGGCAGTGTTAGCTCCATTTTACAGATAAGGACAGTGAGATTTAGGGACTCAGCCAAGTTTACACAATGTGGCAGAGAAGGCTACGGTCTGGCAAAATGTATTGTTTCATTGCCATAATATAGAGTGGTTGCATGGAAGTGGAACCTAACATGACGATTCGCCAGCCACCTGGCATCCAGGCAGGACCTGTGACTCGTTCTCAGCAATAGAATCCAAGTGAAAGTGATGTGTGTCCATTCCAAGTGAAGGTATTTGTGCCTTTCCCCACTTCTGCCTTTATCTGCTATCTGGATGCAGAGAACTCTAAGGAGCCCACTGTAATGAAAGGCTCTTGAGTCTCTCTGACTACACCAATCAACCAGGAATATCCACCTGGAAGCACCACCTACATGAGAAACAAATGTATTGAGGCACTGAAATTGGGGAGTTTATACAGCAGCTGGCATTATGTTAATTAACTCAAACAGCTAATAAAAGGTGGAACTAGGCTTCAGACTGAGGAAAGCTTATTTTAGAGGCTGTGATTGATATGAATCCATATCTATAAGATCAGAAGCCTGCACTTTTCACCAAGAAGCCAGTGTCTCTCATCATGTCAGTCAAAGGTCATTTCTACAAGGATTACAAAGCTGCCTGTAAAAGATGTAGACATGGGACGTCACTCCAGATTTTCCAAATTAAAATCTTTGGTATTTGTGACAAAAATCTGCCTTGTTAGCAATCTTCCCAGGAGGACCTGGTGTATGCTAAATATCGAGAAACTTTTCTATGAATGATATTGTCTCCTTCCTAATATTCAACACAGCATTTTACAGAGAATTAGGGGATCAGATAGCATTGCATAAGTGAATGAACAAAAGTGTGAGCCAATAGGGCATTTCTGTGGAAAGGGACCCCAAACTTTCCATCTCTTCTGGATCCTAAATCTAGTGCTGATTCCTTAAATCCTATTGGACAGCATCCCTCAGGATTCCTTCTTGAGTCAGAAAGGCGTTCAACCATTGCCAGAAGTGACCCTCTACTATTCTTGATGCTGAAGGCTCACTTTGAAGCTGCCAGAACTCAGACGCCATGCCTGGTGGATTTATTGTCCAGCCTGCCCACGGAGCAGGTAATTAGTTTGAAATGGAGAGCAACAGTGAAGGTCAAACTCCCCCACTGTCACAAGGGACAGTTTGTTCCCAACAATCTCTCTCATAAAGGACCTGGAATCCTCCCCTCACACAGCCTTAGTCCTGAGAAGAGAGAGAGAGAAAAAAAAAGAAAAATACTTTCTCATAAAAGTCCACTCTAACCTTGATTTTTGTTGTAGCATTCTTCAAGGGCTGATAACTGCTGGGATCATACAACCGATGGTGAATTTGATTCAATCCTGAATTCCACTGCAGAGGGCTCCCGTGAGAACCGCTAACCTATCTTAATGGAAGAGGACAAAGAAAGGTCACCTTTGGATTTGTGAGGTCACGCACAGCTCAGGAGGAATGAAATTTACTGAGTTTGCTGCCAGCTCAAGCCATTTTCTCAAAATGACCATCTCTCTAGGGAGAGATATTATGCTCATACTGTTAGAAGCTCGGAGACTAGGTAATAAAACAATATATGTTTGCTATTTTGTCAACTCTGGTTTTTGCTTTAGCAGTTGTTTAAAACATGAAAAAAATCAAAGAAGAACAGAAAAATAAACAAGCAAAAAGACTAAAGAGAGAGGGAAATGGAGAGCCAGCGTACGAGGGGGAGAGAGCAGAGTAAATATAGAGACAGATGAAAGAACAGGGCGGAGTGAAAGGGGAAAAAAATAGATTCTACCTCCCTCCTTTTTCATTTGAAGAAAGCTTGGACGTCAGCTTTTCACTTTCCTGATCCATAAAAATTGTCAGTGACCCTGTTTCTTCTCTCCTCTGAGCCTGGAACAGGTATTGAGGGATAATCTTAGAAAGTTTTAAATTGCCTGAGCATGGCGCTGAAGCTGCCCATTGACTACTGGGAGTCTGATGTGTTCAACAGAGGATGCAGCACAGAAAAGGAATCAGTCTCTGAATCTTGTACCTTTATCAGCCCATGCTGGCTGCCCTCCTCCTTCTTCTACCATCTCCCGGAAAAGCTTTCAGCTGAATCCTTCATGCTCACTCTCTCGGATAAACAGCTGCATGTAATCTCTTGCTATGCAGGGGACAGAGATTCGGCCTCGCATGGTTAGAGCAAGGATTCTGGGCTCTGATTTCCCCATTCCTCTCTCTCTTTCTCACTCCCACAGGAATGAGGCCCTGAGAAGCTGGAAGGTCAGGGAAGATTCCTGTGGGACCCCTGGGTTTCCCCCTCAGCACACCCTCCCCAGACACACCTGACAGCAAAAGCAGACATCCTCCTATCATTAAGAAACTTATAAAATTATGAGGTCCATCTACCTTCAGCTTAATACCTTGCCGTTGTCAAAAAAAAAAAAAAGAGAGAGAGGGAATAATACAAAGGAATTAAGCAAAAGGCTATTTCCAGACACGATTCTGATTACAAATTTAGTGCTGTGTACATCTCTAGAAAGGTCAATTACAAACATCGAGGGGAAATGCCTGTGCCGGTTTTTCCCGTATCTCCATTCTCTCTCCCCTGCCAATCTTGATATTCTTCCGCAAGGGGCCACCTGCTGAGTAAAGGTTGGGACATAGTTTTGAAGTCAAAAATTTTGCTGCTTCTTAGCATTAAAAAGATGCAAGTTATTTAAAAATGGGTATATATCTTCAAGGTCACTATTCTGGAATTTAAAAATCAAGCAAATGTTGAGTAATCAAAAGAAATTTGCATTTATTTCAATAACTGAGGAAAAACGACCAGAAAAGTGTAACCCAGCTATTAGATGGATATCTCCTTATTCCCAAAAGATGGACTTATATTGGCTTATACCTCTCCCCAATCCACGGCCTGTGGAAGTCCAAAGCTCTTTTCTTGTGTTTTTGAAAATTCTTGGAATCTTCCTTTTCCATTCCCCCCCTCTACTTCCTGGATACTGACTCATTGTGGACTGCCTCTTTTCTGGGCTTTGGGTTGACCCAGATATGAAACTTCCTGAAACCTCCACCCACCAAATAGGAACCAGCCCCGCCAATCATCTGTGAACACTACAGGCTTTACTAAAGATTTTAAAAGGGAAAAGAGGTTTATATGATAGTAATAAGAACACCATAGTCCTCACCCTTCTTAAAATATCTACGGGCGGGCTACATATCAACTAAACATTTTAATTGGCCCCTCAGCTTGTTCCACTTAATTCTGCTGGCTCTTTGCCATTTTTCTCCCTCCCTCTCTTTTCCTTCCTACCTCTTTCTGGAGCATTAAAATGTAATTTCTCTCTATTTCCACTAAAGCCTTAGTTCTAGTCAGCATGTGGGATGGGTGACAAGGGAAGGACTCACCAAGGAATCATTTCAAACACAATACTTGAAATACATTTAAGAAAAAAGAAAAAGGGCAGAGAAGTTGGTGGTCACCACTGATGATGCAGGTAGACTGCGTAGGACCTTCCTGTGCCTCCAGGGTGCTGCATCTGAGTGCTCCAACAAGAGAGACAGCCAGGGTTAGGGGTGAGGGGTCTGGAAGGGAGGTTTACCAGCATGAGCCTGGGGTCTGCACTGCTAAGAAGGGCCTTGGGGGAGAGCATTTATCCTCCATTCTTCATGTTTTCATATTGCAGCATGTTGAATGGTGCCCCCCTCCAAAAAAAATATGTCTACATCCTAACTCCCAAAATATGCAAATGTGACCTTCTTTGGATAAAAGGTCTTTGCAATGTAATTAAGGACCTCAAGATGACATTATCCTAGATTATCCGGGTAAGCTCTCAGTCCAATAGCAAGTGATGTTGTAAGAGTCGGAAGAGGAGACTCGCACACAGGAGGAGAAGACCATGTGAAGACAGAGGCAGAAACTGGAATGAGGCAGCCACAAGCCCAGGAACCCTAGAGCCACCAGAAACTGGAAGAGGCAAGGAGTAGAGCCTTCAAGGGGAGCATAGTCTTGCCCAGACTTTGATTTGGGACTTTTGGCCTCCAGACTGCAACAGAATAAATACCTGTTGGTTTTGGCACCTGGTTTTTTGGCAATTTGTTACCACAGCCCTAGGTACCTCATTCCTGGCCTTTTTCCCCAGAGGAAGCAACATGACTTAGACTACAGAGTTTCAGAAAATGGGGTCTGCCTACCTGCACACTTTTTCTCACCTGCTTGCTTACACGTTGTAAAGAGCCTGCCTCTATCAGGGGAGACGCATGGGTGTGAAGAAGTTGTGCCAGCAGCTGGATGAATAAACGTGCCTTATTCAGGGTTAGTTAGCAAGATCGCTTTCCAACAGGCTGACCCACTTTACTCCAGTATCATTCGTAATAACGGTGGTATTTTCATCTCTATCTACCTGATTCTTTGGCCTCTCAGGTGGAGAAGGTAGACTGTTATTTGTTCGCTTCCTAAAGCCTTGAAATAAGTCAAAGGGGCAAGGCAGAAGCTTGAGCAGAAAATGAGCCAAGAATTTGGTGGTAGGCAACATCCAGATTAAAAAAAAAACATGATACCTCACGTGGTGCCACTTGGGCATTTCAGGGATTGGCCTGTGCATTTGCTATAGGCACCTTTTCTTCAAGATACTTTATTTCCATCTACTAGAAAATGGTTATAGTAGGCTGATTGGGGTAGAACCAGAGAGTTTACTTTCATCTGCCTGGAATCACCACAATTCAGGTGCAAGCAATGTCTAAGATGAGAATGACGCCCTCCAGGGTTGTGTGGTGCCTAATCTGTCCTGTGGTCAGTAAGTGATGGTTCTTATACCATATTAGGGAAAAGGGTGATACCCATACGCCACACTTCTGCCTCCCTGGTTCAATAGAAGCAGCCCTCATGCAATTCAGCCCCTCAAAGGTCACCTACTGGATTAGGCTTGCATGTCCATGACTCGGTTTAGACTCAAGGAACCATACTTGCTACATACTTATCTAAAATGTCAAGTTTTGCCTGGACCAGCCTTTGACATTATCTTACTTTAGGTCTGGTACCAGACCCTTCCTCTTAGAGTTACAAAGCACCTGGCCCTGCAGCTCGTTTTTGCTATAGGACAGTCAGTCAATCCCAAACAATTCACAAATGCTCACCCAGCCCCGCCATTGGTCGGCATCCTTGTATGCTCACAGCCACCTCTATGCCTCCAGCTCTGCAACAGCCTAGGATAGTGAGGGGCACATAGAAAGTGCTCAGGACAGGCACAGTGGCTCACGCTTGTAATCCCAGAACTTTGGGAGGCCGAGACAGGTGGATCACGAGATCAGGAGATCGAGACCATCCTAGCTAATGCGGTGAAACCCCGTCTCTACTAAAAAATACAAAAAAACTAGCCAGGCGTGGTGGTGGGCACCTGTAGTCCCAGCTAGTCGGGAGGCTGAGGCAGGAGAATGGCATGAACCTGGGAGGCAGAGCTTGCAGTGAGCCAAGATCACGCCACTGCACTCCAGCCTGGGTGACAGAGCAAGACTCGGTCTCAAAAGAAAAAGAAAAAAGAAAAAAAAAGTGCTCAAAAACTGCTGGGTGAATGGATAGATGAATAAATGCTCTGTATGAGTAGACAGCTCAGCTTCCTCACTGAGTCAAATTTGCCTACATGGTATTCGTTCATAGACTGCTTTCATGACTTTTTCCATACCCATATTCTGCCAGTGCTATTATCTCCTTTAAATTGACTCACTTTTTGCCTCAAGTGATTTGAGTAAAAAACCTAACCTAAGGAGAAGCTCTATATTCTAAGAGAAAACAGGTGTCTTTCTACTACAGTATAGTGTTCAGTCCACGTACCATGGAAAACCATGTCATCTATTACCTGTTGTGCACATATCACACTTTGAGTAGTGTGGGCCAAGGACTTGGGTCCACCGTGACCTCAACCGAGATCCAGCAAGCTCCCTGGTGCCAGCTGAATAATGCATCTCATCCCAACCTGCAAGCCTTGTCAAAGGCAGCACAGAGTGTCACACTTGTTAGCAACAGGACAAAAAGATGCTGGTGTCTAGAAGAACAAGGAGAGGTAGGCCACAGGCTCACAGGATGTCAGCCCCTGTCAGAATAAGACAGAGCCAGGCCTGTCAGCCAGAGGAAGTGAATCAGAACAATTATTCAAAGTCATTTGTTTGGAGGACAAGGGAGAAGAGATTGATTTTTCTTCTTTTGCAGGAAATGCTTAGGTGAGGGCAGATCTTGCTGGGTAGGCAAGCACCTGCCAGGTCGCTGGCTGGAAACCCAGGTAATTCTATACTCCACATTTTCTGAATGAAGGTCCCTCTGGCATGAGCTGTCAGGGCTGTCAAATGGTTCATTGAGAAAGCCTCCGCTCAGCATGCCAACAGAAGACACTGCTTTTCCACATCCACTCCAATGTCAGGGAAGAAGTGTCCCTGGGTGGTACAGCCTTGGACGTGATAGAGACCAACTAGGACAGGCAGGGTAGGACGGTCTGCTTGGCAAAGTGGTTGAGGCTGTTCTGGGCCTGGGAGCAGGAAGCCGCTGCCCTCTCGGCACTAGTTCTGGGTGCCTTGGGAGGACCTTAGTTCACAAAGGATACAAAAGAAAAATAAGGAGATCAATGATTGAGCATCTGCAATGTGCTAGGCACTGTGCTAGCTGCTTTAAGAATAAACATTGGATGTCCATCTTCTATAGATTTTCAGAGTTAAGTCTTTATTTTAAAATAATCAAATAATATAGCACTCATCCTACGCTTGCTGGAGGGCCAGGGCATTTTCCTGGCATTTCTGTTTATTTCCTTTTTCTTTATTTATTTTCTTTCTTCTTTTAACTTTCATCTTAGGTTCAGGGGTACATGTCCAGGTTTGTTATATAGGTAAACTTGTGTCATGGGAGTTTGGTGTACAGATCATTTTATCACCCAGGTACTAAGCATAGTACCCAATAGTTATTTTTGTTCTGACCTTCACCCTCCACCCTCAACTAGGCCCCACTGTCTGTTGTTCCCCTCTTTGTGTCTATGTGTTCTCATCATTTAGCTCTCACTTATACATGATAACATGTGGTATTCTGTTTTCTGTTCCTGAATTAGTTTGCTAAGGATAATGGCCTCCAGCTCCATCTATGTTCCTGCAAAAGACATGATCTTATTCTTTTTAATGGCTGCATAGTATTCTATGGTGTATATATACCACATTTTCTTTATCCAGTCTACCATTGATGGGCATCTAGGTTGATTTCATGTCTTTGCTATGGTAAATAGTGCTGCAATAAACATTTGCATGCATGAGTCTTTATGGTAGAACTTACATTCCTTTGGGTATATACCCAGTGATGGGATTGGTACGTTGAATAGTAGCTCTGTTTTTAGTTCTTTGAGGAATTGTCACACTGGCATTCTGAGAATTTCCAAAGACTGCTTTATGTTTCAAAAATCTTTTTGCTGCTTGTCACCTCTCCTATTGGGCTGCTTCTCTGAGCTTAAGTCCGTTCACCATGTTTGCCTTGAAATCATGTCTCCGCATTGCCACCAGCCTCTCAGGGCCACTTTGCACATTGCTATACCTATTTCTCCACCGTAGTAGAGCCGAAATTCTTCTCAAAGTCCCAATACACAGCAAACACAAGGTCTTCAGGTTGTATGTGTTTTGCCAAAGTGCAAACATAAAATGAGGACACTACACTGTGACTGGATGTCAGGCATCATTGCTTCTAGGACACATCCACCCTGTCCCTTCCCAGGAGGCCACTCCTGTCGCCAGGACCTAAAGCCACTGACCTCTAGCCATGAGTAGCTCAGCCTCACTTATCTACCCAGACAAGAATCCTCCTTTTAAAGTCCTACAATTACAATTCCAGCACCTTCTCATTCTCTGGGCCTGACAAGAGGAAGCAACAAAATAAAAAACTTAACAAAAACATCTCACTAGAGATGCACCCACCTATGATGAAGATAACCTTTTAAATTATTAAGTAGAGGTTTTAAATAAGTGTCCAAAGCATATGCATTTGAAACTCACCATTCATCTTTAACTCTGAGTGACTATATTATTTATTTATTTAACAGATCCTTACATAAACACCTTCTAAGTGACAGCTACCAAATATTAGCTCATTTAATTTTTATAGTTATCTTATAAGATAGCATCTATTTTTATGCCCATTTGACAGACAAGGACGTGCAGAGAGCCTTGTCCAAAGTCATACAGACAGCTAGTGGCAGATTAAGGTTTACAGCAGGTCATTTGGCTCTGTAGTTAGTGCTCCTGACTACGAGACCATGCTGCTCTGCAATGGTTCCCTTCTGCACAGAGGGAGGGCCAATCCCAAGGACAAACCCAAGCTTAAATGGTGAGGCCTTAGAGAAGAAATGATGTGTCCACCCTTTCCATCATTAGGGGTTCAGAAGTACTATGACTCAGACATGGAACTCCCTCCCCCAGTTACATTATCTAAATTAGTCTTCAAAACAGCCCTACTAGTTTAACTCTCCATTGTTCACTCTACAAGTGGGGAAACTGAGGTACAGGAAGCGGTGAAGCTTAGATTTGACCCCAAACCTGTCTTTTAAAAATATGCTCTTTCCAATACACAGAACCAAAGATCATTTTAAATTTTTATTTTAAGACACCTTTAAGGTGTCTTTTATTTAAGTGAGCACTTAAATAAATATATGTTGAATGAATGAATAGAAATATGTTGACATTATTAGCATTACTATGGTCATCATCATCATTATCTTTGGGAAAGAAGAATGCATTTAAAATAGATCCTTGCTGACTATGAGCAAATAGATGATGGATGAACAAGAAAACCTATAGGCAAGAATTACATTAAGTAAGTTGCATAGGAATGTGCCTAGCCCAAAGGTTTACATTTTTAATTAGAACTGTGACAAATTGTCCTTTTTTCCCCATACATAGTTCCAAGCACACTACTTATGCAGCTAAGCATTGTGGAAACTTTTTCTTTTAGATCCAGCTTTACTTCTTCTAAAATCTTCAGTTCTTAGAACTGCAGATAGAAGACTCGAAATAAAGCAAATTTTAAAATGATCTTTGGTAGCCAGGCGTGGTGGCTCACACCTGTAATCACAGCACTTTGGGAGGCTGAGGCAGGTGGATCATGAGGTCAAGAGATCGAGACTATCCTGGCCAACATGGTGAAACTCCATCTCTACTAAAAAATTACAAAAATTAGCTGGGCGTGGTGGCGCACTCCTGCAGTCCCAGCTACTAGGGAGGCTGAGGCAGGAGAATTGCTTGAACCTGGGAGGTGGAGGTTGTAGTGAGCAGAGATCGCACCACTGTATTCCAGCCTGGTGACAGAGCAAAACTCTGTCTCAAAAAAAAAAAAAAAAAAGAACTTTGAAAATGTTTGTCAGACATCTTAAAGGTATTATCTCTAATCATCACAACAATCCTGAAAGAATTGTATGTATGTCCCCATTTTACACATGAGGAAATTGTTAACTCACTTGCTTACCATTCACAGCCAGTTAGCAGAGGGGTCAGGATTCCAAACTAGATCCCTCTGCTTCCCAAGACCATGCATTTTCACTTTACCAGTCTGCCTCTCTGCCTAAAAGTTATTTGAACACAATAGAGCAGATTTTCACCAAAGTCTTACAGCTGTTTCTCTCAGCCTGCAAAACAGATTGCTCCCAGTTGCTAAGCCTAAAGACCTGTGCCAATTTGTCAAAACGCCCATGGCATTTTAATGATTTAGAAAAGCACAGGCCAATGGCTTTTTCTACACACAGCAGATGCCTCTGTTCCAAGAACTATAACAGCATCAAAGTGAAGTGCGCCCACTGATTTGCAATTTTTCCTGCAAGTGACAAGTCCATGGATGTGGACCTGCTGGAGGTGGGGGGGGGAACCAATGGCAAGGATGAGTTCTGTCATGCTCATCTTCCAGGAGAAAGGGAGCAAAATGTGACCAAGATAAAACTACCTCAGGGTGGGAATCTGGCAGAGGATGGACTAAAGATTAGCTTAAGATAAGTATTTTCTTCCTTCTGGTATTTGGAAAGCCTTGACCCTTTAGCTTTCTTATTTTGGCTTTTGCCTTTCAGCTCCTGGCCTGATTATTTTGATAAAGTGCGTCCCTAAATGATGGTCTCACTGGAGTCTAGTTGACAGAAATGCAACGCAGTAAAGAGGAGAAGAAAGCTGTGCAGCATGGAAGCTGCAGACAAATGAGGCCTATTCTCAAGGCAGGGTGAAAAATGGGGGAGTAATGGCAGCCATTTTGCAAGGTGCTTGACTTATGGATTCATAAGTCTTTTAGAATCTGGAGTTAGTGCTTCAAAATGATGGAGAAAAATGAGAAAATGACTGCACACCAAATATAACCCATGTTTCTGGGGGCAGGGAGCAGGAGCCTCTGCTTACGCCTCATGTGGTATTTCTGTGCCCCATTCATCATTTGGCCTGGGGAATTCACGAACCCTGGAAAACTCTGCAAAGCTTCAAAGGTTGAATGTGCTTTGAATTCTAAATTATTTGAACTCATGCAAATTCTCATTTTTCCAAGGGCTGCTAAACCTCATCAGGAGCTTATTTCCTAAAGCAAGTACAGACATCTGAGCATGCATTGTACCAAGGAGAAATTTCGAGTAGACTCTGGGGAGAGAGAGAACAGAATGAGTGTGGAGGAGAGGTAACTTCCGGGTATAGGAAGTTGTCTAAGTCAGGTTGTTAGCAGCCTAGGTGGTGGTGGTGGTGTTAGTGATGATGATGATAATGATGATGACAACGATGATGATACAATAATAGCAGCTACCACTAGTAAAGCATTTACTTTATGCCAAGCCTGTGCTAAGAACCTTTATATGTGACACGTGTCCTATGTCTACAGGTGTCATATGTTTCCTCCTTCCTCTTGTCCTGTCTCTGGCTTTCGCCCCATTCCTTCTTTACTTGACTTCCTTCCTCCTTGTTTTTAGTCTAGGATTGAAAAGTCTAGGCTGTGGGGGCCTCAGACCATGGAGAATGCATGATCAGGTTTCCTGGGATAGAGGTATGGTTGCGCAGATGAAAAAAGAGTTCCTAGACAAGGGATGGGGGAGAGGGAACACCTAGCTTCAATGTTAGTGAAAGTCCCTAAGAAAAGGGCCTCGTAGTTTGGCACCCTAAGAGATAATCTTCTTTGCTTTTTAGGGCTGCCATAACAAAGTACCACAAACTGGTAACCAACGGAAATTTATACATATCCTCATGATTCTGGAGGCTAAAAGTCCAAGATCAAGGTGTTCACAAGATGAGTTTCTTGTAAGATCTCTCTCCTTGACTTGTAGATGGTGTTTTCTCTCTGCATCTTCAATTGGTTCTTCCTGCCATTCAGATTGGCGTGCCTGTGTTATACTAATTATGAAATATTTTGAACACATCTTGCCCTATACTTCTGTATTACACTGTCTCCCATGAACAAAAATGTCCTACCAAATGCCTTCGCCCTAGGAAATGCATTGCATCATTCAAGATAGGCTGCAGTAACAGCCTTCACATCCAGCAAATTAATCTACAAAAGTCTTGCTCATGTTACATATCCAGCGTGTGTCAACAAAACAAGGAGTCTCTGCTCATCCAAATCACTCCAAATCATCTCACCATGTGCTTGCACAATGAAAATGCTTGCAGAATGAGACCGTGGCATATTAAACACTGACTGTCAATGCTCCTTCATTGACATATATCATGCCCACTTATATTTCATTGGCCAATGTGACTCACATTGGCATATGCCTGTCTTCAAAGGGAACAATCCTACCTGTCATGTGTCATGTGTCTAGAAGGAAGAAAGTAGAAATGTTTGGTGATGAGCATTAATGACTGCCCCACATACCTAGCACTTAGTGACAAGACAAAAGAACCTGAGAATCCTAAATGTTTTGAGATTATGTTTCTGACACAGTGGATTTATAATAAAAAAGCAAGTTTTGTTTGTTTGTTTGTTTGTTTTTTGTTGTCGTTGTTGTTGTTTTTGAGACAGAGTTTCACTCTTGTTGCCCAGGGTGGAGTGCAGTGGCGCTATCTCGGCTCACTGCAACCTCCACCTCCTGGGTTCAAGCGATTCTCCTGCCTCAGCCTCCTGAGTAGCTGGGATCACTGGTGTGAGCCACCACGCCCAGCTAATTTTGTATTTTAAGTAGAGGTGGGTTTTCTCCATGTTGGCCAGGCTGGTCTCGAACTGCCCACCTCAAGTGATCCGCCTGCCTCGGCCTCCCAAACTGCTGGGATTACAGGTGTGAGCCACCACACCCTAAAAAAGCAAGTTCTAATAACATTAATTATATACTTTTTAAATCTGAGTTCCCCAGCTGGAATGTGTACATGCTACACATAAATTCTTTCATCAGATAATTCCAAAAGCACTTTGAGATGAATATTTTGATTCCCATTTTACAGACAACAAAACTGAGCTATGAGAAATTAAATAACTTGCATGAGGACTCAAATAAATGGTACAGCTAAGATTTTGACCCCAGTCTACCTGACTCACTTCTAACTTGAAAACACATATTCTCATTTGTTTATTCATTCAACATTTCTTTATTGAGAATCAACTATCTGTCCAACACTGTTAGGAAGTTGCCTAGGAAGAGACAAGGTTTCTCCTGCATGCAGTTTAAATTTTAAGGGAAAGAGTAGGAAATCTGGAATAAAAACCAAGTAGACAAATACATAAACAAGAGAGTTTCAGATATCAATAAGTTCTATAATGAAAATAACATGGGGTTATACATTCAAGTGGCTATTTTGAGGAGGTAATATTTGCCCTCAGACCTGTATGTTAAGGAGCTGTCCATGTGAATGCTTGAGGGAAAAGTCATTTGGACAAAAGGAAGAGTTAGTTCCAAGGCCCCAAGTTTGGGACAAGCTTGGTGCATTTAACAAACAAACGGATCTCTCATGTAGTTGCAAATGTTGGCTGAGGCTGTAGTCACATGAAGGCTCCATTAGACTGAATGTCCAAGGTGGTTCAGGCATATGGTTGGCAAGTGATGGTAGCTGTTATCTAGGAGCTTAACCGAAGCTCCATCTAAACACCTTCTCCCTACATGTAGCCTCTCCGGGTGGCATGGACTTCTCATAGCAGGATGGCTTGGTTCCAAGAGGAGATGTCCAAGACCAAACATCCCAGGAGGCGAAAATCAGAAACTAGCTTGAAACTGGCACAGAATCTCTTGTACAATATTCTAGTGGTCAAAGCAATCACAAGACCTGCTCAGATTCAAAGGTGTTATACTGGGTAGAAAATGTCCTCTAAAATTTATATCTGCCCAGAATGTTGGGATATGCCTTTATTTTATAGATTCTTTGCAGGTATAATTAAGATGAGATCATACTGGATTAGAGTGGGGCCTAAATCCAATGACTGGTATTCTTATAAGAGGAGATATACAGACACAGAGGGATGCAGGGAAGAAAGCCATGTGATGATGGAGGCAGATGTGAGTGATGCAACTTTAAGTCAAGGAACACCAAGGGTTGCCAGCAACCACCACAGCTGGAGAGAGGCATGGAACAGATCCCCCCTCACATCCCCCAGAAGGAACCAACTCTGCTGACACCTTGACTTTGAACTTCTGACCTCCAGAACTGTGAGAGCATAAATTTCCATAGTTTTGAGACTCCCAGTTTGCTTGACAGCCCTAGGAAATGAATACATGAGTGGAGAAACACCCCAGCTGAGTGTGCTAAGGTTGCATTACAGAAGAACAAAACAATGATGAGAGATAGTGGTGCCATCTTTGGAAAAGACAATCTGCTACAACTGTTTATATCCAAAAGCAATAATAGACTCAGTAGTTGTCAGCTTGGTTTCATTTTTCTTTGGAAATTCATATGTTCTGTTTCTGTTCATGACTGTGTGTATGTGTTCCTTGTGATAAGTCTCCCAAAATCTTCTTTGGGAAGTGCTGGAACATGAGCAAACCAACATTTTCCCCTGGGTTAGTATTACAGCTTACACCTCAACCTGCAAGTTTCATGATTTTTTCTGCCAGACTGAATTTCAAACACTTTCTCAGCAGGATGTAAACATTGAACTCAAGCTTTGACAATTTCTGAGCTCCTGCTGTGGCTGAGATCAAGGAATCATAATTAATCATGAAGGTGTTGGTGGATGCTGCTGCTCCTCTCCATGCTTCTTCCCACAAAGCATTAGGGCCAGTCTAGCCCAAACCTACCAGGAGACCACAGGAATTGAGTAGATGTAGCAGCTACCTGAGGGTCTGAAAAGTTGGAGTCTGTCCCAATCATGGGAAAGAGAGACTTAAGTAAGCGTCCTGGGCCTTCTGAACATGCCTGTATAGGATAGGAGATTTAAGTCATGAAGCCTAAAGACCATTGAATCACTGGCATCTCATTGTCAAGTAAGACAGTGGATGTGGACAAGCTTTGAAATGTAACAAATATAAGAGAGTAGAGATCATCATGGGTGGTTAGAACTGGACCATAATGGTGTTTTAGTCCAACTCTTACCAAATCCTTCCACTACATCCCTCTGGAGATTATGTAACTTGGCCTGAATTTCTTCACTGACAGGGAGCTCACTGCCATATGAACATATTAAGGATCCAGTCATCAATGGTGAGGAAACTTGCTATCCGTCCAGACAATTTATTAGCAAAATATCATGACTTTGCCATGCATGAGTGTAAGAATTAAAGATGCATGGTATATTTAAACCCTGATAAGTTTAAACATGCATGGTAAGAAACACAAGTTGAGGAAGGAAATGCAAAATTAGTCCAAGATAATTGAACTCTGTGGTTTCCTGGTTCTCTCCTCTTAACCTAAAACCAAAACCAAAAAGACACGCAAATCCTGCTAAAGTTGACTTTACCAGGAAAAAAAAAGAATATTTAAGGAAATGAATGTTTATGAGGTCATGTAATAAGAATTACTCCCCCTGAAAAAAAAACCTGCAACTAATACATTAAAAGAACTATATTTAAAATGAACAAAGTAATAAGAAATAGAAATACTGTAACTGGCAAAAGGGTCTGGCTGCTCACCACTTGTGGAAAAAAGTCAAAAATAATAATGAGTTCTGATAAAAGGGAGTGAGATTTCATTATTCATGCTGGCAGGGGAAGAGCAGAAAGCAATTCCACTCTTTAGGCAGGTGTGGGTTCCATCCTTGAAGTAGTCTTTTGTTGGAAAGAGATATCCAGAGGTGCCTGGCCCCATCAAGATCCGACTCCTGAAGCTTCTAAGGAAATATATGACCAGATGAGATAGGATGGTCCATGCTTAACAAGCACTTAGGTAAATGTGCATAAGGCACGGGAGTATAGTATGGTAAAGGAAAGGGAGTGGAGGCTCACAGCACATTCAGAGGCTGTATTTTAAGATGAAAGGTAACATATATGTAGTTTGTCTCAAAGTTATATCTTGAGACTGGGATGGGGAAGAGGAAAGGGGACAGAAGAAAAAGGTTTTAAATGCAGTTTGAGGCTCAGCTGCTAAGCTGCTTGTTTCAATAATAATAAATTGGAAACAACAACCAAAAAAGCTGTTTAGAGTTTTTAAAGGAGCAACAAATATAACTTCAATTAATTAAATCTCAGCAGTTAGGTTAAAGTCAAATTAGATGCAGCTAGAGAGGGAATGAGTAAACCAGGAAAAGTAGCCAGAATGCAACAAAAAGAGATAAAGGGAAAACATAAAATAGAAGTTAGAGACATAGAGGATAAAATGAGAGTGTCTGGAATATATCTTGAACCTGTAAGTGGCTAGCCAGAGAACCTCAAAAACTGACAGAATTGCAAAGAAAAAGTAATATATCTATAATCATAGGGCGTGATTTGACAATATCTGTCCTAGGAACTGATATATTTAGTATACCAAATATTAGTGGGAATTAGAACATTTAAACAATCTCATGAGCAAACTTGAGCTAATGGACAAAATAGAGAAATTTACCACCAAAGAAAATGCATTTGCTTTCTGGCTTATGTGAAATTATTGAAAAAATTGACCACAGAATAGCCCATAAGTAAAATCTCAGCAAGTACCAAATAATAAATATTTTACAGTGCCATAAAATTAGAAATCAATAACAAGAATATAAAGCCACACTCACTTGGTAACTGAAAATACACATCTTTATAATTCATAGTTTGAAGGAAAAATTACAATGGAATTAGCAAACATTTAGCATCATATAACAATGAAACCAGTACATACAGAACCCTTTATGATATTACTGAAGTAGTGGTTCCTGGAAAATGTATAGCCTTAAATTCATGTATTGAGAAATAAGGAACACTGAAAATAATTTAAGAAGTGGTTACATTTAAGAAGATCAAAGAGAAATAACAGATTAAATCCGAAAGGAATAGAACAGAAGCAATAATAAAAGTAAGAGTCAAAATTAATAAAATAGAAAAAAATAAGATCAACCAAATCAAAGTTATCTTCAAAAAACAAATAAATTAAAACTTTGGCAAGATTAATCACAAAAAGGAGAGCGAAGGCAAAAATTAACCTTATTAGGAATGTAAAAAAAAAAACCTCAACAGACCTGCATATTTTATAAACCGTAATAGAATACTACGCTAAACATTATTGTTTCTCTGTTCATGCTGGAATTTAAGGGGATGGGTACATACCTAGTAATTGCTGCATCAAAGGGTATATACACAGTCTACTTAAATACATATTGCCAACTTCTTTCCAAAGTAATTAGTGTAATTTACAGTCCCATCAGGAAGATAGTGCCCACTTACACATAGGCTGGTCAGCATTTAGCATCAACAGATTTTTGTTGTTGTTGTTTGAAACAAAGCGAGTGTGAAATGGTATATCACAATGGTTTTAATTGTACTTTCCTGGTTATTAAGCTGACAATACTTCCATATGTTTCCTCTGTGAATTATCTTTTCACATCTTTTGCACCCCTTACTATTTCTTTTTCTTTTTTTCTTTCCTTTTTTTTTTTTTTTTTTTTTGAGACAGAGTCTCACTCTGTCACCTAGGCTGGAGGGCAGTGGCACGATCTCGGCTCACTGCAACCTCCACCTCCCGGGTTCAAGTGATTCTCCTGCCTCAGCCTCCCGAGTAGCTTGGACTACAGGCACATGACACCACACCTGGCTAGTTTTTGTATTTTTAGTAGAGACAGGGTTTCACTATGTTGGCAAGGTTGGTCTCAAACTCCTGACCTTGTGATCCGCCCACCTCGGCCTCCCAAAGTGCTGGGATTACAGACGTGAGCCACTGCGCCTGGCCTGCACCCCTTACTATTATATGCTTTGCGTTTTCTTTTAGATTTGAAGAACCTCATTATAAACTCTAGCACTAATCTTATGTCAGTTAAACGCATAGCAAATATCTCCTGATGTGGGAGAATATATATTTGCAAGTCTTCTTGTGAGCATATGTTTTCAGTTCTAGGGAGCCAGATGCTACGAGTGAAAAGCCTTGTCATCGTGGAGAAGTGCATTCAACTGTGTAAGAAACTGCCAAACCTTTATTCATAATGGTTGTATAAATTTTACATTACCACCAATAATGTATGAGAGTTCCAGTTGCTTCACATCCTCACCAGCGTTTTGTTTTGTCTGTCTTTTTTCCTTTGGTTATTCTAGTGGGCATAAGATATAATAGCATCCCTTGTGGTTTAATTTAAATTCCACTGAAGACTAATAACATTTGCATATTTCTAATTAATAAGCCTTTTTAAGTGACTTTTCAAGTCTTTTCTCATTTTTATTAGATATTTGCCTTCTTATTATTGATTTGAAAGAATTATATTTATATGCTTATATTCTGGTTATAGGCCCTTTGTCATTATTTTCCAAAACAATATTTGGTTGTTTCTGTACCACTTTCCTTGCTCCTTTGAATTGACTTGGCGCCTTGGCCAAAAATCAATTGACCACACACATGTGGGTGCATCTCCAGACTACCACATTCCGTTTATCTATTTGTCTCTCCTTGTATCAATAACACTGTCTTGATAATGATAATGGTAAGTTTTGAAATCAGGTTGTGTAAGTCCTCCTAATTTTTCCTGGGTTTTCAATATTGCTTTGCTTTTTAAAAATTTTGTATTTTCATTTACATTTTAGAATAAACTTGTTAGTGGGATTTTGATTGGCATTGCACTGAACTCGTGGATCAATTTGGGGAGACTGGACATTCTTATATACGGATCCCGTGGCCATCAACTTTAAGAACTCGTTCTCATCCATTACTAACTCAATCTAGGTTCAGATGCTACTCGTTTTCTGCTCAGTCTGTGTCTGAGCCGCTTATGCTCTTCATTTTGTCATCCAATTAACCTCAGCTTTGCATCAATACTATTTCTTGCTTTGGTGCCTATTACCTCTCCTCTAATCACCAATCCACAACTTACCTCCAAATTCAGGGCTTGTCTCATTCTTCCCAGGGGAGTGCTGCTCAGTCTGTCTACTTAGTATTATAATCTCTCTGGTTTGGTATCAAGGCACTCCCATGTCCAGCTTCCATGAGATGTCTCAGAGGGCATGCTGCCGGGTGTAGCTGCATGGTCAAGCTTCTTCATATCTCTCGCCTCATCACTTAAACTCACTATTTTGTACTCCTGCTTCAGCTCTAGGGAGCTACTGTTAGTTTCTTGAAGACATGTGCTCTCTCTCTCTCTCACATCTGGACCTGAGCACATCCTGTTACAGCTGCTTGAAACAATGTGAACCCCAGGCACACACCATTAGCTTAGAAGCCTCCCCTGATTCTTCAAGGCTGGTTGAGTCCCTTCTCTGTGCTCTCATGACAACAGTTCGCAATTCCTCATTGCAGCACCCAGCTCATGATGCTCTTGGAGGCAGAGACTGAGTCTTTCTCACTATTGAATTTCCAGCATTCGTCACAGAGCCTGGCATATACAAAGCCCTCCATCATATGTATTAAGTGAATGGAAAAATAGAAAAATGTTATATATATGTACATATATACGTATATATGTGTATATATGTATATATATGTGTGTGTGTATATATATGTACATATATGTATCTATGTACATATATGTATCTATATATATGTAGTGTGTGGGTTTATATGTGTGTGTGTATATATATATATATATATTACAGTGAAATACTATTCAGCCTTAAAAAGGCAGGGAATCCTGTCATTTAACACAATATGGATAAACCTAGAGGACTCTAAAGGCAAATTCCACATGTTCTCACTCACAAAATCTAAACAAGTTGAACTCCTACAAGTAGAGAGTAGGATGATGGTTACCAAGGGCTGGGGGACGGGAGAGGATGGGGAAAGCAGAGCTGTCCATCAAAGGGTAGAAAGTTTCATTTAGACAAGAGGAATCAGCTTTAGTGATCTATTTCACAGAATGGTGACTATAATAAATAATAATGCATTACATAATTCAAAATTGCTAAAAGTAGATCTTAAATGTTTTCACCATAGAAAAATAAGTATGTGAGGTAGTGAATATGTTAACTAGCCTGATTTAATCATTTCACGTTGTAAACATATATCAAAACATCACACTGTGCCCCATAAATATATTTAAAATATTATTTTTTCAATTAAAAATAAAATTTTAAAGATAATGAATAGTAAGTATGTTCATAGAATACTCTTAGCAGGTGGGAACCCTGAATCACTAAAGACCTCAGGGCAGTTATGTACCTCTGGTGGAGAGAGGTGATTCATTCTGCTCCCAGAATTTGTTAAAGACATCCCTTAACCAAATTCAATTTATATGCACCTATCAATCTTCTAGTCTTAATGCACTTCCCCAAGTAGATTTCTTAAGCTGGAACAGAAATGTGTTGGCTGAGTGATACATTCCAAGTCTATTGCGAGATAGACTGAGAATTGCACACTGTAGGTGAGTATGTTGGCTCTGTACTTTTAAAAACTTTTTTACATAATTTTGGTTCACATGGACACAATCTCAGCACTCCCGCTGGGAACTAACAGAACTAAACTTTTCTTTCCTTTTTTTTATACATATGTTATCCAAGGAGGACAATTTTTATTTATGTTTTTCTCACAGGGTCTTGAGGGTGCTCAATTAACATAGTTGAGTTGAGCAGTTAGTGAAAGTGAGAACTAAACTCTAGGGACACATATGAGTTTGCTAGGGCTGCTGTAACAAAGTACCACAACTGGTGGCATATCAACAGAAAAGTATTGTCTCATAGTTCTGGAGCCTAGAATTCTGAGATGTCACATAGGTTTGGTTCCATTTGAAGACTGTGAAGAACAGCCTGTCCCATGTTTCTACACCAGCTTCTGGTGGTTTGCTGGCAGTCTTTGAAATTTTTGCCTAGTACAAGCATCACCTCCATCTCTGCCTTCCTCTCCACATGGCATTTTCCCTGTGTGTGTCTCTATTTGTCTGAATTTCCCCTTTCTATAAGGACATCAGTCACATTGGATTGAGTGCTCACCTTTCTCCAGGATGACCTCATCTAAACTCATCTAATTCCATCTGCAATGACTCCATTTACAAATAGTCACATTCTGAGGTAGAAAGGGTTAGGACTTCAGCATATGAATTTGCATGGGGGGCAGTAGAGCTAATTCAACCCATAACAAGACAGAATTAACAATAACCATTGAAAACTTTAAATAAAGCTTTATATCAAAACATACTTTTAAGTAAAACTTTATTTAGATATAATTTATATATATTTTAAGTGTACAATTTGATGCGTTTTGACACATGTACACATCTATTTAACTTCTACCACTATCAAGATATAAAACATTTTTTATCACCCCAGAAAGTTCCTTTGCTTCTCTTTTTAATTAATATTCCCCAACCCAGTCACCATTCTGACAACCACTTATTTGATTTCTGTCACCAATTATTAGTTTTGTCTATTCTAGAACATCAAATATTCCTTGGAATTATATACTTTGTAGTCTTTAGTGTCAGGCATTTTTTCTGTAAACGTAATGCCTGTGAGATTCATCCATTTTATGTGTATCAGTAATTTTTTCCTTTTCTTGCTGAGTAGTATTTCACTTCATGAATATACCAACATTTCTTTATCCATTCATTTGTTGTTGGACAGTTGGGTTGTTTCCGGTTTCAGGCTTTCCTGAATAGGCCTTCTATGAGCATTCACGTGCTAATATTTTTTTGTTGGCATATGTTCTTATTTCTTTTGGATAAATATTTAGACATGAAAGTGTTGAGTCACGCATAAAGAGTTTTCAGGTCACTTTTTTTTATTCTGAAAGTAGTAAAATCAGCCAAGCACTTCATTGGCGTTAGGGACTACCCATGGAGCCCATTCTCAATAAAAGTCCTGAAACCCACTCCAGGCAAAAGTGTAGGTATCATCATTCCAATAGTAAATAATGTGGTCATTTCACTTTGTGTGGTGGTTTATAGTTTTTTGTTTTGTTTTGTTTTGTTTTGAGATGGAGTCTCACTCTGTCGCCCAGGCTGGAGTGCAGTGGTGTGATCTCGGCTCGCTGCAAGCTCCGCCTCCTGGGTTCATGCCATTCTCCTGCCTCAGCCTCCCAAGTAGCTGGGACTACAGGCGCCCACCACCAAGCCCAGCTAATTTTTTTTGTATTTTTAGTAGAGACGGGGTTTCATCATGTTAACCAGGATGGTCTCGATCTCCTGACCTCGTGATCCGCCCACCTCGGCCTCCCAAAGTGCTGGGATTACAGGCATGAACCACCGCGCCTGGCCTATAGTTTTTAAAGTCTGTTCATATTCATTGTCTAGTTCAATTATTGTCACAAATTCTAAAAAGCTAAGCAAAGATGACCATCCCCATTGTGCAGATGAGGAAACTGAGTCTCAAAGAGGCTAAGCAACTATTTAGAAGAGAGCTGAAACATGAATCCAAGCCTCTGACTCATCATTTTATGCTCCCTGAACTCCATTCTTTAGTCCCATTTTATCCAAAATTCAGCTTGTTTGGATCAAAGTGGAAGGGAGTCCCTGGAAGAAGCACTTTGCAGGACAACCTAAGCCCCTTTGAACGTGAGCACCAGATATGCTTTTAGGGTCTTCAAAGAAAAGGTATACACTAGTCTCTGTAGGCAGTTAGAAATCAACTATGCCATCTGTCATCATCTTGACCTGTCACAGCTAAGGATCTTCAACTGATTGCGTAAATCATCATGTCTAAAATCTGATCCATTCGTTAAATAATTACAAGAAAGGATGTTGAAGGGATGGAGCTGTTAGTGATCACCAGGATGCTTCTAATCATGGAGTGTATGTAAGGAGGGGGAGGGGAAGTGGATAACAACTCCAGCAACTTGAACAGTGGCAAAAACAACAGCCCCTGCCCTCAAAATGCCCCACCAAGTCTTCATACAAGGGGACTTTCAAAAGTTTGTGGAAAAATAAAATTAAAAGATAAAAATAAAAAATATAAATTTTATTTCTCAACATAAGCTCCATCAAGTTCAAGACACTTGTGTAAGCAATGATACCAGCCATTTAGTCCATCCCTAGAGAACTGAGGGTCCTGGGAATTTAACTTGTCAATGCCATCTTTTCTCATTATTAACTAAACTGAATGCCCTTTAAAGAGTTTTTAAGATTAGGAAACAAAAAGAAGTCAGAAGGAGCCAAATCAGGACAGCAAGGTGGTTGTCTAATGATTTCTCATTGAAACACTTGCAAAATTGCCCTTGTTTGATGAGAGGAATGAGCAAGAGCACTGTTGTGTTGGAGAAGGACTCTCTCGTGGAGCTTTCCTGGGTGTTTTTCTGCTAGAGTTTTGGCTTTTCAAAACACTCCCATAATAAGCAGATATGATCACACTTTTGTCCTCCAAAATTCAACAAGCAAAGTGCTTTGAGCATCCCAAAAAATTGTTGCCGAGATATTTGCTCTTGAATGATCTGCTTTTGCTTTTACTGGACCATTTCTACCTCTTGGTAGCCATTAGTTTGATTGTGCTTTGTCTTCAGGATTGTACTGGTGAAGCCATGTTTCATCTCCTTACAGTTTAAAAAAAGCCTCAGGATCTTGATCCTATTTAAAACGTCTTTTGAAAGCCCTGCTCTTGGCCGGGCATGGTGGCTCATGCCTATAATCCCAGCACTTTGGGAGGCTGAGGTGCACAGATCACCTGAGGTCTGGAGTTCGAGACCAGCCTGGTTAACACGATGAAACCTTGTCTCCATAAGAAAAATACAAAAAATAGCCAGGCATGGTGGTGCATGCCTGTAGTCCCAGCTACTTGGGAGGCTGAGGCAGAAGAATCGCTTGAACCCGGGAGGCAGAGGTTGCAGTGAGCTAAGATTGTAGGCAACAAAGCAAGACTCCACTCAAAATTTTTTTAAAAAAAGAAAGAAAGCTCTACTCTTGTCTGCAGCTGATCTTGTCTGTGCAACAGTTTTGATACCCATCAAGTGGAAAGTTTGCTCAATTGTAATTTTTCCAACAGAATTGTGTAAGCTGAACAAGTTGAGATGTCTATGGCATTGGCTATTGTTTCTGCTGTTATTCATTAGTCCTCTTCAATTAGGGCACCGACAAAATGCATTTTTTCCTTGCAAATTGATGTGGATATTCTGCCACTGCAGGCTTCATCTTCAACATAGTCTCATTTTGTAAAACAAATTATACACCTGTAAACTGCTAATTTCTTTGGGGCATTGTCCCCATAACATTTTTGAAATTATGAATGATTTCGCCATTCTTCCACCCAAGATTTACTATCAATTTGATCTTTGTTCTTACTTCCATTCTAGTGGAATTCATGTGCTTTGATAGGAGCTCTTTTCAAACTGATGTGTTATCTTTCTTTCTTTTCTTTTTTTTTTTTTTGTTTTTGAGACAGAGTTTCACTCTTGTTGCCCAGGCTGGAGTGTGGCGCGATCTCGACTCACTGCCACCTCTGCCTCCTGGGTTCAAGTGATTCTCCTACCTCAGCCTCCCAAGTAGCTGGGATTACAGGCTCCTGCTACCAAGCCTGGCTAATTTTTTGTATTTTTAGAAGAGACAGGGTTTCATCATGTTGGCCAGGCTGGTCTCAACCTCCCAACCTCAGGTGATCCAGCCACCTCAGCCTCCCAAAGTGCTGGGATTACAGGCATGAGCCACCATACCCGGCCATCTTACCTTTCTTAGTGCCTCAAACTAGATCCTGTTCAGACATGTTATAATAAGTTAATATGAGTTTATTTTGATGCAAAAATTGAAACCCATGCATTTTATATAATATACATTTTTCATTAATTCATTAACTTTTTGAAGATCTCTTGTATTTCCTATTTTGCAGGCCTATGGCATCATAATTCAGCTAACTTCAGTGACTCTGTTAGCTATGTAGAAGATCAAATTCTCCCCAAGCAGCAGATCATAATAAGGGAGGTGGCAGAGCACCTAGGTTTTGAAATGGAATGGAACAGGGTTGGAATTCCAACTCTATCACTCATGAGCTATGTGATCTTGGTGAATTTATTTGACCTCCTAAAACTTTAGCTTACTTATATCTAAAATAGGATAACAATGTTATACAGTATTCGTTCCCTATTGCTGCTGTAACAAATGACCACAACTTGGTGGCTTAAAACAATACAAACTTACTACCTTTTAGTTTTGGAGGCCAGAAGTCCAAAATCAATCTTAGTTAAAGTCAGCAGGGTTGCATTTCCTTCTGGAGGCTCTAGGGATAATTCATTTTTTGCCTTTTCCAGCTTCTAGAGGCTGCCCACATTCCTTGGCTTTTGGCCTCTTTTATCTTCAAAGTCGGCAAGGCCCACCTAGTTTTTCTCACATTGCATCACTCTCACATACTATTTTTGTCCTCTCTCTTCCACTTATAAGAGCCCTTGTGATTACATTGGGTGTCGCTCAACAGCACTAATCATTAGGAAAATGTAAATCAAAACCACAATGATGTGTTTCCTCACACCCATTAGGGTGGTCACTATTTAAAACAATGAAAATAACAAGTATTGGCAAAGAGTGAAGGAATTAGAACCTTTGTGCACTGTTTGTGGGAATGTAAAGTGGTGCAGCCACTATGGAAAACAGAAGAGTGATTTCTTAAAATTTTTAAAATATAATTATCATATGATCTGGCAATTCTACTTCTCGGTATATATCCAAAAGAATTGAAAGCATGGTTTGTTTGTTTTGTTTTTTTGTTTTTGAGACAGGATCTCACTCTGTCGCCTAGACTGGAGTGCAGTGGTGCGATCTCAGCTCACCGCAACCTCCACCTCCCAGGCTCAAGCGATTCTCCTTCCTCAGACTCTCAAGTAGCTGGGATATACAGGTGCACACCACTACCGCCTGGCTAATTTTTCTATTGTTAGTAGAGATAGGCTTTTACCATGTTGGGCAGGCTAGTCTCAAACTCATGACCTCAAGTAATCCACCCGCCTTGGCCTCCCAAAGTGCTGGGATTACAGGTGTGAGCCACTGTGTCCAGCCTGGGTCTTAAAGAGATATTTGTACACCCACGTTAATAGCAGTATTATTTACAATAGTTGAAAGGCAGAAGCAATCTAAATGTTTACTGATGAATGGATAAACAGAATGCAGTATACACTGTACATATAATGAAATAACCTTCTGTACTAAAAAGAAAGGAAATTCCGACACATGCTACAATATGGATGGGTGTCAAGAACATTTATACTAAGTGAAGTAAGCCAGTCACAAAAGGATAAATACCATATGATAGCATTTATAAGAAGTGTCTGTAGAAACAGGAAGAAGGATGGTTACCATGGACTAAAACAGGGAGTAGTTGTTCAATGGGTGTAGGGTTTCAGTTTTGCAAGATGAAAATATTCTGGAGAACTGTTGCACAACACGTGAATACACTTAGCACTACTAAACTGTATGTTTACAAATGGTTAAGATGGTAAATTTTTATGTGTATTTTATCACAATTAAAAAATTTTTTATGTTGTTGGTTCCCTACTTCCTCCAACTTCAGAAATCTTTTCCCAGCATTTTTCACAGGTGGTTACTTGATTTTTCTCAAAAGCATCCAATGATGACTAACTGCAGATGGACTAAATGCCATTGTTAGACAGTAACATTCAATTTTTTAAAAAAGTATTTCTATTTGGAGTTTAAATCCCCTGCTCTTTAGGTAATGAGATACAGATTTGTTGACTGAAGTAATATAGAATAAGTCGACTCCTTCTTCTACATGACAGACTTTCAAGGATTTGAAGAAATTTAGATCTTTCCTAAGCTAAATGCACAGGACATAGTTCCCAAACCATTTGAGTGTTGGTCTGGGCACCTACCCCTTGCAGACTATGAGATTTTTAACGTCTCAAACACGCTGAATCTCAATTTTACTAATTCATTCATTTAAACAATCTTTATTAAGCACTGTTATTTTAACCAAGCATTGTCTAAGGTACTAGGGAAATAACATGGAGAAAAAGAGACATAGTTGCCACCTGCATAAAGCATGGAATCCAATGGGAGTAATAATAATGAAACAAGCATAACACAAAACTGAGACAGGTGCCCTGCGGTGGAAATTACAGAATTAAACAGAGGCATGGAACAGAGTTATCTAATGTAGAAAGTAAAAAGTTCCTTTTCAACGTTTCCCTTCTTATTAAAGAATAAATCGTTAAGTGTTAGAAATGACAGTTTCTTTTTATTTATTTATTTATTTATTTATTTATTTATTTTTTTGTGACGGAGTCTTGCTCTGTCACCCAGGCTGGAGTGCAGTGGCGCAGTCTCGGCTCACTGCAAGCTCTGTGTCCTGGGTTCACGCCATTCTCCTGGCTCAGCCTCCCGAGTAGCTGGGACTACAGGTGCCTGCCACCATGCCCGGCTAATTTTTTGTATTTTTAGTAGAGACGGGGTTTCACCGTGTTAGCCAGGATGGTCTCGATCTCCTGACCTCCTGATCCACCCTCCTCAGCCTCCCAAAGTGCTGGGATTGCAGGCTTGAGCCACCGCGCCCGGCAGGAATAATAGTTTCTTTTAAAGACTAACTGCCTTCAAGCCTCCTTGCTTTGTGCTAATAACTCTTTGTTAAGCCTTATCCTATGTAGCTGTTAAATATGCTCACAGGCACGTTCCAGCTCGCAGCCTATTCCCCTTCCCTATTTGGCATAAGCAACTTCCTCTTTTCCTTTGTCTTTCCATTACTTTTACCTATTTAGAAAAGTTTTAAACTGTTAGCCAATCGGGTTTTAGTTTAAATTCTGAGGTCTGGCTCCAGCCAATGGAGACGGGACACAGTAGCAAGGACAAACTGCACAAGGAATAAAAATTGCTTCTCTCCGTTGTTTAGGTGTGCTCTCGCCATTGTTCCATCTGCGATGAGCACCCTTTCTGCAGAAAGTAAAAATGGCCTTGCTGAGAGAATTAAATTTATGTTTGAGTGCTATTTATTTGCAGCACTGGGGAACAAGCATTCTGTTTCTAAATAAACATTTTGCATATAACATCTAACTTTGGGAATTGGGGTGGGAATCTTTGAACACTTGCCCGGAGGAGCGACATCTAAAGTAAGTCCTTAAGGGTATAGAGCAGTAGCTAGGTGATGAGAATGTGAAACCAAGCTTCTGGAGTTATCAGGAAGATTTAACTGGATAAAATGATTTAGGTAAATGTTATCCTCATACTCCCATTTATCCCTATGGATTCAACTCATTCAGATTCTACTTTCATTTACTGAGCTTCTTACTGTGTGCCAGGCTCTGTGCTGGCTTCTCGTATCTAATCTCATTTCTGTATGATGACCTCAAGAAAACAACTTTTAAAGTGCCACCATCTTTTAAAAAGTGACAATAAGAACTTCCACACTTTGGACCAAATAATGCAAACTGAAATAGGAAAAAACACACAGAGGATGAAAATGTTTTGCTAAAACTGTATTGTGAAATGATAAGCCATTATTATCATTACTTTATCACATATCTATGCCTGGACATGATTATTAATGCCGCCTGCATTAATGTAGAGTTACATTAATGCTCTAGAGACTGAACTGGCACAATTGAATTTGTGGTGCTACAAATATTCTCCCTTTTGTTCTCATAAGAACTGTGTCCATTTGGGTCTCCTTCCAATCTACACTTACACAACTGATTTTTTAGAACCTACACACACACATTTTCATTTGACGCAAATTTACTTAGTTGATTTAGACACATCATTCTAGTCTGTTGGGATAATCTTTTTTAATATGTTTTTTAAAATTATACTCTAAGTTCTGGGATGCATGTGCCAAATGTGCATGTTTGTCACATAGGTATACACGTGCCATGATGGTTTGCTGCACCCATCCACCCGTCACCTACATTAAGTATTTCTCCTAATGCTATCCCTCCCGTAGCCCCCAACCCCCTGACAGGCTCCCATGTGTGATGTTCCCCTCCCTGTGTCTATGTGATCTCATTGTTCAACTCCCACTTATGAGTGAGAACATGCAGTGTTTGGTTTTCTGTTCTTGTGTTAGTTTGCTGGGATAATCTTGAGTCCTGTTTTTGTCATTCACCATTAGATCTTACCCAGTGGGCGTGCTAAGGTTCCCTTCTGTGAATACATCTGGGGTTCTGATAATAGATCATAGACCTACTTTAGTTCTTTTGCTTCTGCTGAGTCTGGGTTAAGGAATCTGGAGCCACCATCAGCTTTCACCCCTCTCAAGCTCCTGAGAAGATCTAAGCTGAAGCAAGATTCACTTATCTTCTCCCATCCCTTATTAGCAACAGGCTTTTTTTTTTTTTTTTTTTTTTTGAGACTGAGTTTTGCTCTTGTTGCCCAGACTGGAGTGCAATGGTGTGATCTCGGCTCACCGCAACCTCTGCCTCCCAGGTTCAAGCGATTCTCCTGTCTCAGCCTCCCACGTAGCTGGGATTACAGGCACGCGCCACCACACCCAGCTAATTTTGTATTTTTAGTAGGGATGGGGTTTCTCCATGTTGGTCAGGCTGGTCTTGAACTCCTGACCTCAGGTGATCTGCCCTCCTCGGCCTCCCAAAGTGTTGGGATTACAGGCGTGAGCCACCGTGCCTGGCCAGTGGCAAGGCTTATAGTTAAGTCTTGTTCTCAGACTCTGTGATTTGGTGGCCCAGTTATGCCTTTAGGTCTCTCTTCTGCCTCTGACTAGGGAGCTAAGATGACATGCTGATCCACTCCTGGCATGGCACATCCCATTCCACGTCCTGATCTCCTCTTCCCCTACCTCATCATTTCCATCTGTGTGCCGAGAATATACACCCCACGTGAAATAGTCAGTGGTTTGCAGGTAGTTCGGCAGTGTCAGAAATAAAAGCAAGGAAATAATTTTGTTCATATATTTGAAATTAATTAGAATTAGTTATAATGTTTATAGAAATCTCAATGTTTCTTAAAATCATTACATTCTTGAAAGTTTTATGCATACCACAAAGCCATCCTATAACATTCTACATCATTTATATAAGTAGTGTGGTTGCTTTTCTTTATTAACTTTTCATTTTACTATATTGTGCTATATTATGATCCAAAATGTTCTTTAAAAAATGTACCATTGGCTTAAAGTAGTTATTTAAAGCATAAAAGTAATGAAAATAGTAATGATCTTGTAAGTATAAATTGTAGAAAAGTGTTCCTACAATATAGAGTAAAAAATATTCATCTGGCCAGGCGTGGTGGCTCATGCCTGTAATCCCAGCACTTTGGGAGGCCAAGGCAGATGGATCACGAGGTCAGGAGTTCAAGACCAGCCTGGCCGAGATGGTGAAACCCCATCTCTACTAAAAATACAAAAAAATTAGCTGGGCGTGGTGGTGGGCGCCTGTAATCCCAGCTACTTGGGAGGCTGAGGCAGGAGAATCACTTGAACCTGGGAGGCGGAGGTTGCAGTGAGCCGAGATCGCGCCACTGCACTCCAGCCTGGGCGACAGAACAAGACTCCATCTCAAAAACAAAAACAAACAAACAAACAGAATTCATCCAAAAAAATGAAAAGTGTCAATAAAAAGATACTATGAAGTATCTGAAAATGTATTTTATTGAACTTGCAATTCATTGGCTTCTGCTACTCAGGGAACTGTCAATCTTGAAACCTTGCAAATACTGCAGTGGCCATAGAAATGCCCCACTTTAAAATAAAATAGCAACCTCTCTGGAAATCCAGTAAAGTTCTTTCCTCAAGTCCTTCCACCAAATAATGCTTTTTAGGGTGATATGAGAATTTTATGTTCAAGTGTAGAAGAGTCCAAAACTGCAGAGACATCATTCAAAACATGTACAAATCACACTATTGCTGAAAACCCCACCATACTAGTCAAAGCTTTTATGGAAATTTTGCCAAATTCCTTAATCAAGTAACACTTTGGGGTATTATGTACTGTCAGTGATTTTATAAAGTGGCCAGACACGGTGGCTCGCCCCTTTAATCCTAGCACTTTGGGAGGCTGAGGGGGGTGGATCACCTGAGGCCAGGAGTTCGAGACCAGTCTGGCCAACATGGCAAAACCCCGTCACCACCAAAAATACAAAAATTAGCCAGGCATGGTGGTGTGCACCTGTAATCCCAGCTTCTCAGGAGATTGGGGCCAGAGAATAGATTGAACCCAAGAGGTGGAGGTTGCAGTGAGCCGAGATCGCACCACTGCACTCCAGCTTGGGTGCCAGAGCGAGATTCCATCTAAAAAATTAATAAATAACAATTTTAAAAAACTGAAGAGAAATTATTAAGCATAAATTTCCAGCACATATTTTGCTTTACATTTGGATTAAACCACTGATAGGCAAAGTATGAATCAATTTCTCAAATATGTGTAATGTATATATGACATAGAGTGTGGTCAACAACTTTTTATCACTGAAAGCCTGTGGCACAAGCAAAGCCTTTAAAAAAATTAAAGTGATTTTGTGAGCCACGAGAAGAACAGCACAAAATGTGCTGGGATCTATGCCAACAGTACACATAAATTTTCTCTAGCATTTTATTCACAGAGAATAATCAGTAGCCAACAATATGTCTCACAATCTTGATCTAAGGTTGAAAGACACTGTGAAAATTTTTACTATGAGAGAATGCAGCCAGTATATGTGTGTGTGTGTGTGTGTGTGTGTGTATGTGTGTGTTGTATCTTTTCAGTGTGATATGTTAAGAAAAGGTCAGTGAATATAAAACTCTACTTTCAAAATACTGGCACAGAGTGATTCATTAAAAAAAAAACACCAAAATGTTCTTTTTTTAAAAAAGTTAGGCATAAAAAGGAAACATTTCTTTGTGATTTAATTACTTCAATTACTTAGAATGGATTGCTACATTTCAAAATTGTAGTCAGTATCTAGAATAAACTGAATCTATCATTTCAGAGCTAAAGGAGTATAATTTATAATATTCAGGACACAATATTAGAATGTCTTAAGAAGACCAAGCTGTGAAGAAATTTGTCAATCATTACAGCTGATAATTTTCTTCCTTTGTCAGTGAAAGAAACTAATGATATATTATTGATGATGTTTGAAAAATCACATCCACATGCTGCCACAGATCACGTAAAAATATTTTCCAGAGACACATTCAACCAAAGAATTGATTGATATTCATCTTTCAAGTTGAAAGATTAGCTGAAAGCTAAAACATTGCATGTGCTGTGTTTATGTCTAATGAAATATGCACAATAATCTTCAGTGATAAATCTATTCTTTCTGCATCAATGTTTCATTTGAATATCAATAATTATCTAAATGTTCTTATAAGTATGAATGGGAATCTTCCAATATTGATGGGATAAAGAACAAGGCAGTGTAATGATTGTGGAGCCTGCACATATATCTCAAGCTATTCATTATCAAGCTAGACATAGATAACCTGACTGGTGCCTTGCCTGCAACAGATGCCCGTGAGCTGGTCTGGAAATGCTAAGAAACTGAGAAACACTGTTCTAGAAATTCTGACTAGGTTTCTCTTTCTTCTGAAAGCTTCCGACCCTGGACCAGGGAATTTACCCTGAATCACAGATAAATTTGACTCTTGACAAATTTAACAATAGTACTCATTGTTGCCATTTCCTTTTGCCAAGATTGGAACCTCATAACTGAGGTTTGACCCATGACTCAATCTGATTTCTTCTTCTTTCAAGTCTTTATTTTTTAAGAGCAGTTTTAATTTCACAGTGAAATTGAGTACAGAGAGTTTCCATATGCCACCTTCCCCAACACGTCTAGACTTTTTTTTTTTTTTTGAGATGGAGTCTTGCTCTGTCACCCAGGCTGAAGTGCAGTGGCGCAATCTCGGCTCACTGCAACATCTGCCTCCCAGGTTCAAGCAATTTTCCTGCCTCAGCCTCCTGAGTACCTGGGACCACAGGTGCGTGCCACCATGCCTAGCTAGTTTTTTTGTGTATTTTTAGTAGAGACGGGGTTTCACCATCTTGGCCAGGCTGGTCTTGAACTCCTGACCTCTTGACCATGATCCACCCACCTCAACCTCCCAAAGTGCTGGGATTACAGGCGTGAGCCAACACTCCCTGCCACGTGTAGACTTTCTATCAGGACAGCCCACCACAGTGGTCCGTTGGTTACAATTGATGAACCAACATTAACGTGTCATAATCACCCAAAGTGCATAGTTTAGAGTTCACTCTTGGTGTGGTCCATTCTGTGGGTCTGGAAAAAAATGTATAATGACATGTATCCACCATTATAGTGTCATACAGAGTATTTCCACTGCTCTAAAATTTCTCTGTGTGGTCAACTTCCAACAGTCCCTCCCCAACCCCTGAAAACCCCTGATCTTTTTACTATCTCCACAGTTTTGCATTTTCCAGAATGCCATATAGTTGGAATCATACAGTGCATAGGCTTTTCAGACTGGCATCTTTTACTTAGTAAAATGTGCATTTAAGGTTCCTCCGTGCCTTTTCATGGCTTAATAGCTCATTTCTTTTCAGAGCTGAATAATATCCCATTGTCAGGATGTACCACAGTTTATGTATCCATTTACCTACTGAAGGATATCTTGGTTGCTTCCAAGTTTTGGCAATTTTGAATAAAACTGTTATAAACATCCACATGCAGGTTTTCGTGCGGACATAAGTTTTCAACTCCCTTGGGTAAATACCAAGGAGTGTAATTGCTGGATCATATGATAAGAGTGTGTTTAGTTTTATAAGAGGCTGTCAAACTGTCAAATCAAAGTAGCTGTACCATTTTGCATTCCAACAGCAATAAATGAGAGTTCCTATTGCACCTCATCCTTGCCAATGTTCCAGATTTTGGCCATTCTAATAGCTGTGTTGTGGCATATCATTGTTGTTTTAATTTGCATTTCTCTGATGACATATGATGTAGAGCATCTTTTTATATGTTTATTTACCATCTGCATATCTTTGGTGAGATGTCTGTTAAGGTCTTTGGCACATTTACTAAGCTGGTTGCTTTTTTTCTTATTGCTGAGTGTTAAGTGTTCTTTTTATACTTTGGTTAGCCATTTCTTATCAGATGTGTCTTTTGCAAATATATTCTCCCAGTCTGTGGCTTGTCTTCTCATTCTCTTGATATTGTCTTTCACAGAGCAGAAGTCTTCTATTTTAATGAAGTCTAGCCTATTAGTTATTTCTTCCACAGATCGTGCCCTTGGTGTCGTATCTAAGAGTCATTACTATACCCAAGATCATCTAGGTTTTCTCCTATGTTATCTTCTGGGAGCTCCATAGTCCTGGGTTTTACATTTAGGTCTATGATCCACTTTGAGTTAATTTTTGTGAAGGGTATAAGTCTATCTCTGGACATATTTTTTGCATGTGGATGTCCAGTTGTTTCAGTAACATTTATTGAAAAGACTATTTTTGCTCCATTGTATTGTATTTGCTCCTTTGTCAAAGATCAGCTGAATATATTTATGTGTGTTTATTTCTGGGCTTTCTATTCTGTTCCATTGATATAGTCATTCTTTCACCAACTCCACAGTGTCTTGATTACTATCACTTTATAATAAATCCTTCAAGTCAGATAGTGTCAGTCTTCCAACTTCATTTTTCTCTTTCAATATCATGTTGGCTATTCTGGGTCTTTTGCTCCACATATAAACTTTAGAATCAGTTTGCCAATATTCACATAATAAACTTGCTGGGATTTGAATTTGAACAGCATTGAATCTACAGATAAAGTTAGGAAGGTCTGATATCTTGATAACATTGTCTTCCTATTCATGTACATATCTCTCCATTTATTTAGTTCTTTGATGTCATTCATCATTATAGTTTCCCTTATATAGATCTTATGCATATTTTGTTAGATTTTTACCTAAGTATTTCATTTTAAAGGTGTTAATGTGAATAGTCTTGTGTTTTTAATTTAAAATCCCACTTGCTCATTGCTGATATGCAAGAAAGCAATTGATGTTTATACATTAACCTGGCATCCTGCAACCTTGCTCTAATTGCTTATTAGTTCCATGAGTTTTTTGTCAGTTCTTTTGAATTTTCTACACAATCATGTCATCTGTGAACAAAAACAACTTTATTTCTTCCTTCTTGATATGTGTACTCTCCTTTTCTTGTCTTATTACATTCACTAGTAATGTCAGTATGATGCTGAAAAGTAGTACAGGAGACATCCTTCCTGATTTTAGTGAAAGAGCTTTAAATTTCTTACCACTACATGTGATATTAGCTGTAGGTTTTTTGTATTCTTTATGAAGTTGAGGAAATTCATCTCTATTCATACTTTACTGAGACTTTTAATCATGATTGACTTTTGGATTCTGTCAAATGCCTGTTATTCATCTACTTATATGATCATGTAATTTTTCTTCCCTGGCTTATTGATGTAATGGATTACATTAATTGATTTCAAATGTTGAATCAGCCTTGCACAGCTGGGATAAATCTTACTTGATGGTGTACAATTCTTTTTATGCATTGGTGAATTTGATTTGCCAATATTTTGTTCAGGATTTTTGCATTTATGTTCATGGGAGATATTGGTCTATGGTTTTCTTTTCTTGTAATGGCTTTTTCTGGTTTTGGTATTAAGGTCATGCTTGACTCACAGAATGATGTAGAAAGTATTCCCTCTGTTTCTATCCTCTGAAAGAGATTATAGGGAATTGGTACAATTTCTTCCTCAAATGTTTGGTAGTCAATCTTATCTCTTACTGTGCTCAATACCTGGGCCCTTGACACCCTACACTACTGGCCTTATTTGATATCCTAGAGCCAACTGCTTCCAACTTTGGCAGTAAGGTAGACTACTGTGTTCTTTTGGATGTGGAACACCCATGTGTCCATTCTGGAGCTCATTGTTAAGAAAGACGTGCCTCTTCTTTACTCCTGATGGCTCTTTCTCTGTGGAGGGAGCTCAACTAGTGAAACACACCTGTACTTAACTATTTTGGTTTATCTGATTTGTGATTTTTGGAGAAGAAATTGGGTATGCATCAGCCAGTGACTTCCTGCTCTGTTTTTTTCTTGGGATCATGCCAAACATGAAATAGGGTCTGTTGTCACATGGGCAATCTGGACATGATTCAACACTTCCTGTGACATGGTGGATATATATGCTTAATTCTAGTACTAAAGATTCTCCTGGGCTGAAGATGTGTTAAGCTTATCAATAGCAACTCTTGGTAATATAGGTGGCATTTTGGTTTTCCCTTTGCTTATTATTTTTATATCTCTCACCCTTTGGTAAATTAAGCTGGAAAAAGAGGTGCTATTATTTAGCTTCTTTCAAACCCCATTGCAAGCCTCTATTGCCAGATCAGTTTCTGCCACAGCTGTCCAACTTTGGTGATGGGAATTTGCACAGTCTTTCAGCTCAATCTTTCTCACCGTTTGGGGAACAATATGCCTGGCTCATAAAGAAGTGCAGACTATGGTAAGACTGATAATTAGACAATAACCTCTGTCTATGGTGATCTACCCAGTTGAGTGAACATTTAACAACTACCAGTCAGTCCATATATCTTCATCTGGTCCATAAGCTATTAGAGTCCATCTCACAGAGCTTGCTGAAGTCTAAATGCATCCCAATGTTCTACTTAGCTGGCAAAAGCAACAGAAAAGAAAGTGACACTAAGTTTGTCCTGACCTTTTGTTAGTAAAGGCTACTAAATGGATGGCAAAGCTAATCTTATAAATTTTTTATTACCTCTATATCTGGGATATACTGCATACTCAACAAATGTTTCATGAATGAGTTAATTAATCAAATAAACCTTTGCTAACTCCTAATAATTATTTTTAAGTTATAAATATTTATAAGCCATCTTTTTAATGATAATTCCTTCATTCCCCCCCCCCCATTTAAAACTCATTAATATATATCTAGAATCCCTCCTTTTTTCCTTGTTGGTAAAACAAATCAATATTTACCTTACTCTAGTCTTCCAGCCTAACTCTCCTTCTCCATCATTTCTTAATGAGTAGTAATGTTGACTTCATCAACATGCATGCATTTTATTAATACATTCTGTGCCCTGAGATGTAATTATTCTGGTCCCGGGAATTTGAATTCATTTAAAGCATATTAAACGTTCTTTTATTATTATCTTCTATCTTTAGGGAAGTGTCCTCTTAAAGATAGCTTTTCTACCATTTAGAGTTAGGAATTGTTCCCTTTGGCAGTGAAGCAAAGTAGGAACTGAGTCATTTATTTTTCTGCCTTTTAAGTTTTAACATTCTAACATTTGCCCAAAGACGTGAGCCTTCCTTTGTTTGTTGGTGGTGTTATTTATAACTTTGTCAGCCTCTGCTCTTCCAAGCAACATTCTTTTGGGTTCATATAATTCTTTGTTGGTTTTTCTTTTTGGCTGTGAATCCTATTGTATTCTTTTTTTTTATTTTTTAATTTTTATTTATTATTATTATACTTTAGGTATATCTCCCAATGCTATCCCTCCCCCCTCCCCCCACCCCACAACAGTCCCCAGAGTGTGATGTTCCCCTTCCTGTGTCCATGTGTTCTCATTGTTCACTTCCCACCTATGAGTGAGAATATGTGGTGTTTGGTTTTTTGTTCTTGCGATAGTTTACTGAGAATGATGATTTCCAATTTCATCCATGTCCCTACAAAGAACATGAACTCATCATTTTTTATGGCTGCATAGTATTCCTTGGTGTATATGTGCGTATTCTTTACAAATGCTTAAAGAACAGAGTTTAGGAGACATTCTTTGGGGTCACTGCCTTTTTCTGAGAGCCCACTGCTAGAGTTAGGGTTTGTGTAACGTCATCATGGTCTTTGACCAAAGTGTGGTAGACAAGGGATGGTTACATGGGGAATCAGACTCTTTCTCCCAGCAATTTGGAGCTGAGACTGAATTGGCAATTTTAGTCCGGGCTGGCCATTAGAATGGGGAGATTATGAGCTCAGAAGGTGTGAGGTGGAATGTAACTGGATTATACAAAAAGAATTATTGAAAGGAGAATGAACAGATGTGTCAAGTGAAGTGGAGACAGCGAACCAGGCTATAAGACCCTGAGAAAGCTACTTAGCCACTCTGTTTGCTCGTAGATATAATAGGGATAATGCTGTCTATCTTATAGGGTTGTTGTGACAATTAAATTGATTAAAAACATAAAGTTCTTAGAACAATTATAATCATATCATAAGGGAACTAATAAGTGCAAGTCATTTTTATTACCCTTGTTTTTCCCCCAGGCCCTAAACTAATTAAAGAGTAGCACTATGTGTCTCAGAGGATGAAAGAAGATGGAGGAACGCCTCTGAGACCATAAGTATGTTGGGAGGAAACAGACTAGGTAAAGAGCAGAGATTACAGGGCTCATGCCTGTAATTCCAGCACTTTGGGAGGCCCAGGTGGGCGGATCACTTAAGGTCAGGAGTTTGAGACCAGTCTGGCCAACATGGTGAAACCCTGTCTCTACTAAAAATACAAACATTAGCTGAGTGTGGTGGTGGGCGCCTGTAATCTCAGCTACTCGGGAGGCCAAGGCAGGAGAATCGCTTGAATCTGGAAGGCAGAGGTTGCAGTGAGCCAAGATTGCGCCATTGCACTCCAGCCTGGGCGACAGAGCTCCTCCTTTGCAGGAAGAGCAGCACCTCGTGCAGCACTCTAGAGCAGTGTCTGAGGATGGGGCTGCACCTTGGAGGGGAAGGCTGCCTCCTGAGTCTGAAAAAGCAGGGCCTGGCTGGCATGCTTTGCCAAAGGTCCCTATGCCCAGGGGATGGTGGGTATGACCAACACTGATAGCTCCTTCCCAATTTTCATTCTTTCCTTCTTTGTTTTTTTTAGTAAAAGAATGCCAAATCTTTAGCTGGCCACCTATGTAAAAGACTACACTTCCCAGCCTCCTTTTAGCAAGGTTTGGTTATGTGACCAAGTTCTAGCCAATGAGATGTGTGGGAATAAGTGAAAGCTACCCAAAGTGGGAGCAAACAGGCTGTTTCTTCAGAGCTTGCTACAGCAATGAAAGCAGCCACCACCACGTGCATTTGGCAGGGACTCAAAGGCAGGCTGAAGAGTGGGAAAGCTTATCATGAAAAAAGGGAAGGCTTCAGGAGTGCTCTGATTGAAGGTTTTTGGCCTGGGGAAGCCGGAGGTGGGCTAACTAGAAATGGGACATGGTGTGTGACTGGATTGGGGAGCATGTTTGGATTTCCCTCGTTGGGCCTGTGTTGGAAGCAGGGGACAAAAACTAGGACAGCTGGCAGTCTTTGACCAAGCTCTGACAATACTAGGCCCATTGTTGAAGAGGCTGTGGTTTGGTTGGTTGCCACAGAGGTTGTGGGTCAGAGTTCCATTGTCAGATATGGTCTGGCCACTGTCCATTTTATATACAGTTTCTCCGAGCTAAGCAAATGTGCTACATATCACTGTGGGGACATCTCCTTTCAAAGGAGGGATAGCTAAGGCTATAGACTCCAGAGCCAGAATGACTCGGTTTAAATTCCAGATCTGCCACTTATAAGCTGTGTGACCTTGAGCAAGTCACCCAACCTCACTATGGTTCAATTTCCAATTCTTAAATGGGACAATAATAGAACCTGCCTCACTGGGTTGCTAGAAGAAGTAATGAAATAATATGTAAAGCACTTAGGACAGTCTCTGGTCCATAGCACTTACTAGGTTTACTGATGGTATCATTCTTCTTCTCTTTCTCTACTTGGTCTATAGTTCAAGGTCCTTAAACTATCTTGGACCTTGAAGCAGAATTCTGATGCTGGAGGTGGTGACATAAAAGGAGCTCATATCTAATAATTACACAGTAACTGTCCCAGCCCTGCATGGTCTACCTGTAGATTTTTTTTTTTTTTTTTTTGAGATGGAGTCTCACTCCGTCACCCAAGCTGGAGTGCAGCAGCGAGATCTCCGCTCACTGCAACTTCCGCCCCCCAGGTTCAAGCAATCCTCCTGCCTCAGTCTCCCTAGTAACTGGGATTACAGGCGTCTGCCACCACGCCAGGCTAATTTTTGTATTTTCAGTAGAGATGGGGTTTCACCATGTTGGTCAGGCTGGTCTCGAGCTCTTGACCTCAAGTGATCCGCCTGCCTCGGCCTCCCAAAGTGCTGGGATTACGGGCGTGAGCCACTGTGCCTGGCCCGGGAAGTAAACTTCTATCTTAGTTGAGTCACTGGTATTTTAACTTTCACATTCGGTAATATAGAATCCTTTCTCATATAGCAGGAAAGGGGTAGAGCTGCTAGATCTGAAATGCAGACTAAAACAGCAGGAAAAATGGAACAACGCGTGGACACTCTGGACTGCTGACCAAAGGCTGGAGAGGCTTCCTCTGCTCTCTGGTATCCTCTTGGATGAAGCTGGGTGAGGATGTCTCCAAAACAATCAAAATTTTGTGTCCCCCCAGCCTGGTAAAATGAGAGCGTCAAACCCAAATATAAGTTGATTTTAATCAAAGAAAGCCATGCAATAGTCTCGTATATCTGAGTTTGTTGCTTGAGATTCACAACAAGCTACACAGGCTTAGCTGCCCTTGGGTTTTTTAATTGGTCCCAGAAACCTTTAAATGCATTCCTCTTTATTTGATTTTTTAAGTTAACTCAAAGTGAATTTGTTACTTGCACCCAAAAGGACCCTACCTAAAACATAGGTTCTATCTGTGCAGCCACATTCGTTTCTGAAACTATCTTCTTTTATCTCTGGCTAGGAATGTTTTAAATCATATTGTCAGACTCATTTTGAGGGTCCTGTTATCCAACTTGAGGTGTTTTGCTTTTTTGAAGAGTCAGTTCCCGGGATCAAGTTCATATTTCACTTCCCGTTTGACAGTCGCATTATCAAAGTTTAGCGCCTGGGGCTTCCTCCCTTCACCCCCTGCAGATTCCATGCTGACCTGTTTCTTTCATTTCCTCATCATTTCCAGACAACCAGTCAGTTGTCCCTTATTGATCTAAATCAAGTCCAGAATGGCAGTTCTTGCTGCTTCCTCTGCCAGCCGAGCAGGGAACTGTCAGCAAGACAAGCCAAGAATTTATCAGCTGTAATTCTTCCTGCAGAATTGGTCTACCTAGAGATGTATAGCTCCTTCAATCTTTCAAATGTGGTTTTGCACATCTGGAGGACAATAGAAGAGATTCTCAGGCATGGTATGAGTAACATCTATGGGGAATGTCTGTGTTATTTAAACCATTCACAGAGCCAGCGTTCTTTGAAATGGGTTGACTGTTAAATAAACCGAAGCCAAAAGGTGGAGAGAAGTTGAAAAGAACACAGAGAGAAATGGGCACCAGGAATGTGAAACTTAAACCTCCTGCTCTGCCACTAATTCACTGTAATCCTGGGCAAGCCATTTTAACCTTCTAGGCTTTACTTTTCTCATCTATAAAATGGGGATAATTAATCTCTTTTCTGGATAGCTCACAACATTGTCTGGTAAAGTGCTTGGGAACATAATAATGTATAATATTGCCATGACCTGAATTTGCGAACAATGCCAGACTTCCATTCCCATATTAATTATTGTTCCAGTCATGCATGTGGAAGGAGAAGAAAGAAAAGTAGCATCTGTTCAGCACCAAGTAGGTACCGGGCACTATGCTAAGGATGTTACACATGCATTTTCATTTCACCTTCACCCTAGCCTCATGTGGTCTGTATCAACTCATATATTTCTGTTCATTTTGTTCATATATTCATTTTGCAGACAAGACTCAAAGAGTTTACATGATTAGTTACCCACAGTCTCAGAGCTGGTAAATTTCAGAGACAAAATTCAAATTTCTGGGTTTACTCCAAAGCTGGTGATCACACACAGATCCTTAAAAATGGAGGTGAGGCCGGGTGTGCTGGCTCACGCCTATAATCCCAGCACTTTGGGAGGCCAAGGCAGGTGGATCACCTGAGGTTGGGAGTTCGAGACCAGCCTGACCAACACAGAGAAAACGTGTCTCTACTAAAAATACAAAATTAGCCGGGCGTGGTGGCGCATGCCTGTAATCTCAGCTACTTGGGAGGCTGAGGCAGGAGAATCGATTGAACCCAGGAGGCGGAGGTTGCGGTGAGATTGCGCCATTGCACTCCAGCTTGGGCAACAAGAGCAAAACTCCGTCTCAAAAACAAACAAACAACAATAACAACAACAACAACAACAACAAACAGGTGAAGGCTGGGCACTGTGGCTCATGCCTGTAATCCCAGCACTTTGGGAGGTGGAGGTGGGTGGGACCAGACTAGGCAACATGGTGAAATCCCATCGCTACAAAAAATACAAAAACTAGGTGGCACACACCTGTAGTCCTAGCTACTTGGAAGGTAAAAAACAAAACAAAACAAACAAACAAAAAAGGCAGAGGGGAGGGAGGGAATGAGTAGCTGGAATTCCAAGTTAATCTTAAGCCATTTTCTCCTGGCTGTGAGGAGGAAGTGGACCTCCCTAGGAGATAACGCGTCTCCCCACAGGACACAGCCTTTAAACAGCCCTTAACGGGATAGGAGCAGGAAGGGCTTTAGAAATCATCTCAACCAACTCTCCCATGTTAGGGACGAGGAACAGGAAGCTCAGAGAGGGGAATAATTTGCTCAAGAATGAGCAGCTGTGGAGAGGTGGGTTTGGGAAGAGAATCTACATTCACTCATCCACCCATTCATTTAACAAATATCTATTTAGGACCTACTACATGTTAGGAACTGGAGCTACTCTGGTGAATAAAAACAGTTCCAGTTCTTACCCATATGTAGAAGTCACAGCCTTGAGAGGGAGGTAGTCACCAAACAAATCACTGCACAAACAAATGTGAAATTGAGCAGTGACCAGTGTTAGGAAGAAGTACTTGGTGTTGTGAGAGCATAGGTTGGGGGGATTTACCTGGATGGGGGATCAAGAAATGTATATATATATATATTTTTGAGACTACAGAGTCTTGCTCTGTCCCCCAGGCTGGAGTGCAGTGATATGATCTTGGCTCACTGCAACCTCCACCTTCTGGGTTCACCACGATTCTCACTGCCTCAGCCTCCCAAGTAGCTGGGATTACAGGCATTCACCACCACGCCTGGCTAATTTTTGTATTTTTTAGTAGAAATGGGGTTTCACCATGTTGGCCAGTCTGGTCTTGAACTCCCGACTTCAGGTGATCCACCCACCTCAGCCTCCCAAAGTGCTGGGATTACAGGTGTTAGCCACCGCGCTCAGCCAAGCAATGCATTCTTGAGGGAAAGATGCTAGAACTGAGTGCTGAAGAATGCCTGAGAGGTTGCTGGGTAAAGGAGCAAAGGCCATTTTAGGCAACTGGGTAGAGTGTGGTGTTAGATGCGGAGAAATAGAAGTGTCAGAGGCATTTGAATCAGAGCAACTCCATCTTGAGTGAGGACTAGGAACATGAGGCTGGGACTTTCTGGACTGCATTTCCAGAAAGTTCGGTATTTCTAGCCTCTAGATGTTTACGGTTAAGGGAACAAATTAATACGTTTACTAAACAAACCCAGACTTGGGAGTGTCCTGATATCCCAATATCTTGAGAACAGGCATTCCTAATTTTGTTTTAAAGATAATAATATCAATTCTTGCAAAATATAGTAATTAATATAGTAATTAAGAAAACTTGCTTTTGCTTTGTATCGTGGACTCGCCCTGATTCCTTTACCTCTCTTGGGGTCTGGATCAGGACACCTTTCCTATAACAGAAGGAGAGAACAGAACCTGCAGCACCATGTAGGCCTTGATATAAACTTTACGTTTCTTCTTTTTTTTTTTCCAAGACATAGTCTTGCTCTGTCATCCAGGCTGGAGTACAGTGGTGCGATCTTGGCTCACTGCAACCTCTGCCTCCCAGGTTCAAGCAATTCTCCTGCCTCAGCCTCCCAAGTAGCTGGGATTACAGGCACCCGCCACCACACCTGGCTAATATTTTTGTATTTTTAGTAGATACGAGGTTTCACCATGTTGGCCAGGATGGTCTCGAACTCCTGACCTTATGATTTGCCTGCCTTGGCCTCCCAAAATACTGGGATTACAGGCGTGAGCCACTACACCCGGCCAACTTTATCTTTATTCTAAGAAATGCTGAAGGGTTTATCTGATTCCTGTTCCCATTCCTTACCTTTAACCACACTGACAAATGATGTTAAGGACAAGTGAGAGAGAAGGCAGATTCAATGACTATCCATGATAAATCCAAAGAGCAACATGTACACACACACACAAACACACACACATGTGCACACACACATACACACACACATTTCGGAAAAAATTCCTTCACTTTTTTGCCACATCATAGTTTTCTAGCAACCTGGCTGGTCAACTGCCTTTCATTTCTCTGCAAGCCTGATTTGTATGTGCACAGTACATGTGTGTGTGCATGGACACACGCACACACTTTACATGCACATCTTCATCTTAGCAAACGATGTCTTGACATTTCTGATACGGAAACTACAGAGCTTATTCTGATTAATCTCATTAAATTCCAATTAGTTTACCCACTTGGGTCATTGAATCCACAATTACTTGCTGTCACGATGCTGAAAATAATGCCCATCCTGGCTTCTCCAAATGACGACAATTCAATGGTGAGGTCTCTCCTGGTGTGATGAAGTTCCACTCTCTGCTTCCAGAAGTTAGAGAAGACCCAGGAGTGCCATTCTTATGCCACTTTGGAAGGTCTGTGCTGCAACCTGCCTGCCTTGTTGAATGTTGCTCTTCTGTATCTACCATGTGTGTCTGGTATTTTGACATCTGGGGTCTTGCTGACCCTGGAGAGACTGGCCCTCCCAGGGCTGGCCAATTTGCTTTCCATATGCAAATTAACCAAGCCCATGCTTGTAACCACCCTCAACTCCCATTATCAAGCAGTTTCACTTTGGGCCATTAGTCCCTTGCTATAAACATACCAGGGCCAGGTACCGAGCAGCTAGAGATCACCCTTATACCGAAGAGCCCACTGAAATTGTTCACACTAGCCAATCCTAAGCCTGTGTACCCTACCTCACCTGCTCCTTCCCACTGAAACCCCCCAAAGGCTCTTGCCCACATTTTCTTCCCACCTGCTTTGCCTCCTGACCCACCCTGGTGCTTCCCCTGTGGCCCTGTAAGGTGTGGCATGCTCCCTCCTCTCCTCTGGGGAACGGTGCGTAACAAACTACCTTTTCAACGGCATCCCTGAATAATAAAACCAACATTTAAAAACACCTTCCTCACACTCTCTTCTTTCATTTGCTTCTGAGAAACCCCACTTGAAAGCTCTCTGGCCTCCCTGGCATGTGCTAGCTGGAAGGCATGGGCTTTGGGGTCTGGCTGACCTGAGCTGATAGCTCCACTGTGCCCCTTTCCAACTGCTGGACTGTGAGTCTCTTATGTCACCTTCTCAACCCATCTGGAGAAATGAGGATCACGGCGTCTATTTCATAGGGTTTGCCTGGGGATTAAATGAGATAATGCCGGCCATGCATCTAGCAGAGGACCTGGGACAGGGGTTTGCTTAACCCACATTAGTTGCCTTCAGTGAACTGAGAGCCTCCTTTGCTGTCTGCCTCTGCCTGCCAGTTTTATTGTTCAGTCACGCAGGAATCTTGAGAAAACCCGTGGAAGATTTATTGTAAGCTTTTCAACCTTTGCTTCCTTTATTCGTTAACCTCCATCCAACCAGAGCCTTTTATTTTCCCCTTCATAAGCCCCTTGCAGGCTCTGGCAGGTTCTCAAAGAACACTTTTGATGAACTGTTTGGACCCAACACTCATCCTGGCTGCTCTCTCTTGCTGATGACTCATTGAAGAGTGCTCCAAAGAGCACAGAATTTGAAAAAGGCACATCCCCACCCCGGAAATGTCAGGGTTTTCAAAATGAAATGCCAATGAATTGCCCAAGGGAAGAACCATGCCTGGCATGACCCAAAGTAACAGCGGTTCAGTCTCCGGAACATTATGGAATTTCAGTCAACACTCATTCAGCATGCGTGTACCAGCACCCCTTCGTGCTCGCCCGTGTGCTGAAGGTGGGGACAGAGTGGTGAACAAGACATGGTCCTTTCTCTCAGGCAGTGCCCAGGTTAGCCTGAAGAGAGGAGGGTGGTGGAGGTTACTTATTGTGACAGCTAGAGGCTTCTCCACACAGTGCTGTAGCTGACATTCTCCTGGTTTCCCTTTGTTTATCTATTCTATCTTGATGGAAGTTTTGCCATGTTTAAACTTCCAGAAAGCAATGAGAATGGAGGCTTCTGGAAGTGCTCTGGGGCCCTGTCTCAGGCTCCCCTCTCTTCTTTACCTATGCTCACTCCTTAGACGATCTTATGCTGCTTCTACCAAAGGCATGTGGGCCATTTTTCTGTGTCCCAAATTCAAATTGTAATTCAAACGTGTCTCTCAGAAGGATAGCATGTGTGAAAATCTTGTTTCTTTTATAAAAGGTATGAAAAAGAAAAATAAATTGAACAAAAACCAAGACATAATACAAAACAAAAATCAAAAAAGAAAAAAAAAAAGACCAAAACCAGCACTAAAGCCTGTATTTGATTCCAGAAGTTGAGGAGGGTGAATTATACTGACTTTCCGTTAGTGTGGGGAGGTGTGAAGAAAATGAGACTCAGAATCAGAAGACAATGACTGCTCTGCTAATGAGTTTAGAAAATAATGCTCTTTTTGCCTGTTTTCTCATCTCTGAAATGATTGATTCTCTCTGCAGTAGAGAATCAAACTGTACAGCAACCAGTTGCAGTGCTGCCTGTGATGTTTGCTCTCAGCTCTTAAGATCAATGCCTCAGAGGAATCTCTGTTGCAGGAATGGTCATAAGAACCAAACTCTTGGCTCCCTTTTCCCACTCAGTGAAGCACTACGGCTGAACAAGAGAAAATCATGGATAAAGAAAGAGTTCTCTAGCAAACGATGCCATGTATTGATGGAGTGTTTGGAGTCGACAAAGTATCGTAAACACTCATGTTAGTGCCTTTGATCTCCACGAAAGCCTTAACAACGGGCAGGATTTCTTCCTTTTTTATAGTTGAGCAAACCAAGGGCAGAGATGTAAACTGGCTTCACCATCACCCGGCTGTTCAGTGGTGAGTAGATACAGTGGTTCTAGCACATCTGACTTCAAGAATGGAGCTGTCATGCCCAGGCCTACCACTTCCTAAAATAACTCCTGGAAATTGTCCCTTCTCCTTTGATTTCAGTCAAACCCTTTCTGGGAGTACACAGAACAGTTAGGAAAGTCCCATTCCTTTCTGCTGAAAGCCCCATAGCCAGTCATCACTGTGGTTGCTGGTGCTACGACTGGGCCTCCTGCAGCCAGGGGACACAGGCTAGAGAGGGTCCCAGGTACCGGTCAGTGGCCCCGGACCATTGCTCTTCCTGAGCACACCTACCGCTCTTGCCATCTTGCCTCCCCATGAACTGTTTCTTCTGCTGGAAGACCTTCAGTCAATGACCTTCCTGTCAACGTTGGACTCAGAGTCACCTCCTTAGGAACCGTTAACTGATGCCCAGCCTGGTCAGGCAGCCCCTCCACACTCCTGCAGCACTCTATTATGCCTGCCAGTCAGGATGATAACCAATGATCTCATTCTCTTTCAGGGGCAGTGGGCTCCCTCTGCAGACATCCCTTCTTTCCTTCTTTCCTTCCTTCCCTTCCCTTTCCTTCCTTCTTTCCTTCCTGACTTCCTTCCTTCCCTCCCTCCCTTTCTTTCTCTTTCTTTCTTTCTTCCCTCTCCTCCCCTCAACTCCTGTCCCCTCCCCTCCCCTCCCCTTCCCTTCTTTCTTTCTCAGAGTCTCACACTGTTGCCCAGGTTGGACTGCAGTGGACTGATCTCAGCTCACTGAAACCTCCATCTCGGGGGTTCAAGTGATTCTCCTGCCTCAGCCTCCCAAGTAGCTGGGATTACAGGCACGCACCACCACGCCCAGCTAGTTTTTTGTATTTTTAGTCGAGACAAGGTTTTACCAGGTTGGCCGGGCTGGTCTCGAAAACTCCTGACCTCGTGATTCGCCACCTTGGCCTCCCAAAGTGCCGGGATTATAGACATGAGCCACTGTGCCCGGCCGACATCCATTCTTTGACCATAAATTCCTATCAGAATTCCTCTCTGTGTCAGACTTGTAAGAGGACCTCCAAGACTCCCAAGCCCTGGTGTATCTCCCTATATAATCTCTCTGTGAAGATGAGCAGGACCTGGGAATATGATGGGATATCACGCCTGTGATTATGCTGTGTTACAGAAGACTCAGGTTCAGCAGGATGAAGGGAGAAGTGCTCTTGCTGGCTTTGAAGAGGTGAGCTGCTATGTGGCAGAGAGGACTCCTTTGCAGGGAGTGGTGTGTTCTCTCTAGGAGCTGAGAAAAGTCCTGGGTCAACAGCCATCTAGAGAGCGGAGCTCTCAGTCCTGCAACCCACAAGGAACTGAATTCTTCCAACAACCAATGAATTTGGAAAAGGAAGTCAAGGCCCAGGGGAGAACCACAGCATGGCTGACATCTGCATTCAGCAGCCTTGCAAGAGCCTGAGCACAGGTCTGCCATAACTGGTACCTGGACTCCTGATCCATGGGAACTATGAGATAATACATGCATGCTGTTTGAAGCTACTTCATCTGGTAATTTCTTACACAGCAGTGGAAAACGAATACACTCCCCATGGAGATTAAATGCACAATGAAGGATCTGTTACATTTGGATGCCATTTCATCTCCCATCAGGGAAGCAGAAGAGCACAGCGGTTAAGAACAAACTCTGGGGTCAAGCTACCTGGGTTCAAATCTCAGTTCTGCTACTTACTGTTATGACTTTGGGCAAATTACTTAACTTCTTTGTGCTTCGATCTGCCCCTCTGTAAAATGGGTCTAGTAAAAGTATCTACCTTAGGTTTCTACCTGAACTAACTTACCATTGAACTTACTAAATGTAAACACTTAGAACTATGACTGAAGCATAGCAAGGACTACGCAAGTGCTTGCTAACATAATTAGCAAATCAACGGAATTTGTGCTTACAAACACAGAAGATCAACTGCTTCATATTATAGACATGGAAACTGAGCTCCAGGGAGATGAAGTGTCTTGTTTAAGGCCAGAGGGACAAGGCTAGAGGGATAGGTCTAGATTCATAAACTAAATTTAACCATGAAGGTAAAGGCTCTGGGAGTCCATAGGATAAAAAGTCTCATCCTAACCCATTCATGAAGAAATCAGGCCTAAATCAAAAAAGGCAGTTTCAGGCTTCTCCATACGAGGCACACAACTTAAATTAGGTTTGTAGTGGCTCACGCCTGTAATCCCAGCATTCTGGGAGGCCAAAGCAGGTGGATCACTTGAGGTCAGGAGTTGGAGACCAGCCTGGCTAACATGGTGAAACCCCTGTCTCTACTAAAAATACAAAAATTAGCCGGCATGGTGGCGCACACCTGTAGTCTCAGCTACTCGGGAAGCTGAGGCAGAAGAATCACCTGAACCCGGAGGTGGAGGTTGCAGTGAGCCGAGATGGCACCACTACACTCCAGCCTGAGCGACAGAGTGAGACACCATGTCAAAAAAAACAAAAAAAGATAAAAACAAAAAAACCTTAGTTTTGCCTTTTTCTTCTGGTGTGACAAAGTCTCTCTGCTTGATGAAATATTAGATGAACTCTTGTGAGCTCTCTTTCCAACTAGACCTTATCATTGGGCTCTGTTGTCTTCAGCCTGCTGAGTTCAATTTTAGCAAGAATCCTGCTAAGTCATTTTAGAGAAAATCTCTCCCCTTTGACATCTGATCAAATTCTTTTTTTTTTTTTTTTGAGATGGAGTCTCGCTCTATTGCCCAGGCTGGAGTGCAATGGCACGATCTCGGCTGGGCTCACTGCAACCTCTGCTTCCCAGGTTCAAGTGATGCTCCTGCTTCAGCCTCCTGAGTAGCTGGGATTACAGGCATGTGCCACCATGCCCGACTAATTTTTTTATTTTTAGTAGAGATGGGGTGATTTCACCATGTTGGTCAGGCTGTTCTCAAACTCCTGACCTCAGGTGATCTGCCCATCTCAGCCTCCCAAAGTGCTGGGATTACAGCCGTGAACCACCGTGTCTGGCCTGATCAAATTCTTTATACCCCACCTTTGGGGTATAAGTTCTTGGACTGCCTCCAGCAATAATCCTGGTAAGTCAGTTTAGCAAGAACCAACCAACCCTTGATGTGTCCTCTGAATAATTTTGCATCCACTGACCCCCTCATTCCACTGGTTGGCTATCCATCTCCAGCTATCCTTGCTGTATTCAGAGCTGAATCCAAGTGCTCTCTCATCTTGACACCTATTGTGGCAATAGTCCTGAATAAAATCTCACTTACCATTTTAACAGGTGTCAGAATAATTTTTTCCTTACTAGGTGTCATCTGTCTTAGAAGCCTTCCATGATCCCCGGCCTGGAGTGAGCACCCTTCTCCCAAGCTCCCATCACATCCTGGGCACCACTTCCCTTTAACAGCCTGTACGTCACTACTCACACACCCATCTGTCTCCCATGAGGGCAAGGATAGTATCTTATTCATTTTTGAATAATTATCAGCTGGCACAGCTGTTGGACCCCAGCAACTATTTTAAAAAATGAACCAATCACTTGTTTACAGGAGGGTTTCTGTAGTGTCTAGTGGTGAATGCCAGACACGCTGTTAAGGCTCCACAAATATCTGGAAATAAGGGGATTCTTAAAGGTGTAAGGAGACAGTGTTATGTGTGGTCCTCTGCATCACAAGGGGGTTCGTTAGAAAATGCAGAATCACAGGCAGCACCAACAGAGTCAGACTTTCCTGAGACCCTCACAAACGATTCATATACACATTCAAGTTTGAGAAGCACTGCTATAGGCCAAGAAAAGATAAATTCCCCAAGGACTAGGCATATTCTGACTACTAAAGTCCTTTCTAAAGCAAAGATTCTTTAATCTTGTGTTTATCTGAATCCCTGGGAAACTATCAAGACAATTGAAAACATGAGAATATAAGATGGGATAAAAATCAGTAAGCAAGAACTCAATAAGGAAAAAAAAGAAAACATGAGCACTGGGGCCACGTGGGCCTAGGTTTGATTTTCAGGGCTTTTTTTTTTTTTTTTTTTTTGAGTTGGAGTTTCGCTCTTGTTGCCCAGGCTGGAGTGCAATGGTGCTAGCTCGGCTCACTGCAACCTCCGCCTCCTCAGTTCAAGAGATTCTCCTGCCTCAGCCTCCTGAGTAGCTGGGACTACAGGCACTCGCCACCATGCCGGGCTAAATTTTTTTGTATTTTTAGTAGAGATGGGGTTTCACCATGTTGGTCAGGATGGTCTTGAACTCCTGACCTCAGGTGGTCCACCTGCCTCGGCCTCCCGAAGTGCTGGGATTACAGGCATGAGCCACGGTGCCCAGCCAGGGCTCTTATTTAAAACCTCTCTGAGCTTCTGTTTCCTTATCTTTATAGAGAATACTACGTTGTGCTTCCCATTGCTGATTAAATAAGAAAACGTATATTGTCCAGCAAACGTTTGTTCTCCATGACTCTCCAGCAGGAGTATGAAAAGGCTAAGACGCTAAGGGTGGGGGAACAGCTGGTGTGGCTGTCTACATATGACGGGTTTGGGAACATCATATGAGGCCAGCCAACAGACTCCTGTCTGCTGATTTACTCCATGCTCCCTGTCCTTATACCTCACACTCATTTCACTCCCATTCAGGAAGCTGTTGAGAACAGTCTTGGAGTCAGACGAAAAAAAAAAAGAGTTTGATTTGTGGCTTCACCAATTACTCAATCTCACCAAGCCTCAGTTTCCTTGTCTAGTAAATAATATCTTCTCATGGCCAGTCACAGTGGTTCACGCCTGTAATCCTAGCATTTTGGGAGTCCGAAGCAGGTAGATCACTTGAGGCCAGGAGTTCGAGACCAGCCTGGCCAACGTGGCAAAACCCTTTATCTAGTAAAAACACAAAAATTAGCCGGGTGTGGTGGCGTTCGCCTGTAATCCCGGCTACTCAGGAGGCTGAGGCACAAGAACTGCCTGAATCCGGGGAGGCAGAGGTTGCAGTGAGCTGAGATTGTGCCACTGCACTCCAGCCTGGGCGACAGAGGGAGACCCTGTCTCAAAAGAAAACAAACAAAACCCCAAAAAATCCCTTCTCTCATGGGAGTCCTGTAAGCTACAGAAGCAACAAATTTAGCACACCAGTGCCCAAGTGCTCCATCAATGGTAGCTGTGATTGCTTAAAGACAGCTCTGAACAATATTAGAACGTTGAAGGCAGATCTGTTGTCAAAGAACAGGATTACATCAAAGTCTTCCATCAATTTCTTTCTGCTGAATTAGACATGGGTTATATTCAAATAACTCAGAGTTAATGAAATTGTGAAGCTCAGAATTGCCTTTTGCTTACTACGAGATGCACTAGACTGCAGAACACATCACTTACGTAGGTTTTCCTGGGATTCGGGAGCCTGAGAGTGATCAGCCGATTGTGACCCAGCACCCAGGGACCACCAAGAAAACAGAGGCATTTCTTAGAGACTTCTAAGTGGAGCTTTTTGCCTTGAGGCCAGGTTGCTAGGCCACTGCACATAAAGAGGCCTCTATGCTCTCCCATTGCGTTGGTATTGGAATCAGTAGGGTGACGCAGTTTTCTATTACTTATGTAGAAGATGTTTCTGATCTTCTCAAAATTAAATGTTCATCTTAACATTCATGGGGAAAGAAACCAAGTCACTCAGTTTTACCTAAGTATTATATAATCTTTGGGGAGGGTGAAGATTCAAAGCTGGAATATTAATGAGCTAGATTATGTGGGCCCATACATAATGGGAAAAGTCAAGAATTTTTTTTTTTTTTGAGATGGGGTCTCGCTCTGTTGTCCAGGCTGGAGTTCAGTGGCGCGATCTTGGCTCACTGCAACCTCTGCCTTCTGGGCTCAGGCGATTCTCCTCTCAGCCTCCCGAGTAGCTGGGATTATAGGCACCTGCCACTGTGCCTGGCTAATTTTTGTATTTTTAGTAGAGATGGGGTTTCACCATGTTGGCCAGGCTGGTCTGGAACACCTGGCCTCAAGTAATTCGCCTGCCTCAGCCTCCCAAAGTGCTGGGATTACAGGCATGAGCCACCATGCCTGGCTCCCAAAAGTCAAAAATTCTTACATCACCGTTTTGATGTTATCTTTTCTCCTTGTATATCTGAGAAACTAAAAAAACTATGAAGGTTCACATTTATATCCACACATAATAAACACGCATTCTAACACAAAAAGCATTTCAACTGAAACTGATGAATATATCTTAACAGCTATTGTGAAACTATTTTTATTTTTTGAGACGGAGTCTCGCTCTGTTGCCCAGGCTGGAGTGCAGTGGCGCAATCTCAGCTCACTGCAAGCTCCGTCCCCCAGGGTTCACGCCATTCTCTTACATCAGCCTCCCAAGTAGCTGGGACTACTGGCGCCTGCCACCACGCCCGGCTAATTTTTTGTATTTTTAGTAGAGATGGGGTTTCACCATGTTAGCCAGGATGGTCTCGGTCTCCTGACCTCGTGATCCGCCTGCCTCGGCCTCCCAAAGTGGTGGGATTACAGGCTCGAGCCATCGCGCCTGGTCTAGTTGTTATAAAACTTTTAAGCAGGTAGAAAATCATCACTTTCATTGTCTGGTAATAAGGCAACTAAGTTAGTGACATATTATAGTACACATTGCCTTAGGGACCCACCTATTGAATCATCTCAGAAATGTATACATGTGGATGGTAAACCTTCTGAATCTGGCTTTTTAGCACTACCTGCCATAAAATTTTGTCACATAATATGTATATAATATTAATAAACAAAAAATTACATATGAATACAGACACATGCATAGCCTTGTGTATGCATGCTTATTTTTTCATTCAAAACACTGAACTAACAAAACAACTTCTGAATTTAACCCTTGTATTTCGGTTATACAAGACAATGTTATGTTTTAAAAAAATACATGCTAAAGTATTTAAATGTAAAGGGACATGGTATCTACAATTCATTTTCAAATGTTTGAGGAAAAGAACTATGAAGAGTATGTGGCAGAATGTTAACAAATGGTTAATCTAAATGTAAGGGATACAGTTCTTTGTATTATCCTTGCTATTTTCCTGTAAGTTTTCAAACTTACAGTTTCAAAAATAAATGAAAATAAAACAAAACTAAAACCGTTTATGTGAAAGTCTTAAGGTGAATCCAGCCTTGGCATTATCTGTTTACTTTTCTGCTGTCTAGTGAATTGCACTTACATGAAAGTAGACTGTACCTGGTTCACTGTTGCATTCATAACGTCCACCAATGAGTACACGCTCAACACATTACTTGTGGAATTCAGAAAAAAATGATAAAAAGTGCAGTGAAATTACTGATGTCACTAGAGCCCTTATTTTCTTTCTTCAGCACCACTGCAGCATTACTGACCCAGGAATCTGTCAAAGCTTTGCTCTCAGTGAGCCCTGTCAATCATTTCATGACATTGTCCTGGCCTCATTGATCAGATGGCCTTGGTACCACACCTTGGGAAACGCTTTCCCAGAACTGCCTGGCATTTTTTCATTCCAGAAGACATTATCTCTTAAGACTACACGAATGTGCGCAGTGGCTCACGCCTGTCATCCCAGCACTTTGGGAGGCCGAGACTGGCGGATCACGAGGTCAGGAGATCGAGACCATCCTGGCTAAAACGGTGAAACCCTGTCTCTACTAAAAATACAAAAAATTAGGTGGACGTGGTGGCGGGCGCCTGTAGTTCCAGCTACTCGGGAGGCTGAGGCAGCAGAATGGCGTGAACCCGAGAGGCAGAGCTTGCAGTGAGCCGAGATCACGCCACTACATTCCAGCCTGGGTGACACAGCAAGACTCCGTCTCAAAAAAAAAAAAAAAAAAAAAAAAGACTATATGAATATGTTACAACAAACCAATGACCAAATCTATTAAAATTCACAATCAGAAACTCTGCATTTTTGTGGCACTCCCATTACCTCCTTTTGGATATCACCAGTTATTCCTTGAAATTAAAGGACACTTCTTAAAAGGAGTTTTGTTAAATGAATGAAAACAAAGATCATGGCATATCCGACATTAGATCCTATGGGTCTGAAACCTCTTAGAATGCATATGGCAGATAAGTGACATTTCATAAACTTGAATGGCACTAAGCTGAATAATAAACCCTTAGGGTTAAAAAAAATGAGGAAAACAAAGTATATGAAGTACATGAAGATACGACTGTATAAGCCTCGCAGCTAAGCTGATTTCAGTATTGTATGGGAAGGCAGTAGCACATTTTAGTGGAAAGACAGGGATTTTTGAAGCCAGCCAGATTTTGGTTCAAATTCTGGCATTCCATTAGCAGCCTGTGTGATCTTGGGCAAGTCACATTAATTTCTCTGGGAGCTAATTTTATTAGCTAAATAATGGGGATAATAATACCTCCCTTATTTTATAACATAGCTGTGAGGATCCATCATTGCCAACTACCATAGAAGTCTTGGTTCAATAAAGGGTAGTTCTTATTATCTCTACCAAGAGTGTGCAGGAGCTGTGTCTGAGAGGGGATTTGAATCACATTTCTTTCACTAACACAGAGCTCCCTAAAGGCCTGGTGACCACAAATGAAGCCTTAACTCAAAGACAGTAGAGTCTTTGAAAGGAACAGAATTAAAGTAGGGTCTGTCCTTTCATGATGGGGCACAAAGAGGCTATTAGTCAACTCAGCAAATATGTGCTCTGTAAATCAGCTCAACACATTCAGAGAGATCACTCTGAAGCAGCATGCTAAGTCGGGGTACAAGGGAGAGCTTAAAACTTAGTGTCTCTACCTGAGCCATGTAATCTAAGAAACAACCCAGGAGAAGCATTCAGAGAATCAATTACTATCCCCTAGAGTGGAACCCAGCTGTATGAATATGATTATACATCACCCAGGTCTATTTCAAATGAATTTTCAGGAAGTACATGAGCATAGCAAGATTTGGCGTATTTTAGGAGAGATTGCTGTCTGGATTGTGTGTGTTATTGGATGGATGTTGAAGGAAGAAGATTAGAAATCCAACAATCTTCCTACATAGGTTCAAATTCTCTTGTCTGTCACTGTTTCATATCTGTTTCCTTCTTACTGGGAAAGGAAGTAGTATTGCAGGTTATGTGCCTTTGGATTCAAAGAAGTAGGATTTGGTTTAAATTCTAGGTCTGCCATATATTAACCATGTGAATTTGGGGGAGTTACTTAATTACACAGAATGCATTCAGGTTCCCCAAGTAGAAATGTTAATATTCACTTTGCAGTTTTGCTCCAAGGGTTCGGTGAACTCACGCCTGCCAAATGCTTCTGCACATAGTGATTACTGAAAACATCTCAGTTCCCCTGCACACTGACTGTTAAGGGGGCCAAATGAGGGAACCCTGTCCTTCCTCTCAACTGAAAGCCAAGATTAGTATTCGCTTATTTAAGCATGAAAACATCAGTGTGACGCATTTCAAGGCCTGTTTTACCCCCCAGGGAACTGATGCAAAGGAATCAACATCTTTTGCAATTACCTCTGCCCAAATGGCTACAGCTCCCCACACATAAGCTGGGACTGGCAGTGAACTGCTGCTCCCAGTGTAAGTTCTGGGAATGCAGGCTGCCGGCTCTGCGGACCTCAGCCTCCATTGGGTTGGCAGCCTCTCTGTTGAAGTTGGGCATGCGCCAATGTCCGAGCTCCAGCCTTAAGTGAGATTGGCTTACGGTGTAAGGCACCTGTCTTTGGGGAAATAGGATTTTCTCCTGTTGTTGTGAAGTATCAGTTTCTGGCCTTAATAAATTCACTGTACATGAAGGTACATCATCTTCTAGTTTATGCCTATTGTGTAAAAATAATTAGCACCTTTCATTCTCAGAAGTGACCCGATTTAGATGACAAATTATATGGTCACCAGCTACGCCCATAAAAATGCAAGTGAAAGCAAGGTGGCTGAGCATGAGTCAGGGGCCAAGGAAAATTTTAAAAATAAAAAGGCTTTAGAGAATTAAAAATTGGTTTTTAACATTGAGGAACCAGTGCTACCAGCAGGTATTCACTTGGCTCAAGTAGCCGGTAATGATTAATTCAAAAACTGTATCGGTATGTGTACATCTCCTAACAGTGGTCCTCTCTAGGGAAGGAGGAGAGATTAGTGAGTGCCTCTGTATCTGTGTATCTGTCTGTGTGTATCTGTGTGTACAAAGGGGAGAGAAAAAGTCAATGATGTGCTGCTGGTAAATATTTAACAACTAGCTCTTGGGGATGGGGACAGAAGAATCACTGAACATGGAAACTGGAAATATGCCCCAAAAGGCCTTGTGAGCATGTAGGAGCTGGCCTGGCACACCACTGAACAGATTGGACTTTGACATGTACTTTGAAAATTTTTGTTCTGCTTTATACATATATGTCACTTTTTATTTATAAATGCCTGTATATAGGCTATATACGTGTATGCTCTGTCTATATATATATTTACATACATACACAAGCCTAGCTAGATCTATGCAAAAATTAGTCCTAATGGTAATTTTCCTAATTCTTGTATAAATTTCAGTGTGACATCCACTTGAGCATGTAACATCCTGAGTGATCTCACAAACTCGACTGCTATAGGGTCGCACATGACTACCAGGCCCAAGGATGGGATGTTCCCTTTACAATTGATTACCAGGATTTACCCTCCTAGCCCACATCTGGTAGAAGACAACATCTGGCTCCAGTGTTGAGAAAGATGCTGAATGGAAAACTTGAAGACGGTTTGAGTTAGAGACAGAGTGGGATCTAACTTCAGGAAAAAGGGGAAAAAAAAGGTTAAAGTTCAAATGATGAGAAAAATAGAATGGGGGAACAGAAAGTGTGAAGTTGCTGTTTATCCATTGCAATTTAGCTCTCTATGTCAAGGTGTGTCTCAGTAGCTTCTTGCAAGAGTGGGAGGGGAATGGGGAAGAAACAGTCTGTACTTTCATTTATTAAATGCAGCTTTCGCTGGTCACATTGCAACTCAATACAAACAGCCCAGCAGAGGGTAGGGCATTAACTCTTGTTCTCATCAATGTAAACACAACATTAATATTGAAGATTAAAGAAAATGGGTAAAAAGTCCAGTGTCTCCTCAATCTGTGTGAAGGTGAAGGTGGTTGCCTACCCTTGGACAGGTCCCAAAGGGAGACTGAGGTTGTCACCTCTTCCCATCCACAGTGAAGCAGGCAAGAACCAGAGGAACCCAATCACGTTCTTCCTGTAGGTCTCCAGATGGATACTTGAATCTTCAGAACTGGGCTTGCATGAATTATTAAAGTTCTTCTAAAGGCCTGAGAGGTTCGTACCTTGCGTGTGCACTGAAATAGTTCCTTCAAAGCCCTTTCCCATGCATCAGTCACTGCCAGTAGAAAATGTGACCGGTGTAAAACAGTCAGCCCTCGTAATTCCACAGTCCCCATCGTAGCCCCTGGATTCTGAAGAGTAGGGAGTTCAAAGTCACGGGAGCCTTGGTGATCATCCTGAAGGAAGCTGCTCATGTTTAAATATTGGCCGAAGATGCTTGACCTCCTTCCTGGGCCACTGCTGATAGAGGGTGGTTGGTAGAGGCAGCTGGTTTTCCTTTAGAGCCTCAAAGGATCAGATTTTCTATTTTGGATTGCCAGCCCCAAAAATAAACAAAAACCCCAAAGAAAAACAAATAACAAAACAGGAGTGACTTTGGGGATAAGGAAACCCATCAACCCCACCTCCAGGACCCTCTGGTTACAATGTCCTCATTGGGTTTTTCCAAGTGGTTGGTTCAGATCATCGGTTTGCCCTCCGTTTGAATGCCCAGCTACATTGCAGGGCAAAGGGGAAAGTTTCCACTTAATAAAGACAATTTCGCTTCTATTTCCTGGGACGAATAACCCCTAGCACCCTGACTTCCCTTTCTCCCCAGTTATGATGGGAAGCATAATTATTAAAAAGCAACCAGAACATCTTAAAGCCCTGCCTTGATCTTGTGGCTTTGCAGTAAGATGATAACCCTTTTACTCCCTGCCACCCCTTGATTTCCCATTCTTGAAGAGACTCATCTAGGTGGGCCGCATATCTAACCTCTGGGAATGCAGGGTTGTGGGGCAGAGAGGGACTGGCTGGATTCTTGTCCAAGGTCTCTGTAGTGAGGGCAGCTTGGCTGGGCCAAAGAGATAAATAAAAACAAACCAAAAAAGCATGGCTCAATTTTGAATTTGAAGGCCGGGCCCCAAACGAGTGGCACTTCCCCTCCAGCATGTCTCCCCCTAGTGGTGGGCTTCTTGGTGCTAGCTGTTGTTCTCGGCTGTGAGATATTTCAGGGCAGCAAAGCCGTAGCGGCGGGACATGTCCTGCTGAAACTCTTCCTTGAGGGTTTTGAGACAGATGCGGTATTGCTTGTTGGAACGGAACTTGGTAATGTCGAAGCTGGGGGCATGAGGCATGTGGATCATGTAGGCGTTGGGCAGCACAATGAACTCATACTCCTGGAAGAAGACAAGAGCAGCGTGAGAACCTGCCAGAGCCCGGGGTCATGCATGATGAAGGCCCAAGCGAGTGACTGAATAGCTAGTGAATGAACGACTTGATAATGGCACCCACAAGCAGGTGGCACATGGACAGCACGATAGCTTTGGAGTGGGGCAATTCAGGGCTGTTTCCACGACCTTGGACCAGGAAAATGGCTTCTCTGAGCCTTCATGTTCTCATCTATAAGGTGAAAGTAATAATATCCTTGAATGATGACCATGACGGGGAAGCCAATACTGTATAAACAGTGCTGAGCCAAGCTCACAGCCTTGAAAAGGTTTCTTGATAAATAGATGTGAGCTCACACCCACATGCACACTCTAGGATGACACACGCCATGGGATATTCTCTTGCTCGATTAACTGACATCTGTTTATGATTCCTCATAGGACTTGACGCGATCTGACAGCCCCAACAGATGAGTGCAAAAGAGGGTACAAAACAAGAATGAGAGACCAGATGAAATAAAAACAAATGTTTCGCTGGACCTAAGCTCACCAAGAACAAACCTCTCCCTGATACATCCTTATCGCAGGTCACACTGTCACCCAGTATTCTCAGCTTGGCAGAATACAGCTTAATACTCAGGACAAAAATAAAAGGCCTCTGAACAGCCAAAACAGGTGACCCAGATTTAGGTCATATCGCTTAGAGGAGAACTCAGCACACTTTTACTCAGATCTATTTACTCTCATTTTGGACATATTGTCTGATAAGCTTTTGTTATCTAGTTTCCCAGCTCAGAGCAGATAAGAATAAACTCAGGGAAAACTGGGATGGGGAAAGGTGGCTGTTATAGGTAGAACAATACAACAGCAGCAAGAAAAGACAGTTGCTGGTGAGGAATGAGTGAGAAAAACCATCAAAAAAAAAATGTAAGATCTCCCAGAGCTGAACTGTCTTGGACATTTAATGGAGGGACAAAGAGCCCCACCAACCGTACTAGCCCCATGGGTGTGGGTGTTAATACCTGGCTGGTGTGCACTCATTATTTCCTTAAGGTAATGGAAAAGGTTAAGAGTATGTTTGGGACATGCTATTCGCAAAAAAAAGAAAATATGCAACGTATTTTCAAGAATTCTGTCAAAACTATCCAAAACAAACAATGTCCAGGTCTCATGGCTAGAAAAATTAACTTTCTTTGAACTAGTTCATCTCACGGCACTGCTGGACACATGAACATACATTCCTTTTAAGCAGAAGTTGAGGCTGACTGAACACTGTTGTCTGTGAGTAGCACTCTGCTCATTCAAAGTATTATAAAAAATATGGATACTGACAGCCCTGCTTTCTGTTGTTAAATATGGACATGAAGGTTATACTTCTATCTATATCAGTGGTTCTCAACCCTAACGCTTCTCAATCACCTGGGGACTGCTCTCAAACATATTGGAACTATTGGAAGGAAAGTTCTCCTGGTGATTCTTATGAATGGCCAGCGCTCAGTATCCAACCTTAGCTTTTTCTGAATTGGAGGTGCTCTTGTTGAAAAATATTTGCACTGTGCACCAGGAGGAGAGGTCTTGGAGAAGAGCATACAAAAAAAAAAAAAGAAAGAAAGAAGAAAAAGGCTGGGGCTGGAGAGACCAAGGAATCCTTCTTCCAATTTAACCAGAGCAGTTTTGCTTTTGTTTGTTTAACACAGGGGCTGAAAAACTGGAGCATGTCTGGTCCATTTCATGTTTTTGTAAATAAAGTTTTATTGAAACAGCCACACCCATTTGTTTAAAGACTGTCTAAGACTGAACTACAATGGCAGAGTTAAGTAGTTGAAAAGGAGACCTGTAGGTCCCATAAAGCTCAAAACACTTACTATCTGGTCCTTTACAGAAAAAGTGTGCTGATGCTTGGTTTCACCTACTAGAATTCTGTAGAAGATTCATACTTTGAAGTAGGAGCTCAATACGTATCAGTTGGATGAATGAAGGAGTTCGTGATTAAACACAGTCTCAAAGTCAGCACTCTTTTAGTAATGATGGATGCATCTATAAATCTTTTAGTAAAGGGTGGAATAATTAGCTGCATCTTAGCGGCATGCTTTGTCGTGTATATGGAACTCTAAGGATGCTTCGTGTCTGTTACGTGACTCAAAGCCCAAGTGATGAATGGTCACATTTGCTTGTCTTCATCATCAGGTTGGGTGAGGATGAGGAGGTGAAATGGTTTGTCACAGGAAACTCACGTTTACCTGGGTCCTGGCCAAGAACCCACCTCTCACCCAACGGTTGAGGAAGGAGCAATGGTTTGGGATCAAGAGCCCAAGGATCAGTACTACCACTGGTCCTCAAGCATATCTTGTTCCCTGTTAGCTCTCTGCTTTCTTGTCTCCAAGGATCCCTTAAGCTCTAGAATCTAGGCCTCTCCCCCGTCGACCGCACCAGGTGGATGCTCCGTGCTTCTCACCTGCACATCCAGCTCCATGATATGAGCCACTTTGTTCCAGCCAAAGCCTACAAACCTCCGGTCGTACTCCGGGCAGTCACGTCTCACGACAACATACGGCTCAAAATCGGCCTCCCACTCGACCCGGTAAGGCGTGGTGGCGGTCCGCCACTTGGCGAAGTTTGTGGGTGCGTGGCCTTTCGTCCAGACGTGGTACCTGATACACACGGAGAAAAGCCATTGGGTGGAGGGAAGGAAGCCAAGCTCTCCAAATGTAGCCGATGTGGAGGAAGAAGGGGTGTACACTGATGTAGTCCCCGGGGGAGTTGAATTGTCTCCCTCCCAAAAGCTATGTTGAAGTCCTAACCCCCAGTACCTGTGAATGGGACCTATTTGGAATCAGGATCTTTGCAGATATAATGAGGTTATGATGAGATCACAGTGGATTGGGGTGGATACTAATCCAATATTCGTTGTCCTTATAAGAAGGGGAAAATTTAGACACAGAGACACACAGCAAGAATACCATGTACAGACATTGGGAGAGATTGGAATGATGGGCGCATCTATAAATCAAAGATTGCCAAACACTGCTGGCAATCACCAGAAAGAGGCCTAGGACCTCAGGGAAGAAGCATGGACCTGCTGACAGCTTGATCTTGGACTTCTGGCCTCCAGAATTGTGAGAGAATAAATTTCTATTGTGTTACGCCATCCAGTTTGTAGTATTTTGCTGCACCAGCTACAGGAAACCCTAATCCCATCTGCTATCTGCACACTTCACTAACAAGGAGATTCTCACTATGAAAAGGAACTCCTGGACGGCTCCATGTCATTTCTTGGGAATTGACTGCAGGTCAGCTTGTGTAGTGATTGCTGCCAGCGGCCACTGTGGTAGGAGTTTCAGATGGTCCCTCATGACTCTCACCCTGTGCAATGCTCTCCCCTTGGGGCAGAACCTGTGAGTATGTATGTGATCACTCCTGGGATTATGGTACATTATATGGCAGAAGGGATTGTTGTAGATATAAATAAGGTTACTCACCACTTTACTTTGTGTGAAAATGGGAGATGATTGAATCATGTGACCCTTTAGACCTGGGTCTGGAAGAAAGCAAGGAGCTACGTTGGGAGCTGCATATGGGGGCCACGTGGCAAATTAACTAGACTCTAGGAGAGCAGTCCCTGGCCAAAAGCTAGCAGGAAAATGGGACCTTAGGCCTACGAATGAAAGGAGAGAAATTCTGCTAACCACAGTGATCTGGGAAGAGGAGAACTGCAGGTCTGCTGACTCCTTGATTTCAGCCCAGTGAGATCCCAAGCAGAGAATCCAGTCATTCCATGCCCGAATCTCTGATCCCTAGAGACTGTGAGATCACAAATTTGTTTCAAGCTGCTATGTTTGTGGTAATTTGTTATACAGTAGTAGCAAATGAATACAATCATATAACCACAATAAGCAGCAGCTAATATTAGTTAACCACTTACTGTGTACTGGGACTATTTTAAATCTCTCTTTCTCACACACATACACACATACACACACATGCAGATATTGTTTTAAATTCTTATAACTTACCAAATGTCAAAGTACAAGTAGTCAGTGGTGGACTTGCGACTCAAACCCGGGAAGCCTCGCTCAAAGGCCAGGAGCCTCCTTAAGCACTTCACCTCTCTCTCTTTTTTTTTTTTTTAATTTTTGGGACGGAGTCTCGCTCTGTCTCCAGGCTGGAGTGCAGTGGCATGATCCCGGTTCACTGCAACCTCTGCCTCCCCGGTTCAAGTGATTCTCCTGCCTCAGCCTCCCGAGTGGCTGGGACTACAGGCACACACCACCACGCCCGGCTAATTTTTATATTTCTAGTAGACACGGGGTTTCACTATGTTGGCCAGGATGGTCTCCGTCTCTTGACCTCATGATCCGCCCGTTCTTGGCCTCCCACAGTGCTGGGATTACAGGCGTGAGCCACCACGGCCGGCTGGGTCACCTCTCTTATATGTCCCTGTCCCCCACACTTCCTGGCCTGTTGAACAAGTACTGAACAATTGTGCACTAAACTGAATGAATGAATGAATGAGTAACCTAACAACATGAGAGGCACCTGAGACGGGCCCATGTGTGGGATGGCAATATACCTCTGGAAGCTACAGAGAGATGGCAGGAAGCTGGGCGTCTAGAGGAGTAGACAGGGCCCAAGAGAAGAGTTAGGAAAAGGAGTATCCAGAGCTGGAAAGAAAAGCTGCATGAAATGAAAACAAGACAGAAGGTTGGGAACCCAAGAGCTTAGCTGCAGGGAGAGAGGAAGTGGAAGTCTGGGTTCCATCTCATCCTGCGGGCAGGCTCTCCAAAGCAAGGGAGGCGCTAAGTGAGAGTGAGTGTTCCGTGTGGCCAATGGGGCACTTTCTGGCAGGGAATGCAGCTGCTTCCTTCTTTTGCTTTTCTACCACTGAGGCTGGACTCCCCCAAACCCTCAGGGAACTGGCCAGTGTGGCTGAACGGGCACTGGCCATTGGGTGGGCTTGCATTAAGTTGTGCTGTTGGGTGAGACGGCCAGGCTAGGGGAGGGCAGGAACTTGAACTTTAACTCCATCAACACAGCAACTTCCATCAAAACCAAAGCCACTTAAAGGGAAGAAAAATGAAGGGTGAAGCAATGCCATTTTCATGGAGTGTGGAAAAGGGATATTGCGGGAGATGTCAATCTCAGGCATGATCCAACAATGAGGCCCAGAAGCAGTTGCTTTTCCATTTGTGAACTTGCTGAACGGGCAGTCTTAACACCTGATGCCTTCGACAGAACTGGCACAGCACAGCTGATGGCCGTGAACTTGTATGAGGTTTAAAGCACAGCACAATGGAGCCATCAGGCCAGGGTTCAAATCCCACCTCTGCCACTTAGGAGTTGAATGCCTTGCAGAACAAAATGCTTTAATTAGGCGTTAATTTCCTTTTGTGTCAACTGGGGAAAAGAATACCTATCTGGTTGAACTGCCAAAGAGCTTAAATGAGAAAATGTAAAGAGTCTGGCACAGTATCGGCATCTAAGAGGAATTCAATAAATGCTAGTTCAACAAAGTGGTTAAAAGCAATGGTTCTGGAGGCTGCCTGCCTGGGTTCGAATTCTGTCATTCAACAGGTATGGGTACATTAACTACTTGGCACCTTTGTTTCCTTCTCTTGGCAAAACGGACACAGCAATATCTACTTCATAGATTTGTGATGATTATGTGACTTAATTTACATACAGTACTCAGAGTAGTTTCTGATATATGGTAATTCCTCAAAAAAAAAAAAAAAAAAAAAAGGAGAGAGAGAAAATTCTCTTTATTATTTCTCCTTGTTTGCTTCCCAGATATGATGTCAATTCCTGGTGGTCTTGCTCTCATTGATATTGACAGCCATGTTATTGGTCATCCATCTTTAGAATCTAAACTCTTGGACAATTACAATGCGAAAACGAAGGGAAAACAACAGGGGAGACGGCGCCATTGCACTCCATTGTAGGGACAGCTGGGTCAATTCTAGTCATCTGGCTGAGGAGGCAGCTTTGATCAGTTCAGCCTGGACACTGACAGCCTGCTGAAAGGCTGGGCAGCACAGGGTGCAGTCAAGTTACAATGAACCTCTCATTAAAACAAGCCCCAGCCTGTGAATGACCTATTGCCAGGCCAGTAGACACCGGACTTTGAGTCTTGCTGTCTGAGACTAGCAATGCCAGGTAGCCTCCTTCCCTGCTAAAAAAGGGATGGGAAGATGAGAGAGGTTTCCTAGGTACACCTTACAGGATGCTACTGGGGAGAAGAGATTTGGGGCACTTTGCTTTAAGCAGTGGTTCTCAAACTTGAGAATGCATTAGAATGATCTGGAAGACTGGTTCCAATTCCAGAGTTTCTGATGCAGGAGGTCTGGGCTAGGCTTGAGTCTCTGCATTTCTAACAAGTTCCTAAGTGATGCTGAAGCTACTGGTCCAGGGACCACATTCTGGAGACACCGCCCTAGAGGACTTGTAGGGGCGTGGATGTTTTCTCATTCCAGGTGTGGTAGGGAGCAGATTTCGGCTGCTCAGAGGCTGAAGAGTTTGTTATTTGGAGAGCAGGTGACAATAGCAAGTTCTCAGAGACAAGGGCTATAATTTAGCACTTGGCATGATGGTTTGCAAGCTGCTGGCCACAGCAGCAATCATGGACACAGCAGGCCACACCCTAGCTCTTGTGGCCACAAATGTGGCTGTGAAATGAGTTCTCGGTTCACCGTGGTATGAAGATGGCAGGAAGGATGCCTTGGAAATGTGTCAGGTGCTCAGCCATCAGACTAGCTTTCATGGGAGACTTACATTAAGGTTTGGTCTGAAAGTCTCAATTTCGAGGAGCAAGTTTTTACCCTGCATCTTTAAACACTGGTTAAAAAAAAAAAATCCAGGACTCAATCAGCAGCCAGATGGTATTCTGACTAAGAACACAGGTTCCTCAGACCTGGGATGAATCCAGGCTCTGCTATTTACTGGCTGTGTGTCACTGGGCAAGTTATTAAACTTCTCAGAGCCTCAGTTTCATTATCCATGCAATGGGGATAATAGTATCTGTCACACAGATTTATTGTGAGAATTAAATACGTAATCACAGTGCCTGGCACATGCTAAGCACACAATAAGTGGTAGTTAATTCTTTCAGAAAAGAAGGAAGGCTTGGGTTGGGTTGGGGTTTACTAACTCTTCCAGGTCACTTTCCAGAATTCTGGATAGAGGAAGAAGCCTGGAGTTTGAGTCTTGGCTCTACTGGGACCTCTCCACTCCTCAGTTTCTCCATCTGTATAAAATGTGAAAAATGATAGCCTTTGAACTGTTGAATGAACCACCCATCTCATAAAGTTATTTTCACAAGATAAAGTTTATTTGAGGAAACTTGAGAAATTTCTAGAAACTTAATTGTGGTATGAAAACCCAAGTTATTAAGACTATAGAGTTTTCAGTAAAATTCCGAAGGTCTAGAAAGGTATGCTTTTTAGCTTCAAGGAAGTGTTGGCCATTCTGACATCATTCACAATGGTGGCCTCACTTTAAAACTGGAGCAGGGCCAGGCGCAGTGGCTTAGGCCTGTAATCCCAGCACTTTGGGAGGCCGAGGTGGGTGGATCACCTGAGGTCAGGAGTTCCAGACCAGACTGACCAATATGGAGAAACCCCATCTCTACTAAAAAATACAAAATTTGCCAGGCATGGTGGCACATGCCTGTAATCCCAGCTACTCAGGTGACTGAGGCAGGAGAATTGCTTGAACCCAGGAGGCAGAGGTCGCAGTGAGCCAAGACCATGCCATTGCACTCCAGCCAGGGCAACAAGAGCGAAGCTCTGTCTCAAAAACAAACAAACAAACACAAGCAAACACCTGGAGCAGGCAGAAGCACCAGCCCTCTCTTCAGACTGCTCAGTTACGGCACCTAGCAGGCCACCTACTTTCCCCTGGATCACTACATGTAATGCTGTAGCCTGTCCCCAGGACATGGAACCTGCTCGCACCTGTGCGGTGGCACAGACTCCTGGGACACTGGGGATAGGTGACAGGGGAGCTCCCTTGCAATGTTCCTGCAGGACTCAGGGGCCTGGGAAAAAAGGAAAATCAGGGTTCTGTTTGCAACGGTCACTTGGGCAACAGGAAAGCTGGCTGCCACATGTGCTAGGTCACCTTGATGACTTGAAGTTGTTGACACAACGGCTACACGTCCCCCAGGCCTCAGGGGCTCAGAGAACAGACCACTCATACCACAAAGAAACAGGAAAACCGCGACCGTGGTGCTAATAGAATGAAACCCACCTACCAGATGAATGAATGGACAAGCACACAAAAGAAAGAACTTGGAGCCAGGAGACGGGAGCAGGAACCTAAACTGAGTTTAGAAAAAACGACAAACAGAAATAAGCTAAACCTTCCTACCCTTCCACCCTCCAAACATGCCTACCCTTCCATCTGAACACATAACGTCTGTCATCCATGCACAAAAAAGTACATGGCACATACCGGCATGGGGAGAGGAGGGAGATTACAAAGGCGTTGTCTGGAGAAAGTGGTGCTTTCCTGGCCTCACAATGGACTAAGGCAAGTGAGAAACTTCCGGATCAATAGCTTTGGCATCTGGGTTTCCCAGGAGAAAGAAGGCCTTCGAGCACCCCCAGAGTTCAGCAGCTAGAGCCACTCACCTGAACGTGAAGAGGGTCCCCATGTCCAGCATTGACAGCAACTCCGCTTTCGACTTGGGGAAGGACAGCCGGTAGCGCAGTGTCTCGAACGCGGGGACAATCATTGCTTTCTTGGTGTTGGCAAGGTCGAGCTGGATGACAGACTTCCTGAAAAGAGGGGACAGGCAGAGAGACAGAGTCCCTGTGACACCAGGCCAAGGTCTTTCCTCCATGAGGGCAGGGTGGTCATTGGCCCAGGGAAGTGTGGGAAAGAAAGCTCAGGTCATCCTCTCAATTAAAGATGGGGAAACTGGGCCGGGTGCGATGGCTCACGTCTGTAATCCCAGCCTTTGAGAGGCCGAGGCAGGAGGATCACTTGATTTCAGGAGTTTGAGACCAGCCTGGCCAACATGGTGAAACCCCGTCTCCACTAAAAATACAAACAAATTGGTAGGGCGTGGTGGCACACACCTGTAGTCCCAGCTACTTGGGATACTGAGGCACGACAGTTGCTGGAGCCCAGGAGGCAGAGGTTGCAATGAGCTGAGATCACGCCATTGCACTCCAGCCTGGGTGACAGAGATAGATTCTGTCAAAAAAAAAAAAGGGGGGGGAAGAAAGAGAAACAAAGAAAAAAAGAAAAGAAAGAAAGGAACAGAAAAGAAAGGAAAGGAGAAAAAGTAAAGAAAGAAAAAAGAAGGAAAAGAAAGAAAAAGAAAGAAAGAAGGAAAGAAAGAAAAGAAAGGAAAAGAAAAGAAAAGAAAAGAAAGATGGGGAGCCCTGGGAGGCAAAGCAGGTTGCTAAACACTTGGGGAACCCAGAGTGGAATGGGATCTGCTGTCTCCGAGACAGAGAGCTTGGTCTTCCTGGAGAATAAACAGAGGGCAGACCAGACTGAGGGGCTGGGAGAACCTCCCATACGTTTTCAGTGTGTGCTCCTGCCAGAGTCAGGCACAGAAGGAAGGCTTCAAAGGACCACAGGGGTTAGAGCCCAGCCTGCTTGGTTCCCTGGGCTGGTCAATCACTCCGACTGCACCCTTGGCCACATAAGAGCAGGTGGACAGAGAGCCGATGAGAGAATCACCAAACTGGGCACTTTCAGGTTCCATTTCAGTGACTCCTCAACTCCTTGAATTCTCCAGACTCCAAGCCTTTAAAGCAGCCAGAGCCACCCTAGGCAGCCAGTGCTGGTGAGACAGAGCTCTGGTATCCCCCTTGGGGGAAAGTTAAAGTTTTGCCTTAGTGCCTGGCCTTCCACTCTGCTCCTGAGACCCGATCCTGCATGCCTGGGTTTGTCTGCCTTTTCTCAGCTCTGTGGCGGTTACTTGGAAAGGGAGAAAGGCTCATGGAGAGCCATACATGGCCAAGCATTTAGTGCCATATGGCATGAGGCTTTTTTTTTTTTTGGAGACGGAGTCTTGCTCTGTTGCCCAGGCTGGAGTGCAGTGGTGCAATCTCGGCTCACTGCAACCTCAGCCTCCCGGGTTCAAGTGATTCTCCTGCCTCAGTCTCCCGAGTAGCTGGGACTACAGGCGCATGCTGCCACGTCCATCTAATTTTTGTATTTTTAGTAGAGATGGGGTTTCACCATGTTGGCAGGATGGTCTTGATCTCTTGACCTCATAATCCGCCCACCTCAGCTTCCCAAAGTGCTGGGATTACAGGTGTGCGCCACTGCGCCCGGCCAGCATGAGGCTTTTAATAAACACAGACTGGATTTGAACTCTGGCAAGGTCACTTTATGAGTCCTGCCATCCTGGGAAAACGATTTAGCTCCTCACTACCTTTGGTCCCTCGTCCCTAAAATGATGGCAATAATATCTACCTCCTGTGGACCAAACAAGGTCATCATATACTGCCACTTGGCACATCTGGCCGGGGCAGGCATGCTGTGCCAAGTGGTCACTATTACACTGCAGTGCTATCACGACTCCCTGGCTTGGATATTCTGTGATCTGTCTTGGCCAGGACCTAGGAATTCATTCTGGCTCCTGCTTGGACACTGACCTTTGGGTCTCAAGGTCATCATGGCTGTCTGTTTCCATCTCTGAGATAGAGAAAGCAGCCTTTCCTGGGGAAAAGGTAGGCATTATAAGGCATTTTGAAAAACCACTAAAAGCAGCAGCCCTCCGTGGCCATAAAACTGTCCATTGAAGGCTGGGCACGGTGGCTCACGCCTGTAATCCCAGCCCTTCGGGAGGCTTAGGCAGGCAGATCACAAGGTCAGGAGTTCGAGATCAGCCTGGCCAATACGGTGAAACCCCGTCTCTACTAAAAATACAAAAATTAGCCGGGTGTGGTGGGGGGTGCTGGTAGTCCCAGCTATTCAGGAGGCTGAGGCAGGAGAATCGCTTGAACCTGGGAGGCGGAGGTTGCAGTGAGCTGAGATCGTGCCACTGCGTTCCACCCTGGGTGACAGAGCGAGACTCTGTCTCAAAAAAAAAACCAAAAAACAAAAAAAAACCAAACCTGTCCTCCATTGCTGTATTATTAAAGTCACTTCACTCAACCAGACATTGAGCTTGTGCATTAGCAGGGACTAGAGCTGGCGTGCAAAGAGGAATCATACCATAAGGAAGTGACTAAGTTAGCCCAGGCCTGAATGGGACAAAACAGGGTGGCAGTCCCAGAAGGACACAGGACATCAGCAGGGCTTCACATCATTGAATAATGAGGGGGAACCTGGATCAGGTCAGAATAAGGACAATTCCCTAAAACCATCCTTGGTTAATGGATCTCACCAGCTCCCAGTAGAGAGGGGGTGGTTGGGATGGGCTGGAAGTTCATTTTGGAACCCTCTGAATATCATTTGAGGTTCACTCTTTACCACAGTGCTCATGTTAACTATATACCAAATAATATGTAGCTCTCTCACCACTATTCCAGAGGAGGTTCGTAAAGGATGACAGCAAGATATAGAGTGTGGGTGAGCTCTACTTAGCCAGCCTGAGGGCCAGAGGTTTGAGTCAGCCTGTCCCGGCCTGGATTCTTCTCCCGCTTTGTCTGTCTGAACAATGTTAGTTTTCAAACATCCAAGATTTCCTCCTCTGTGGCCAGGTGTCTAGTGTCAGCTAGCACTCTCTTTTGTATCAATCCTCTATTAGATATGGGAAGAGCTAGGCTCTTTACCTTTCCCCCTGGAAAGGTGGGTACCTTATCTATTGATTCTGGGTATTTGGGGGTGGGATATATGAATCTAAAGAATATACTTGGACCAAGACAGCAAAGCCCTTGGAATCCCTGGGGCAGGGGGGAAGGTGTCCCAGTATTGGTGGGTGGTTGCTACCCATTCAGCAATCACCCAGCACCTATGATGTGCCAGGCACTTGAAGATACAGGGTGAAAAGAACAAGCAAAGTCTCTGCCTGCATGGTGCTTACATTCATACAAACGTCTCAAGATGCTAGAAGCCTAAGGACAAATCTCTCTAAACTGGGGCCCCATATTGCATCTGTAGCTGATTATTTTAGAATACAATGCTATAGAAACAGAATAGAAGGCTGTGAGGGCAGAACTATAAAGGGAATGGGCAAAATATAAAGACACATACACATATATACACGATGGATACAGAGATCTACAAACATGGATGTTTGTATCTATATAAGGCTCAAGTTACTATTATTATCAGTTGCTACAGGAGCTGCTTCTTGGAGATTAACTCCTGCTAGAAAATAATTCCCCTTTCTACGGGGGCAACCTGCCCCTATACATAGAAGCAAGCTCTCAGAGCTCTCTGCCTGCCCTACCTGCACCCCTGGCAAGGGCAGGTTGTTTAGGATTAGATACTTGACCCAGGCTGAGCACATCAGTTTCTTACTCTTGGAAATTTGAATAGAAATAGAGGCTGGGAAAGCATAGAATTGACTTTCAGTGATGATAGACCATGCTCTAAAGACTTCTCAACTGCTGCAGAGGGGGCCAGAGCTGCCCTGGTTAATTGCAGTCTTATGTGTTGGTTTTCCAAGTCCTAGTTTGATTCTATAAGATAACCCATCCATTATCTGCTTTGTTTTTCTTTGATTTGTTTTTATTTTACTTAAGTTACCTGGTATTAGTTTCTGTTGCCTGCAACTAAACAACCCTAACCAATATACTGGAAGACCCAAAGCAGACAGACTCAGTAAGCAGCATGCCTCACAATTACAGTCCTAGCAAGCCTTATTTCCCTCTGCATAGATAGCACCAGATTCCAGAGTGCTTTCTGCAAACTCCCTTTCATCTCACTAAAATACAAACTGCCACAAAGATGAATCTGTCACCAGATAGATCCATTTCAGAGTCAGTTCAAGGAGGTTTCAATACCGATGCCCTGAAAGGGTCTCATTATGAAGTTGTTTCAGCAATAAACGAGGCTTCGTGGTACAAACTCTGAACTCATCTGTTTATTGAGAAGGTAACGGCAGCCTGGGTCTTTCTGCTCTGTGTTCTGTTAGTACATCTTACCTTGGATGGGGTTTGCTGTCCTAGGCGTCAACAATTTGCAGCCATTAGTTCTCTGGAAAGTGAGTCCTGCAGAGGATGGAGTGCAGTCTTCCAGGAACAGTGGGGCAGGACGATGAGCGAGAAAGCTGGGCAAAGAGCCAGGAGACCTGAGTTCTCGGCCCACCCTGAGAAGCTGAGTGACTTTGGGTCACTCCATTACTCTTTAGATTGCTAAATGGAGATTATTAAGATGGAAGCTTTGGAGGACAGTCAGGTGTAGTGGTCATCAGGCCAGGCGTCTAGCTCTGACTCTGCTAGGCTGTCTTCTTGGGCAAATCACTTTCACTATTTTGAGTCCTGGGTTTGATGCACTTGTAAAATATGTTGATGAGGATAAGCACAGTGCTTGTGGAAGGGCTTGCTACAATGCCTGGCACACATTAAGCATGGGGTACATGATGCCTATGAGGGTTCCTTTTCTGTATCAGATGGCCCAGGCTATGGTGCCCAGTTACTTGGTCGCATACTAGTCTAGACACTGCTGTGCAAGTGTTTCATAGATGTGTTAAACGGCAATTACTTTTGCACCAACCTAATAGCTAACATGTAAAATCAGTTACCTTTAAGGAAAGTAGATTTCCCTTGATAATGTGGGTGGGCCTCATCTGATCAGTTGAAGGCCTTAAGAACAAAAACTGTGCTTTCCTAGAAAAGACGGAATACTGCCTTTGGACAGTAACACAGAAATCCTGCCTCAGTTTCCAGCCTGCTGGCCTGCTGTGAATTTCAGACTTGCCAACCCCACAACAGTGTGAGCCAATCCCTTAAGCTCTATCGATCTTTGGGTTCTGCGTAAACCAAAGAAACAGCATGGATGGAAAGGCAGAGTATTAGCTGGATGGGTTTCCCTGGTGCTACGGTGGCGTGGAATTACCAATCCTCAACCTGACCCTGGCTGTTGATCTCTTTCACATACATACACACCTCCCTCCCTCCATCTCTTTCACATACATACACACCTCCCTCCCTCCATCTCTTTCACATACATACACACCTCCCTCCCTCCATCTCTTTCACATACGTACACACCTCCCTCCCTCCAACTCATTCTCTCTTTTTAACTCCATCCTTTCCTCTAGAGGCAGGTCCCTGTAACCAGGGAAACAGCCCAGGTTCCTGGCATGAAGAGATTATGGGAAAGTGTCTCGGAAGACATAAGGAAACGCCACGCACTGCCTAGTTCTGACAACTTCACCTCCTCGGAGTCACAGTGGTTCACATTCTAGAGGCAGGCTGCTTGGGTTTGCATCCTGGCTAACTACTTAACCTCTTGGTTCTGCAGTTTCCGTATCTGTAACACGGAATATCTATAAAATGGGAGTGAGGGTAGAAGGAGAAGAGGAGCCAGCAATGGGAATTCCTGGGAGGGACCAAGACGACTGAAGAACCACTAGGAGACTGCGATGAGCACCTAAAAGCCAGGAGAAAATAAAATGTGTGCCATGGAGGAGTCACTGGTAGTTGGAGGTGGCTGAGAAGACAAATGGGATGAGAGCTGGGGGCTGGCAGCTGGGTTTGGCAACATGGAGCTTGCTGGTGGCATCTTCCCTGACTGCTAGCATCTACGGCACCAGTCAATTAGATGGGTGTGAGGGCCATGGCCGTTTAGAAGTTCCCTTCCCAGCTAGGTGCGGTGGCTCAAGCCTGTAATCCCAGCACTTTGGGAGGCCGAGGTGGGTGGATCACCTGAGGTCAGGAGTTCGAGCCCAGCCTGACCAACATGATGAAACCCTGTCTCTACTAAAAATACAAAAATTAGCCGGGTGTGGTGGTGCGTGTCTATAATCCCAGCTACTGAGGAGGCTGAGGCAGGAGAATCGTTTGAACCTGGGAGGCAGAGGTTGCAGTGAGCTGAGATTGCGCCACTGCACTCCAGCCTGGGCAACAGAGCGAGACTCCAACTCAAAAAAAAAAAAAAAGAAGTTCCCTTCCTCACTTCTGGTTCTGCAAAAATAAGTCAACACAGGGCAAGGCTGGATTGCTAATCAGGAAAAGGATCCATGTCACAACGCTGGCCAATTTAGTTTCATCGTAAGTGTCTAGAAAAATTAACCTATGTTGGTCCAGAGGAGAGGATATAAGGAGAACTCGATGACCAACACCTAACTCCTGCACGGTGAGTGAAGACCTGGGAGAAGAGACCCTTGTGTTCCAATCAGACCCATCCTGGAGTCCCACAGTGGTCAGGACTTGCCCGAAAATGGGATTCCAGTTACTTGCCAGTTTCCACCAAAGGAAGAACTCCCTAAATCCTGTCTGTCTACCCTTATGCATTCTCTTCTATTCAGCATTCCCTGAAATAACTTCCTCCTCTCTCACTGGTGCGTGCTTAGGTATTGTGCTATGGTGTCCCCCAGCATTCATGTGTTGGAAGCTTAAATCCCAATGCAGCAGCGGAGGTGGGGCCTTATGGGAGGTGTTTAGGTCATGAGGGCCCCACCCTCATGAATACATTAATGCTATGATTAAAAAAAAAAATCTTGACAGAGAGAGTTTGGTCCCATTTTTTTTTCGCCTTTCCACCTTCTTCCACGTGAGAACATGGCGTTCTTCCCCTCTGCAGGATGCAGTGTTCAAAGAATCATCTTGGGGCCGGGCGTGGTGGCTCATACCTATAATCCCAGCACTTTGGGAGGCCGACGTGGGGAGATAACCTAAGGTCAGGGGTTCGACACCAGCTTGGCCAACATAGTGAAACCCCATCTCTATTAAAAATACAAAAAATTAGCCAGGCATGGTGGCACACACCTATAATCTCAGCTACGCAGGAGGCTAAGGCAGGAGAATCGCTTGAATCAGGGAGGCGGAGGTTGCAATGAGCTGAGATCGTGCCACTGCACTCCAGTCTGGGTGACAGAGTGAGACTCTGTCTCAAAACAAAAACAAACACAAACAAACAAACAAAACCCACAAAGAACCATCTTGGCAGCAGAGAGCAGCCTCTCAGACAACGGATCTGCCACCAAGTTTGTTCTCAGACTTCCCAGCCTCTAGAACCATGGTGAATAAATTTCTATTCTTTAAAAATCACCCAGTCTCCAGTATTCTGTTATAGCACCACACAATGAACTAGGACATATTACAAACCCAATTTGATGTCATCTTCAAGAAAACAAAATTAGAAAAATAACCCATCACTGAGGTTAAGAAAAGGAGAGAGCACAGTCAAGTTTAAACAGGGACAAAGGATTCTGGAATTATCTCTTTTTTGTGTCTTTCTATACTGGGGGGTTTGGGGGGCAACCTCAAGCAGCTGCAGGGCCAGGCCAGTGATGTGGATAATGGTGCAGGCTGGTGGGGAGAGAGCAGGATGCTCAATGGCAGTGGATGCCAGGCTTCCATGTCGAGGAGACAAAAGGGAGGTGGGGGGAGGAGCCAAGATGGCCAAATAGGAACAGCTCCGGTCTACAGCTCCCAGCGTGAGCGACGCAGAAGACGGGTGACTTCTGCATTTCCATCTGAGGTACCAGGTTCATCTCACTAGGGAGTCCCAGACAGTGGGCGCAGGTCAGTGGGTGCGTGCACCGTGCACGAGCCGAAGATGGGCGAGGCATTGCCTCACTCGGGAAGCGCAAGGGGTCAGGGAGTTCCCTTTCCTAGCCAAAGAAAGGGGTGACAGATGGCACCTGGAAAATTGGGTCACTCCCACCCGAATACTATGCTTTTCCGATGGGCTTAAAAAACGGCGCACCAGGAGATTATATCCCGCACCTGGCTCAGAGGGTCCTACGCCCACGGAGTCTCACTGATTGCTAGCACAGCAGTCTGAGATCAAACTGCAAGGTGGCAGCGAGGCTGGGGGAGGGGCACCCGCCATTGCCCAGGCTTGCTTAGGTAAACAAAGCAGCCTGGAAGCTCGAACTGGGTGGAGCCCACCACAGCTCAAGGAGGCCTGCCTGCCTCTGTAGGCTCCACCTCTGGGGGCAGGGCACAGACAAACAAAAAGACAGCAGTAACCTCTGCAGACTTAAATGTCCCTGTCTGACAGCTTTGAAGAGAGCAGTGGTTCTCCCAGCATGCCGCTGGAGATCTGAGAACAGGCAGACTGCCTCCTCAAGTGGGTCCCTGACCCCTGACCCCCGAGTAGCCTAACTGGGAGGCACCCCCCAGCAGGGGCAGACTGACACCTCACATGGCCGGGTACTCCAACAGACCTGCAGCTGAGGGTCCTGTCTGTTAGAAGGAAAACTAACAAACAGAAAGGACATCCACACCAAAAACCCATCTGTACATCACCATCATCAAAGACCAAAAGTAGATAAAACCACAAAGATGGGGAAAAAACAGAGCAGAAAAACTGGAAACTCTAAAAAGCAGAGCACCTCTCTTCCTCCAAAGGAATGCAGTTCCTCACCAGCAACGGAACAAAGCTGGACGGAGAATGACTTTGACGAGCTGAGAGAAGAAGGCTTCAGACGATCAAATTACTCCAAGCTATGGGAGGATATTCAAACCAAAGGCAAAGAAGTTGAAAACTTTGAAAAAAATTTAGAAGAATGTATAATTAGAATAACCAATACAGAGAAGTGCTTAAAGGAGCTGATGGAGCTGAAAACCAAGGCTCGAGAACTACCTGAAGAATGCAGAAGCCTCAGGAGCCGATGCGATCAACTGGAAGAAAGGGTATCAGCGATGGAAGATGAAATGAATGAAATGAAGCAAGAAGGGAAGTTTAGAGAAAAAAAGAATAAAAAGAAACGAGCAAAGCCTCCAAGAAATATGGGACTATGTGAAAAGACCAAATCTACATCTAATTGGTGTACCTGAAAGTGACGGGGAGAATGGAACCAAGTTGGAAAACACTCTGCAGGATATTATCCAGGAGAACTTCCCCAATCTAGCAAGGCAGGCCAACATTCAGATTCAGGAAATACAGAGAACGCCACAAAGATACTCCTCGAGAAGAGCAACTCCAAGACACATAATTGTCAGAACCAAAGTTGAAATGAAGGAAAAAATGTTAAGGGCAGCCAGAGAGAAAGGTCGGGTTACCCTCAAAGGGAAGCCCATCAGACTAACAGCGGATCTCTCGGCAGAAACTCTACAAACCAGAAGAGAGTGGGGGCCAATATTCAACATTCTGAAAGAAAAGAATTTTCAACCCAGAATTTCATATACAGCCAAACTAAGCTTCATAAGTGAAGGAGAAATAAAATCCTTTACAGACAAGTAAATGCTGAGAGATTTTGTCACCACCAGGCCTGCCCTAAAAGAGCTCCTGAAGGAAGCGCTAAACATGGAAAGGAACAACCGGTACCAGCTGCTGCAAAATCATGCCAAAATGTAAAGACCATCGAGACTAGGAAGAGACTGCATCAACTAACAAGCAAAATAACCAGCTAACATCATAATGACAGGATCAAATTCACACATAACAATATTAACTTTAAATGTAAATGGACTAAATGCTCCAATTAAAAGACATAGACTGGCAAATTGGATAAAGAGTCAAGACCCATCAGTGTGCTGTATTCAGGAAACCCATCTCACGTGCAGAGACACACATAGGCTCAAAATAAAAGGATGGAGGAAGATCTACCAAGCAAATGGAAAGCAAAAAAAGGCAGGGGTTGCAATCCTAGTCTCTGATAAAACAGACTTTAAACCAACAAAGATCAAAAGAGACAAAGAAGGCCATTACATAATGGTAAAGGGATCAATTCAACAAGAAGAGCTAACTATCCTAAATATATATGCACCCAATACAGGAGCACCCAGATTCATAAAGCAAGTCCTGAGTGACCTACAAAGAGACTTAGACTCCCACACATTAATAATGGGAGACTTTAACACCCCACTGTCAATATTAGACAGATCAACGAGACAGAAAGTCAACAAGGATACCCAGGAATTGAACTCAGCTCTGCACCAAGTGGACCTAATAGACATCTACAGAACTCTCCACCCCAAATCAACAGAATATACATTTTTTTCAGCACCACACCACACCTATTCCAAAATTGACCACATACTTGGAAGTAAAGCTCTCCTCAGCAAATGTAAAAGAACAGAAATTATAACAAACTATCTCTCATCACAGTGCAATCAAGCTAGAACTCAGGATTAAGAATCTCACTCAAAACTGCTCAACTACATGGAAACTGAAAAACCTGCTCCTGAATGACTAATGGGTACATAACGAAATGAAGGCAGAAATAAAGATGTTCTTTGAAACCAACGAGAACCAAGATACAACATACCAGAATCTCTGGGATGCATTCAAAGCAGTGTGTAGAGGGAAATTTATAGCACTAAATGCCCACAAGAGAAAGCAGGCAAGATCCAAAATTGACACCCTAACATCACAATTAAAAGAAATAGAAAAGCAAGAGCAAACACATTCAAAAGCGAGCAGAAGGCAAGAAATAACTAAAATCAGAGCAGAACTGAAGGAAATAGAGACACAAAAAACCCTTCAAAAAATTAATGAATCCAGGAGCTGGTTTTTTGAAAGGATCAACAAAATTGATAGAACGCTAGCAAGACTAATAAAGAAAAAAAGAGAGAAGAATCAAATAGATGCAATAAAAAATGATAAAGGGGATATCACCACCAATCCCACAGTAATACAAACTACCATCAGAGAATACTACAAACACCTCTACACAAATAAACTAGAAAATCTAGAAGAAATGGATAAATTCCTCGACACATACACTCTCCCAAGACTAAACCAGGAAGAAGTTGAATCTCTGAATAGACCAATAACAGGAGCTGAAATTGTGGCAATAATCAATAGCTTACCAACCAAAAAGAGTCCAGGACCAGATGGATTCACAGCTGAATTCTACGAGAGGTACAAGGAGGAACTGGTACCATTCCTTCTGAAACTATTCCAATCAATAGAAAAAGAGGGAATCCTCCCTAACTCATTTTATGAGGCCAGCATTATCCTGATACCAAAGCCGGGCAGAGACACAACCAAAAAAGAGAATTTTAGACCAATATCCTTGATGAACATTGATGCAAAAGTCCTCAATAAAATATTGGCAAACCGAATCCAGTAGCACATCAAAAAGCTTATCCACCATGATCAAGTGGGCTTCATCCCTGGGATGCAAGGCTGGTTCAATATACGCAAATCAATAAATGTAATCCAGCATATAAACAGAACCAAAGACAAAAACCACATGATTATCTCAATAGATGCAGAAAAGGCCTTTGACAAAATTCAACAACTCTTCATGCTAAAAATTCTCAATAAATTAGGTATTGATGGGACGTATTTCAAAATAATAAGAGCTATCTATGACAAACCCACAGCCAATATCATACTGAATGGGCAAAAACTGGAAGCACTCGCTTTGAAAACTGGCACAAGACAAGGATGCCCTCTCTCACCACTCCTACTCAACATAGTGTTGGAAGTTCTGGCCAGGGCAATTAGGCAGGAGAAAGAAATAAAGGGTATTCAATTAGGAAAAGAAGAAGTCAAATTGTCCCTGTTTGTAGACGACATGATTGTATATCTAGAAAACCCCACTGTCTCAGCCCAAAGTCTCCTTAAGCTGATAAGCAACTTCAGCAAAGTCTCAGGATACAAAATCAATGTTCAAAAATCACAAGCATTCTTATACACCAACAACAGACAAACAGACAGCCAAATCATGAGTGAACTCCCATTCACAATTGCTTCAAAGAGAATAAAATACCTAGGAATCCAACTTACAAGGGACGTGAAGGACCTCTTCAAGGAGAACTACAAACCACTGCTCAAGGAAATAAAAGAGGATATAAACAAATGGAAGAGCATTCCATGCTCATGGGTAGGAAGAATAAATATCGTGAAAATGGCCATACTGCCCAAGGTAATTTACAGATTCAATGCCATCCCCATCAAGCTACCAATGACTTTCTTCACAGAATTGGAAAAAACTACTTCAAAGTTCATATGGAACCAAAAAAGAGCCCACATCGCCAAGTCAATCCTAAGCCAAAAGAACAAAGCTGGAGGCATCACGCTACCTGACTTCAAACTATACTACAAGGCTACAGTAACCAAAACAGCATGGTACTGGTACCAAAACAGAGATATAGATCAATGGAACAGAACAGAGCCCTCAGAAATAACGCCGCATATCTACAACTATCTGATCTTTGACAAACTCGAGAAAAACAAGCAATGGGGAAAGGATTCCCTATTTAATAAATGGTGCTGGGAAAACTGGCTAGCCACATGTAGAAAGCTGAAACTGGATCCCTTCCTTACATCTTATACAAAAATCAATTCAAGATGGATTAAAGACTTAAATGTTAGACCTAAAACCATAAAAACCCTAGAAGAAAACCTAGGCATTACCATTCAGGACATAGGCATGGGCAAGGACTTCATGTCTAAAACACCAAAAGCAATGGCAACAAAAGCCAAAATTGACAAATGGGATCTAATTAAACTCAAGAGCTTCTGCACAGCAAAAGAAACTACCATCAGAGTGAACAGGCAACCTACAAAATGGGAGAAAATTTTTGCAACCTACTCCTCTGACAAAGGGCTAATATCCAGAATCTACAACGAACTCCAACAAATTTACAAGAAAAAAACAAACAACCCCATCAAAAAGTGGGCGAAGGACATGAACAGACACTTCTCAAAAGAAGACATTTATGCAGCCAAAAAACACATGAAAAAATGCTCACCATCACTGGCCATCAGAGAAATGCAAATCAAAACCACAATGAGATACCATCTCACACCAGTTAGAATGGCAATCATTAAAAAGTCAGGAAACAACAGGTGCTGGAGAGGATGTGGAGAAATAGGAACACTTTTACACTGTTGGTGGGACTGTAAACTAGTTCAACCATTGTGGAAGTCAGTGTGGCGATTCTTCAGGGATCTAGAACTAGAAATTCCATTTGACCCAGCCATCCCATTACTGGGTATATACCCAAAGGACTATAAATCATGCTGCTATAAAGACACATGCACGTGTATGTTTACTGCGGCATTATTCACAATAGCAAAGACTTGGAACCAACTCAAATGTCCAACAATGATAGACTGGATTAAGAAAATGTGGCACATATACACCATGGAATACTATGCAGCCATAAAAAATGATGAATTCATGTCCTTTGTAGGGACATGGATGAAATTGGAAATCATCATTCTCGGTAAACTATCGCAAGAACAAAAAACCAAACACCGCGTATTCTCACTCATAGGTGGGAATTGAACAATGAGAACACATGGACACAGGAAGGGGAACATCACACTCTGGGGACTTTTGTGGGGTGGGGGGAGGGGGGAGGGATAGCATTGGGAGATATACCTAATGCTAGATGACGAGTTAGTGGGTACAGTGCACCAGCACGGCACGTGTATACATATGTAACTAACCTGCACATTGCGCACATGTACCCTAAAACCTAAAGTAATAATAATGATAATAATAATAATAAAAAAAAAGGGAGGCGGGAGAGCAGGTGATGGGATAAACAGGAGAGTCCACGCCCAGCTGCTCCTCAGTTCCAGCTGTGTGCCTGACATATGGGATTGGAGCCACAGAGTCTGATATTTCAAGAGGAGCCAACTGAAATTATCTTCAACACACCTGAGGGCTGGGTACCTCTCATGGCATGCCAGTTTTAAGGGAGGCTGAACAGTGAGAAAAAAAGAGCATGATCTTTTTAACCAGATGATGTAGATTCCATGTTAATTCCACCACCTCACTAACTGTGCAATCATGGGCCATTTTCTTAACACCCCGGGCTTTTGTTCCTTATCTTGATAATAATAAATGCTTTATGGACTTGGCGATTAAGAGAACTAAGATGATATATTCATCAATTAATGAATATTAATGAAGCCAACACCTACACGTTGGGCACAGAGCTAAATGAACAGATATAACCTTTGTCCATGCATAGCTCACAGTGTAGGGAGGGAGGAAGACAGAAGCATACTCCTCTCTGTGTGCAGAGTCATGAAGACTTCTCATCACTGAGATGTGTTCCAATCAAGAAGCAGGAGTTAGTCAGGAAAGGGTGTTCCAGGTTATTTGCAAAGCTCTGATAATGAGAAAGCATATAGGATTGGAGAAACTGAATTTCTCAGCACCTGCTTGGTATATTGTAGGTGGTTGATAAATGATAATAAATGCTTACATGCATTGAGTATCAAGCCCCATGCTAAGTGCTTTATATGCATTACTTCTCTTGATCAGTGCAACCTATGACTTACATACTCATATTTTCAGTTTAATGATAAAGATATTAAAGTTCTGAGAGGTTAACAAGTAACTACCACACAGCTAGTAGTTATCATCATCATCATGTAATGATATTAATGAAGTCTGCACCAGCTTAAAATTAAGCAGGAAAGATCAATAACCACAAGATGTACTGGGATCAAGTCTGTTAATGCAGTGATTGAGTCTGTCTTCTCAACCTTGCAACTGGAACAATGAACTTCTTTGAGTTCATGGGTCAAGGCAGTGGTGGCAGAGTGGTTAGGAATGGAAAAAAGGGAGCAGGCAGGAGGCTACAATCCGTGTACTATGCTCCTTAAATGCAATCTCATCCACATGGCAGATTCCACCCTGAAGGAGCAAAGTGGGGTGGAGGTCAGAAAACAAAGAGTATTATGAGATTGGGAACATGTGTACTGATCCTACATGTCACTGGCTTATACTGAGCCTCCTATACTGGCTATTTCCTTTCATTACCACTCATGAGTCTCTCAAACTATTATAATCTGTTTTGACTCTGTGGATCTGGCCAAAATCAGCAATGTCCCCTCTATGTCAAGTCTAACAGATTTATCCATTCTCACCTTGTTTGAATTATCTCTGCATTTAGCACTAATGACCACTCCTACTAGCCTTATTTCAAGAAGCCCATCCCATAATTCTGAAGGCATCTTTCTACTCTCTCTTTTCTCACCAGGATGATTGCCTTTCAGCCCACTGGATGCTGGTAACCATTTGGGACCTCTTGTGGCCCCTACTCCTCGGGCAGGGGTTGGGGAATTCCCCATCTCTGCCGCTCAAGTTTCCACGCCTGTAACAGAAATGCCCGTGCTGACTTCTTTGCGGTGTTGCAATAAATGGCTGAGGCCAATGCTGACAAGTGACAAACTATTGGGAATCGCAGGGCTGAAGGCACTGGGGCTGCTGTCAGAATGCTGGGAGAGAACCAGACTTGTCAGCTCTCAGAGCCCTGGGTTTCCACAGCCCTGTTCTGCAGCATCAAATGTCAGAGAGCCCACTGTTTAATTAACCTGAGTCGTAAGAAATCCATGTGGTTCTCATACAAGTTCCCAGGGACTCCTATGAAAGTTATATTAAAAGGGGATGGGAGGAGATAAAGAAACCTGTGCTGGAGCATGCATCTGTTTCAGAAACCCTGGAACAGCATCGATTTCTCTCAAGGCTTGGTGCATAGCCAATTAGAAAAACCGGCCTTCCTGCACCTCCCTTCCCCACCTCCATGGGCCTTCATGTGTCTCCTTTCGTGCTCCCCTTCAAGTTGGGTCTGCATCTTCTTTGGGACTGGTTCATCCTAGACTGTTTCGCTCACTGGTGGTGGCTGCCTGTGCACGTACCTCTCAGTCCTGCTAGGCTTGAGATCTGGGCTGAGCCTTTGTTCATGGTTACATTTCCAGGTCCTGCACAGTGCCAGGCAAACAGGAGGCGCTCAGTAAGTGTATACGGAATGGAAGAATCTATTTGTAATTGCCCTATGCGGTAGAGAGGATGGGACTGTGAAGAGGGCTCTTTGGAAATGACAAAGACCTGAGTTGACATGATAGCTCTGCCACTTAAATACATATGACCTTTGGGCAAACTTACCTTCTGTGTTTTAATCTCACTTGTATAATGGGAATAAAAGCACTTATCTTTGACTAGGTTGTCCTAAAAAAGATAACATTTGCCCAGGGCCTAGCACAGCACCTGCCACGAGAGAGGGCACTTATAAACAGTATTTTTTCCTTCCTGGGTCCTTTATAGACGGTCATGCACTCATATTCTCGTGGACGATCGTAAGAAGTGGATCAGCCAGTGGGGGTTAAAGAGAAAGCAGAGGCCCGGGTCTGAGATGCACCATCATTTTCTTATTTTAGCTTATTCATGGCAAGGTGTGTGGGCATGAACCAGTGAGCTAGTGATGTGTGGTGAGAAGCAGCAAGGCCAGTGTAGCCACAGGTGTGATCAACCAGTGAGAGGCAAAGAAGGGCACACATGTGTGAGTGCATGTGTGTGGGTGCCCATGTGACTTTGGGAGACTACGAGAAGCCCTCTTGTCTCCAGCTGTCCCTCATAGCTGTTTAAACTGACTAGCTTCAATAGTGCTAGATGTAAGCACGGCTTTTGACCAGCACAATGGGAAATCACGTGAATGACACCTGAGGATTTAGCAATCTACCCTCAGGGTGACAATACATGGGCAGAGAGGAAGGAAGGAGTCATCTGTGCTGCTCACTCTGGAGGCCACCTCAGCACAGCCCTGTCCTCCTCTTGTCTCATCCCTAAACATAGAGGCCAGGGAATAGGGTTTGCTCTATTCTACTCCAGTTGTCTAGGAAATGAATTCTTGGCAGACTGGCTTCCAGGAGCTATGTGGGGACAACAGCAAGGACTTTCAAATGAGGGAGATAGGGCAGTCCACAAATTGCCACTGTAGAATACACACATAATACATGAGGTCAGACATGGGCATGTCATCTGAGAGCCAGATGGGCTCACAGGCATGAGCAAGATCCAGTGGCTCCTTAATGGGTGGCATTAACATTTCCAGAGGAAGAACCTGTCAGTCAGAGAGGGGCAGGTGAGAAAGAGAAGCTAAGAAGGAGCTTTTGGGGTAAATTTTACAAATAAAAAGTAGTAACGATTGCCACAGTTTACTGAGCACTTGACCATGTGTGAGGCTCTGTGCTAGAGACTCTGTCTCCATCATCTCAGGTAATGCTCAACATTCCTGTTTAATTACCCCACTGCCCTGATGTTTACTGTTAGTAATAATAGCTAAACATTGTAGAGCACTTGCCATGTGCTGGCATAGAGTTAAACGCTGGCTGGGGATCACGGGGGCCTGGCACTAAGGAGGGCAGCTGTGCAGCAGACTGCCCAGATTCAGATCCCACTTGCATGGACACTCACCAGCTCATACTCTTGAACACTTTACATCTTTGTGCCACAGTTTTCTCCTCTGTGAGCTGGGGACTGTATTAGCACCTGTGCTGTGTGACTTTGTAAGAACTACATGGATGATCTGGTGCAAAGATTAAAATAGTTCCCTAGTGTATAGGATACATTTGGCAAATACAAGCCACGATGATGGTCATGGCCATCACGATGAAGATAAAATGGGCCTATCGGGCAACTGGATCAATAAACAGGCTAAGCATAGAACACCTATGGATAAGCCTAAGATGAGCCAGTTATCCTTTTTCTTTTTTCTTTTCTTTTTTTTTTGAGATGGAGTTTCTCTCTTGTTTCCCAGGCTGGAGTGCAATGCCGCGATCTCGTCTCACCGCAATCTCTGCCTCCTAGGTTCAAGCGATTTTCCTGCCTCAGCCTCCCGAGTAGCTGGGATTACAGGCATGCACCACCACGTCCAGCTAATTTTTGTATTTTTAGTTGAGACGGGGTTTCTCCATGTTGGTCAGGCTGGACTTGAACTCCCAACCTCAGGTGATCTGCCCACCTCGGCCTCCCAAAGTGCTGGAACTACAGGTATGAGCTACTGCGCCCAGCACGCCAGTTATCCTTTTAGTGCTGTGCCCTTGGGCATGTTACTTAGCCTGAACATCCTCATTTGTAAGATGAATTGTGGTGAGCCTTAATGGTAAAATACAGGTGAAAGGGCTCACAACAGTGCTTGGCACATAGTAAGTGCTCAATAAATGTTAAATGTTATAGATACAGCAGAGTTAAGACAATGCATGGGCCCAAGGAAGTGTCACCTGGTAATGTCTCTGGGCAGGCAGCCAGTCAGCTTTGCCTGGTGCCACCTCTGCCTGGCTTTGTTCACATGTCTGCACTCATTCAACAAATATTTATAGAACAGCCATGATGTGCCAGGGAAAATGTAAGGGGGTAGGTGGTTAGATATCAAGCTGGGGAGAAAAGAATCGAACAGAAATCTGGCATTCCTACACAGTGTCAGAATACAGTCTCTACCCAGTGTGGCATATTTGTCTTCAAGAAGGGGGCTGGGCGCGGTGATTCACATCTGTAATCCCAGCACTTTGAGAGGCAGAGGTGGGCGGATCACTTGAGGTCAGGAGTTTGAGACCAGCCTGGCCAACATGGCAAAACCCCGTCTCTACTGAAAAATACAAAAAAATTAGCCAAGTGTGGTGGCACGCGCCTATAATCCCAGCTACTTGGGAGGCTGAGGCAGGACAATTGCTTGAACCTGGGGGGCGGAGGTTGCAGTGAGCCAAGATCGTGCCACTGCACTCCAGCCTGGGCGGCATAAGACTCCGTCTCAAAAAAAAAGAAGGGTTTGTCCCCAAGAAGGCAAAAGGCAGTGAGAACAGTAGAGATACTTTATACTTTGGGCATGGATTAAAGATGAGGATTCCTCACGCCTATAATCTCAGCACTTTGGGAGGCCGAGGTGGGCGGATCACCTGAGGTCAGGAGTTCAAGACCAGCCTGGCCAACATGGTGAAACCCTGTCTCTACTAAAAATACAAAAATTAGCCAGGCATGCTGGCAGGCGCCTGTAATCCTAGCTACTCAGGAGGCTGAGGCAGGAGAATCACTTGAACCCGGGAGGCAGAGGTTGCATTGAGCTGAGATCACGCCATTACACTCCAGCCTGGTGACAAGGGTGAGACTTCGTCTCAAAAAAAAAAAAAAAAAGATGAGGATTCTGCAGGGTCAGTGAAAGGGGTCAGAAACCTGTACCAGTCTCATGAATGTGGGAAGTCTCAGCAGAGTGAAGCTGTCCAGGTCTTGGAAATGCCACGATGTCTCACGTCTTTCTCTCTCCTAATTTACAGACCTTCAGTGTGCACCCACATCGGGTCATTTCGCTTGTTAGTTTGAGCTGCTGTATCTCTCAGCCTCGTATCTGTGTGAATCTCGATGCTAGCAATAGCACATACAGCTGCAATGACTACCAGGCTGTAAACCTGAGGGCCAGAACTTTGTTTCCCCTGTTCACTGTTCTAGCCCCAGCACCTGAAACAGTGCCTGGCCACGCAGAGGCATAGAACAAAGAATGTTTCGGGCATTCCTGGGTGCTTTGCAAATACTATTAGCTTTAATCTTCTCAGTTCCTTAAGAACTGGGGAAGAGGAAAAAGCAGTATGATTCCCACTTCACAGATAAAACAAGTTAGAGAGGTTAAGTGCCTTTCCCAAGGTCAAATAAATTCTAAATAAAGAGTACTCAGCATCCGTCAGTCATGGTGGCTCACGTCTGTAATCCCAGGGCTGTGGGAGGCTGAGGCAGGAGGACTGCTTGAGCCCAGGAGTTTGAGACTAGCCTGGACAATATGGTATGGGTTATGTTTATTTTTCTAAAAGGAAATTAAAAAATTAGCTGGGCATGGTGGTGTACACCTGTAGTTCCAGCTACTTGAGGGGCTGAGGCAGGAAGATTGCTTGAGCCCAGGAGTTTGAGGCTGCAGTAAGCTACGATCGCACCATTGCACTCCAGCCTGGGTGACAGAGCAAGACCCTGTGTCTAAAAAGAAGTAAAGGAAAGAAAAAAGAAAGAAAAGAAAAAAAAAGGAAAAAAAATAAAAAGGAAAGATGGAAAGAAAGAAAAAAGGAAAGACAGAGAGAGAGACACTGGAAGCAGTGGCTCTTGCCTGTAATCCCAGCACTTTGGGAGGCCTGGGCAGGTGGATCACTTGAGCCTAGGAGTTCAAGACCAGCCTGGGCAACATAGCGAAACCTTGTCTTTACAAATGGTAAAAAAAAATTCGCCGGGTGTGGTGGCGCATGCCTACAATCCCAGCTACTGGGGAGGCTAAAGTGGGAGAATCGGGTGAGCCCAGGGAGGTTGAGGTTGCAGTGAGCCATGATTGCACCATTCCACTCCAGCCTGAGCAACAGAGTGAGAGAGAGAGAGGAAGAAGCATGGAAAGAAAGGAAGAAAAGAGAGAAAATGAGAAAAGAGAGAAAGAGAAAGAAAGAAAGAGAGAAAGAAAGGAAGGGAAGGAAAGGAGTGGAAGGGAGGGGAAAAGAGGGAAGGGAAAGGGGAGGGAGAGTCCTCTGCACTGAAACACAGGTCTGAATGACCCCCAGGGACAGCAACATCACCTACAATGTAGCATACTGCCTGGCACATAGTAGATGCTCACTACACAGTATTTGAAAGAATTAGTAGTATCAATATATAGTTTCTCATTTTCAGAAAGAGAAAAAATTGAGATGGTCCCATGAAGCTACCCCGGCTGCACAGAAGGTGGCAGAGTTTGCAATGGCAGGGGTTGGGTTGGGGCACGGGCCTAGCACAGAAGTCCAATACTGAATAGGCCAAGGGGCAGAAAATGAACTCCTGCTGGGCACCGGCCATAGCCCCACAGGAGGCTATCATTAGCTCCTATATTAATTGAGGAAGTGAAAGAATGAGGAGATGAAGCAAGCAGGCCCAAGTCACACATTTGATTAGTGTTGTGGAACCTGGCTTCAAAGGCAAGTCTGCGCAACTTCTGCCATGCCCCGCTGACTTTCGCCTGACATTTCTGAGATCAAGAGTGAAAGCTGTACATCCAGGAACTCATTCTTTAGAAAAAGTAGATGAAGGGACTGGAAGGAGATTTTAGTGAAACTCTGCAGCTATTGTCCATGCATACAGCTGATTCCATTATTTTCCAATTGATCTGTTTGTTTTGGCTGTAATAGCTGGTTGCTAAGCAACTGCTCAAAGAGCTAACATGCTGAACTTTTTTTGGTAACCAAGTAGAACCCCAAAAAAGGTGATATAAACCAGTGTTTAGAGGTACAAGCCGAGGGCTGCCGGTCAGCCTGCTCTGGTATCCCGGGGGTTTGGGAGTAACCTGGCCCCTTCGACAGAGTGAGAAGGCTGGCATGGAGGAAGGCTGCTTTCCTCCTCCTCTAATGCTAATAGTTAACCTCTCTGGGGCCTCAGTTTGGTCAGCTGTAATGGTAGTTACCTTAAAGAGCAGTGTGAAGAACAGAGGTAACAACAGAGTGCAGCTGGCAGGGTTTCTGGCGCATGGTAAGGGCTCAGTAACTTGTAACTGTCATCATTTTTTAATAATTAAAAAATGTGTTTTTTTGAGGTAGGGTGTTGCTCTGCTGTTCAGGATGGAGAGCAGTGGCACAATCATGGCTCACTCTAGCTTCAACTGCCTGGGCTCAGGAGATCATCCTGTCTCAACCTCCCGAGTCGCTGAAACCACAGGCGTGTTCCACAATGCTCAGCAATTATTTTTCTTTTTTTTGGAGAAGGAGTCTCACTCTGTTGCCAGGCTGGAGTGCAGTGGTGCGATCTCGGCTCACTGCAACCTCTGCCTTCCGGGGTTCAAGCGATTCCCCTGCCTCAGCCTCCCGAGTAGCTGGGACTACAGGCGTGCACCACCATGCCCAGCTAATTTTTGGTATTTTAGTAGAGATGGGGTTTCACCATGTTGGCCAGGATGGTCTCGATCTTCTGACCTCGTGATCCACCCGCCTCGGCTTCCCAAAGTGCTGGGATTACAGGCATGAGCCACCGTGCCTGGCCAATTTTTGAAATTTTTTGTAGAGATGGGGTCTCACTATATTGCTCAGGCTGGTCTCGAATTCCTGGGCTCAAGCAGTTCTCCCACCTCAGCCTCCCAAAATACTGGGTTACAGGTGTTAGCCACTGCATCTGGCCAATATTAATATCTTGACAGAGCTTGGGTACAGAATTTTGTGGGAGATCAGTGCTGAGGAAGTCAGTTTCTAAAAGGGTCTGGGGGCTTCACTGGAGTGAAGCTGCCACAGCAAACAGCATCCTTAACCTCAACTCCCACCAGTGATGCTATGGTGTGCACAAGGGGCATCCACTGGTAACGTCTGGGTCAGAAACAAATCCATCTACTCACCAGAAAAAATGTCCCTGAAGCCAAGGGTAAATTGATATGATTACTTCATATGAAAAGAACAGTGCCTGCTTATTTGAGGCTTCTGAGAGAATGACATTCCTCATTGATTCTCATAAATACTTTGGTGCCTAGGAATTGTCTAGGTCAGAGGTTACACTCTGGTAGTTTGGGGTGGGGGTGTGAGGGGTCAAGGCAGCCTGAAGGCATATTTTGTCGGCCTCAACAGCATTTGAAATGATTTTTTTGCTCCAAATCATCACCTAAAAACAATTTTTAAAAATTAGTTGCCAACATTAAAAAACATTTTATATGAAAATCCAGATTCCCAACTCCTCTTGAAAAATATGAATACCTAGTAACCTTCCCTGCCTCCCTAAAGCAATAATTGCTCAATTGTGTGGAGAGATGACTGGCTCCCTGAGACCAGGGCTCCGGTCTCTCTATTGAATTGTACTCAGCATTCTTGGGAAAAGTCTGGGAAGAAAGTAATAAAGTTTTAAAAGCAATTTGCAAGATTTCAAAACCCCTGAGGGGAACCACATACCTTCTTGTGATAAGGTAGCTAAGGCCAACTACCACCTCAAGTGACTCTATATTAAGCAAATGATAAGCAGAAGGGCACACTAGCTACCTCACTTCAAGTAGGGTCTGGATTAGCAGTGAACGATGTCTTTAATTAACAAAACATAGAAAGACAAAGAAAAAAAACTGTTCATACGTATTGTTTTTTAAAACATGATACCCATGAGGTCAAATAATTAAACAGTCCTTGCACAGGGAGAGACCATAGACTCATACGGGGCCAGCTCACTTTCAATTGGCTGGAGCGAAGAAGAGTCCCAGAGGGGTGGAGGGTGGGCAGGGGTCCAATCCTGAAGCCTCTTTTCTTAGTCTAGGGTGGCACTCACTCCCATCATCTATCTGTTCCCTCGGGAGCCTGTCAGCCCGGAAGCTGCCCAAGTTTCAGAATCTGCAGGCATCAGAGGCTGCAAGCCCCGTCTGGCCACATGGGGGCACCCTGGCTCCACACACTGGATTCCAAGACCCAGCAGGCACTGGCACAGGTGCTGGGGCTGGAGGGCGTGCTCCATTTCTGCAGCCTGGCGGGTCAGGGGTTGAGGCTCATGGTGCTGGGTACCACAGCACCTCCCATCCCCGATTCAGGGTCATGCTGCCTAGGGGTCGCTCACCCTACTGTTTTTAACAGAGTCTGGTAGGGACTCCTGCCGGCCCGGGGGAGGGATTAACACTAGGAAACCCGGAGATGTCCCTGGAAGGACACGGACTCAGAAGCTGGAGAGAGAACACAGGCTGCCTAACCTTGCTCCAGAGAGCGCAGGGCACGGAGGGTCCGCAGGCTAAACCTATGCTTTGGCTTCCCTACAGAAGGTTTAAAGACTCCTAGAAGCTCTTTTAAGAGAGAAAGAGGCAGTAAGAGAAAGACACCAAGAGACAGAGAGACAGAGTCAGAGGGAGGGAGGGAGAGCAAGAGAACAAGAGAGAAAGAAATCAGACCTTACCTGGTTTGGGACAAACAGAAACCCCAGCGCAGCCCAACAATGTGTAGCAGGGTGACTGGCAGACCTGGGGCTGCAGACGCTGGTTCACACCCTGGCATGAGCTCTCTGGACTTGAACTGTTATTTTGCTTCTCTGGGCCCCACTCTTCTTCCCTGTAGAATGCAGGTAGCTATACCTGCCTCTGGGGTTCGATGTGTAGAACCAATGGGATGATATATGCAAATCACCTCTCATGGTACCTGGATCTAGGCAGGCACTCACTCGGTATAGGCATAATTCATGCTGACCAATGGCAGTAAATAAAGGATTTTTTTTTTTAATGTCATTGGACCATGATACTGTGTGACTTTAGTTTCTCATGTATGAAATGGGACCTTTGGGCCATATGACTTCCGTGGCTCCTATCAGTCCGAATTGTGTACTATTCTGTAATAAACACACTCTTCACACAGCCATCTAAGCCTTCCATTAGCTGAGTGCTTTCTCCAGCTGCTGACACCCCATCCCACCATGTGGGGGGAGCTGGAAAGGGACACTGGAGATTCACAGAAGCAGTTGCAATGGTGCTTATGCACTTGGCTCTGCAGTCAGAGTGGCTGTTTCGACCCCAGCTTCCCTTTCCTAGATGAGTAACCCCGGGCCAACGGCTCCTGGTCTCGGTCCCACAGTTCCCCCTTTAGAAAAAGAAGGTGATAATACTACTCATGGCAGGGACTTTGGGGGAGGAAATGAGATCCTACCTCTCAAGCACTCAGAACAGTGCCTGGCGCACAGCAAACACTTCCATAAGCACTAGGCATCATCATTACTTAGATTTGTCTAAAAGACTGGACAATAATCTTTCTTGGGTTATATGAAGGTTGCCTGGTCCAAAACCAGAAGAAGGAGGGTATGTTTTCTTTTCTTTATTATTATTATTTTTTGAGACGGAGCCTTGCTCTGTTGCCAGGCTGGAGTGCAGTGGAGTGATCTTGGCTCACTGCAACCTCTGACTCCCTGGTTCAAGCGATTCTCCTGCCTCAGCTTCCCAAGTAGCTGGGATTACAGGCACATGCCACCAAGCCCAGCTAATTTTTTTGGTATTTTTAGTAGAGAGAGGGTTTCACCATGTTGGCCAGGATGGTCTCGAACTCCTGACCTCGTGATCCGCCTGCCTCAGCCTCCCAAAGTGTTGGGATTACAGGCGTGAGCTATCACGTGCCTGCCTGAGGAGGGCGTATGTTTTCACAGATGCTACAGAAAAAGCAATAGACTGGCAGACAAAAAGAGATGTTCCCTGGACCAAGCTCTGCCATCAACATTTCCTTCTGCAAACTCAGGTTTCAGTCTGTTCACTGAGAACTCTATTGCTGTGTGGCTGTGGGCAGGTCCCTTCCCCTTTCTGGGTCTCCGCTGCCCCATCTGGAAAAGAAACCTATTGGGACTAGATGATGACCCTAAGGGCCTTCTGGTCCTGGCACTGCATGGCCCTATGTGCCTTCTGGACTGATGGCCAGGGCCCTGCAGGTCCTTACCTGAGGTACTCATAGAGCCCATACATGGGCAGGAAGTCAATGTCAGACAGGAACATGTAGGGAGTGCTGATGTGCTTCATGGCCACGTTGCGCAGCAGGTTCACGGGGTAGAACTGGCCCTCCTTGTACACGATGTGGTAGCCCACGTTGTGGCGGCTCATAAGCACCTCGGAGCCCTGTGCGTAGCGGAGGAACTGCTGGGCCTCGGCATCTGACAGGTAGAGGGCCAGGCTGATGGGCCCCTCCCAGTGCTTGCAGATGGCCTCCAGCATCTGGAGCCTGGAAGAGACAGGGAGAGTGAGCCGCGGGACCTGGGCCATCCATGCATCATCCGCCAGGCCTGTCGTGGGGCTCTGCCTCCAGTGACACTTGATCAACCAGCTGTGGATCAAATCCCTGCTTTCAACGTGACTCACTCAGTTCTCATCTTTCCCGGCTTCCAACTGAACATGTGATATCAAGTTGTATCCCACTATAAGCCTTGGACTCCTCGTTTCAAAGCCAGGTGGTGAGTAGATTAAACGATCTGAAGATCCCCTTCCAGCCCCAAAGTCCTACACTTCTCTCTCCGCAAAAGTATAAAAAAGCTCTGCTGATCTCCTAAGGTGGTGACCAGCCAGAGAGGACTTAGACAAACTTAGAGGCCGCTAAGTTACAAGGAACGGTAAAATAAACAATAAACACAAGAGCTACAAGAACTATAACTACAGATGTGCTGCAATGTGCCAGGATCTTCCCAGAATTCTCTCAATAACCTCGAGCACTAGCTGTCATTCTCCCCATTTTCCTGATGGAGGAACGGATGTACCGTATGTTCAATCAGCGCTGTCTCTTACATTTAGAGGCCAGACACGTGTAGACAGGTACCCTGATGTGACCTTGGAGTCAAGGAGAAAAAAAATAACATTAAAAAAGGGAATAGAAAAATATGTGAATGTTGGAAACAAAAGTCTACCTGGGGTGATGCTGTCTGCATCACTTGTCTTCAGAGCCCCTACTAACCCAGGGCGCCAGCCAACTTTGCAAGGCTACCTCAGAGATGCAGAGCCAGGGAGAGGGGGAAAAACAGAGCCCAGGGAAAAAATTTTTAAAAAAAGGTGTGTGTGTGGGGGGGGTTTGCAACAGAGAGGGTTCTGCAAAGACGTTTGAAGATAAATCTATAAAGATATTTTCTTTCAAAGGCGTTAGAAGTGTCTGGTACATAAAATCTATGGCTAAGAAACAGCAAAAGCCTACTTGAATTGTTTTTCCTTACCCAGCAAGAGGTACGTAATCAGCAATCTCCTGGTCAGAATGCCCACTTTATTCGGACAATTACCAGGAAATCGATTCCATGCATTTCCATGCTTCTAAACAAAAGGAAATGGGCACACCTATCTTGCTTCAATGGCCTTTTTGATGACTTCCAGAGTTTCCTCTCAGTAATTCTGTAAAGTGGCACTGCCCAGATTTGCTTCCTCGTTCAGTAGGGAGGATTAAGATATTCAACTAGTGCAAAATGCTCTCCATTTCTCATCCATTATAATGTTTGCTAACCAAATTGACCAGAGCCATTTCTTTTTTTTTTTTTTTTTTTGAGACGGAGTCTTGCTCTGTCGCCCAGGCTGGTGCAGTGGTGTGATCTCAGCTCACTGCAAGCTCCACCTCCCAGGTTCACGCCATTCTCCTGCCTCAGCCTCTCGAGTAGCTGGGACTACAGGCGCCTGCCACCACGCCCGGTTAATTTTTTTCTTTGTATTTTTTAGTACAGATGGGTTTCACCATCTTACCCAGCATGGTCTCGATCTCCTGACCTCGTGATCCACCTACCTCGGCCTCCCAAAGTGCTGGGATTAAAGGCATGAGCCACCGCGCCTGGCCGACCAGAGCCATTTCTTAAAAAGGCACTTATTCTCCATGATGCCTCATTGCACTGAACTTTGTACTAGGCTTCTGCTGTGGGGGCCTGCCCTCTCCTGGGCTCTGAGGATCTGGAATTTTGAATTATGCCTCCTGCACCTGTTTCACCTTCTGCAAATGTGGGGGACTCTGTGCTTCACGAGAGGGCCGTTTGTACAAATCCTCTGAGAATTGGAGAGCAAAAGGCAAGATTAATTTCTAGCATGCAGACATGAGACCTGCTGAAGGAAGTGGGCGGGAGGAGGGAGGTTTGGCTGGGCATGAAGAGAGGACCACTTCTCAGGATTCTCCCACTGGCTTGGTTTTTGCCTCTGTGTCTCAGTTTTCCAAGAAAGGAACCCCTCCCCTGCCCTGTGACCTGCCACAGTCCCTCTCCTAAGCTCAGCCAAGAGTTTAGGGTAAGAACAGAGAGGCCAGGAGTGGTGGCTCATGCCTGTAATCCCAGCACTTTGGGAGGCCAAGGCGGGCGTATCATTGAGGTCAGGAATTCAAGACCAGCCTGACCGACATGGTGAAACCCCATCTCTGCTAAAAATACAAAAATATTAGCCAGGCATGGTAGTGAACGCCTGTAGTCCCAGCTACTTGCGAGGCTGAGGCAGGAGAATCGCTTGAACCCGGGGGGTGGATGTTGCAGTGAGCTGAGATCGCACCATTGCACTCCAGAGTGAGACTCTGTCTCAAAAAAAAAAAAAAAAAAAAAAAAGAATAGAGAAAAAATACTCAAGGTTCTCAGAAGAAAGGTGCTGTGCACATGAAAAATAAGTTGAGCTTTACAGACAACACAGCTGGATGTTGTTCTGTGGAACCTCCACAAGCGAGATGGAATGGTGACACAATGCACTCCTGTTTCTATGCCCCCCAGCCCCAATCCCTCCAATCTTTAGTCCCTTAGAACCAACTTTTCTGCCAGAACCTGCACAACTGTGACAAACTGAGGTTTCTAATAATGACGGTAATATTTAAAGTGTGATCATGATCTCATCCATCTCCCCCTTTACCTGCTGCTTGTCATGTCTTTGCCACACTGTGGCTATCACATTTAATCCTCATAGTAACTATAACGCTGAGATTCTCATCACCATCTTACAGGCAAGGAAGCTTAAGGGGGTGAAATAACTTCTTTCAAGTCACGCAGTTACAAAGTGAAGGACATAGATTCACATTCGGGTCTACCTCACCCCAAAGCCCGGATCCAGGTCATTATTTAATATGGATTGGGGTTAGGCTGAGAACAAAGTTCCCAAATATCTTTGCTTCACTGCCTGTTTCCCCAAGTAAGAGCGTGTTCTTCTCCCGGTGTCAATGCCTCCCCACTCCTTCCCCTCCTCAGTCCCTCTTGGTATCTGTCTCAAAGTTCCACAATCCCCTTGGCCCTCTCCTTAGGTTCTATTTTTGCCTCTCAAACATGTCTTCACCTAATATCTATTTTTATTTGTTATTTGTTATTTCCAATGCATCGGATATACTATACAGACAAGGGGCCTGGGCACCTGCATTTCAGGAGCTTTTATTCTAGTGGGGAAAAAAGACAACAAACCAGAGGTTTGATTAGGGAAGTGATTAGGTCATGAGGGTGGAACTCTCATGAATGAGATTTGCGCCCTTTTCCTTTTTTTTTTTTGTTTTTGAGACTGAGTCTCATTCTGTTGCCCAGGCTGGAGGCAATGGTGCGATCTCAGCTCACTGCAACCTCCACCTCCCAGGTTCTCCCCCCTCATGTGTTCCGTAAGGGTCGTCCCTGTGCAGTTCTTGCTGATGCCAAGCTCTGTGGCCAGGCTTTCTTTTGCTGGATGAGTCCATGGAAGAGCTGACCCTAAACCCAGAAGGCCTGTCTCTGTCCCATGCTGGTTCCCACTTCCCCATGGAGCCCACCACTGCTTCATCTAGGGAGGGGTGGGCAAAGGCTCAGAAATGTCTAGCAGATCTAGAAACAGGTGGGGGCTACTCCAGAGAGTCCCATTAAAGCTGGAAGCCTCACACAGTCTCTGTAGTCATAAAGGAACAGGTAGGGAGATGGCCAGGTCAGAAACCCAGAAGACCAGGGCTGGAAGGAATTCTAGAGCTTCAGTGGGACTAAGCAGCCCAGGCAGTGACCACTCAGTGTCTGCTGGGATGGGGAACTCCCACCCACCAAGGCGGACCATTCTAATCTGGTGCACTGCCCGTGAGGCAGGCTGCATAGCATATGTAGGTTTGCAACTGTAAGTTTTGGGGTCAGACAGGCCTGGATTTGTCCTCTGAGCTGTGTCAGTATTCCTGGGCAAGTGACAGCTCTTTGAGCTTCAATTTCCACATATGTATTTTGGGGATAATAATGTCTTTGGTAGATTACAAAATAGCTATCAATCATCCCTTTGCCTCTATCCACACCCTCTGGAAATAATCTCCCACATGAATCCGGGCCACATGACTTCCTTTGGTCCATGGGATGTTAGCAAACATGACATGAGAAGAGGTGAGATAATGGGCTTGTGCCTGCCGCCATGTGAACTAGCCCTACACCACCTTGCCCTGGTGTTCCCATGGTCCCTGCTGATAGCCAGACAAACCCCCAAAAAGCTACCTAGTTTACGGCAGACACAGGAATGAGCCCAGCAGAGTCTAGCCCACACTGCCAATCCAAAGAATCAAAAGCTCATTTCAGTTCTTGTACTAAGCTGCTAAGACTCAGGGCAGTTTGTGAAGCAGTAACATGTAGTTGGATTTGAGGGTTAAATGAGATTATGATACAAAGTGTCTGGTGCAAACCTAGATATACAGCAGGTACTCGGTATATGATAGCTGTAATTTCCTCCTTAGGTTCTATTTCTGCCTCTCAAACATGTCTTTACCTAATAAATATTTGTTATTTCCAATGCATCAGGTATACTATACAGGCAAGGGGCCTAGGCGCCTGCATTTCAGGAGCTTTTATTCTAGTGGGGAAAAAAGACAATCGACAAACCAGAGGTTTGATTAGGGGGGTGATTAGGTCATGAGGGTGGAATTCTCTTGAATGAGATTCGTGCCTTTTTTTTTTTTTTTTTTGAGACTGAATCTCACTCTATTGCCCAGGCTGGAGTGCAGTGGTGCGATCTCGGCTCACTGCAACCTCCACCTCCCAGGTTCAAGCAATTTTCCTGTCTTAGCCTCCCAAGTAGCTGGGATTACAGGTGTGCGCCACCATGCCTGGCTAAGTTTTATATTTTTAGCAGAGATGGGATTTCACCATGTTGGCCAGACTGGTCTCGAACTCCTGACCTCAGGTGATTCGCCCACCTTGGCCTCCCAAAGTGCTGGGATTACAGGTATGAGCCACCACACCTAGCCTTCATGCCCTTTTAAGAGGCCCAGGGAGCTAGCTGGCTCCTTCCACCACGTGAGGACACAGTAATGAGAAACTCTCTGTGAGCAAGGAAGTTCACCCTCACCAGACACCAAATCAACCGAAGCCTTGATCTTAGACTTCCGGCCTCCAGCACTGTGATAAATACATTTCCATTGTTTATATATCAAATAATTTATGGCATTTTGTTACAGCAGATAATGAGAAGGATCTGGCGTTGTGAAAAGTCTGGGGGGAAAGCTTTCCAAGAAGAGGGGATGGCCCTTGGGGTAACAACCGGCTCAGCATGTTCAAGCAGGAAGAAACAGGACCAGTGTGGGTGCAGCACAGGACAGTGAGGGGCAGGGGTCAGATGAAGGTGTCAGGGGTTGTACAGATGCCAGGCTGGATGGCCTTGAAGACCACAGCAGGCGGGTGGGACACTGTTCCACATGTGACAAGAAGTCATCTGAGGGTTTTAATGATGTGACCTGATTTACATTTTTAAAACATCACTCTGCCTGTTACATGGAGAAAAAATTACCTTTCACTCTCTAGAACGGTCAGTGCTTTCAAATGTAAGCTTCTTTAAGATCACCTGGGGGGCTTCTTAAAACCCCTATTTCCAGGCACCATCCAAGAGATTCTGGTTCAGGAGGTCTGGGGTGGGGCCTGAGAATCTGTATTTCTGACAAGCTCTCATGCAATGCTGTGTTGCTGGTCCCAGGAGCAGGCTTGAAGCAACGCTGTTCTAAAGAGTGGGGCTCTGTGAGCCCAGCCCATTCTCTCTCCTTTACTCACAGAGAGCAGAGAAGTGACCTGTCATCCCCACGAGGCCCCGCAACTGTAGTCAACACTTAACATCTTTGTCAAAAACACACTAAAGAACCAGGCTCTCCCTGGCCAGGTGTCAGAAGATAGGTGACCCCCTCGTGATCAGCTCCCTCTGTCCCTTTGCCATTGGTGTCTTCTGCTAGGACAGGAGGGAAGGGTGCTGAGCTGCTGAAGGAGAAGCAGATCTCCTGGCTTCACGGCCACGGTTGCAACGTTCATTCTTTCTGAACGGAACTCCAGAGGGAGCTGGGTATGGGAGCGCGAAGGCCGGCTCTCCTAATGCGTTGTGGCATTCACGTAGGGCCTACTTCAGACTCGAAGGTTTACAAACACATCTGAAACGTTTCTTAAATTAAAAATCAATCCAACAGGCACCAATCAGCGTGCCGCATCATAATCGGATGTGTTGACAGAGTGGAAGTGGCTACAGGAATCTCTACCATTCTTCATCAGCCTGCAGTGCCGCTTTATAATTTTGAATTGCGGCCTGCTAAGCACCTCTCATTAGGGCTTGGAATCCCTTGGGTTCTCTTGAGACACTGTCCTGATGGTGATACATGTCACAATACAGGAGTGGGTATCATGTGTCTGCTACGCTTGGTAGCAGCATGTTTCCATGCTTTGAAGGGAAGACTGCCATGGTTGGTGTTTGCTGCAGATGTGAGTGGGGCCTGGACTTTTTTTTTTTTGAGACCGAGTCTCGCTTTGTCGCCAGGCTGGAGTGCAGTGGCACGATCTTGGCTCACTGCAAGCTCCGCCTCCCGGGTTCACACCATTCTCCTGCCTCGGCCTCCCGTGTAGCTGGGACTACAGGCACCCGCCACCACGCCCAGCTAATTTTTTGTATTTTTAGTAAAGATGGGGTTTCACTGTGTTAGCCAGGATGATCTCCATCTCCCGACCTTGCGATCCACCCACCTCAGCCTCCCAAAGTACTGGGATTACAGGCATGAGCCACCGTGCCTGGCCCTGGACTTTCTTTTAAATGCATTGTGTCTGCAGCCCAGGCCAGAAGGATGGATCCCACTGGCAATAGAAGGAGGCACTCGGTTTTGTCTGTATTCTCTTCTTGCTAACTAGTGTATACAGAAGGATGGGTTTGAGCTGTTAATAACTAGAAACATGTTTGTTCTACTTGTTTGCAAATTCCAGATAGCAAATTCCATAGCCAGCAGAGAGGTGAGAAACATTAAGAAAAGGGAAATTAATATTTTTTCACATCAACTACTTAATAGGCACTTTACACCTTATTTTGTAGAACCCAGACAATAATCAGTGAATATGACATTATCACCATCTCGTAGATGAGTCAAGTGAGGCTAAAAAAGGCTAAGTAAGTTGTTCAAACTTACACAGCTAGGAAGTGGCACAAGTGTACTTTGAATCCAAGTCTTGCTTTTTCTTTTCTACTACATCATTTTACCTCTCCTAAATAACTACCACGTGCACATGCCTTCGTAAGGATGTTCAGATTTAGCCAGTATTTACTGGATGTCAAATATGTGCTCAGGGCTTTTACAGAGGATCTCTTATTTACTCCTAAACAGGACCCTATGAGGCAAGTAATTTTATCCCTCTTTTATAGAAGGAGGAAACGGAAACCCAAAGATATTAAGCGACTTGCCCAGAACACCAGCTGAGGATTGAATGAGTTGGTGGGATTTGAACCCGGGGCTCTCTGTCCTTCCGTCTAGTGCCTTTTTACCCAATATCACAAATATTAAGATTCTGGTCAACAGTACTGGTATTATTCTGGGAGCCTCTGAATGTATGTCAGGACTAAGCACTGGCATGCCTTTTCTCATTTGATCTTTATAACAACCTTAGGGATGAGGATAACGATATAATTATCACTTTCAGATCACAGATGAAGAAACTGAGGCTTAAAGAAGTTAAGTGATGCACTTTGGGAGGCCGCGGCAGACAGATCACGAAGTCAAGAGATTGAGACCACGCTGGCCAACATGGTGAAACCCCGTCTCTACTAAAAATACAAAGTTAGCTGGGTGTGGTGGTGCACGCCTGTAGTCCCAGCTATTGGGAGGCTGAGGCAGGAGAATCGCTTGAACCCAGAAGGCGGAGGCTGCAGTGAGCCGAGATTGCATCACTGCACCCTGGCCTGGCGACAGAGCAAGACTCTGTCTCAAAAAAAAGAAAATGTTAAGTGACTTGTCCAAAAACAAAGTGACAGGGCAATAAAGAACCCACAGTGCCTGACTCCAGGGACCAAGTGTCATTCACTGTTATGCCACTCTTTACTTTGATTAGAAAGTATATCAGATTTCTTTGGTAGCCACTGGCCACTAATCTTGACTCAGAATATTTTGCTGATAATCTGAATGCATTATCAGGAAGCCTGAATGCAACAGAGAGCCAGTGATGGTTGGAGAGATGGGCACCTGGCTTTAAGTGAAACCCTCTCACTTGCACGGATTATAGTACCTGAGTTTCAGTTAGCTCATGGGAGGGGACAGGTGCAGTCCAAAGAGACCAATCTAGACCATCATTCAGCACTGATATGGAGTATTCAATTTTCTTTTCACTATAAATGCCATGGAGGAGAAGGAAACAAACATGTGAAAAGAGGGACTTGTGTGGTGAGGTGGCTTCCTGATGTGGCTGCTTAGTGGTGGGGAGCCTGGGTGTCCAAACTGAAATCTGGGTGAGAAGCCAAAGGGACCTGAGAATTTTAGGGATGACTCTGGGGCACCAGTTGGGTGTCCCTATGGAGCCACACAGGATGCCAGATTTGAGCTGGAAGGGCTGGTCACCTCCCCTGGTTTCCCTGAGGCCCTCTGTGATCCAGCCCTTGCCTACCTGGCCATGTGTATTTGATCTCCTCTTTCTCCCTCCTACACCCTAAGCCCTAACCACACCTCACTATTGTGTTCCCCACTGGGCCTGACTTCCTCTCTGTCCCGTGAACATACTGCACGCTCTACCTCGGGGAGCCCTCCTTCTCTCCTTCTGTGCCTTCTACTGTCAGTTTACCCAGCCTTCAACTCAACTCAGGTGCTACCTCCCCTTGGACACATTCCCTGCCTTTTCCTTTTTCCATCTCTGTGGGCTCTCATTACATTGGTGCACCTCCTGCACGACACTCAGAACTCAACATTCTACTGCAGACCTGTTTACCTGTCAGTGGCAGGCAGAGAGTTCTATGAGGGCCCCCCAGATTCCCGCCCCGCTGGCGGATGCCCTGTGTTATCACCCTCTTGGGTGTGGGCAGGGCTTGTGAATATCACATTGTGATCATGTGATGTTAGAGAAGACTCCAGGGTCATGGGCCAGAGAGATTCTCCTGCTGGCCTTGAAGAAGCGGGCTGCCCTGCAGGGAGGGGGCTGCATGGCTAGGAACTGAGCGTGGCTTCGAGGAGCTGAGGGGGACACCCATCAACAGCCAGCAATGAAACGGGACCTACATCCTGGAACTGAATTCTGCTCCAACCCAAATGAGCCTGGATGTGGATGCCAATCCTCAGATGACATCCCAGCCCTGGATAATCCCTAGAGATTTCAGTTCTGAGACTGTGGGCAGAGAGCCCTGCTAACATCTTCCAGGTTCCTGACCCATAGCGGCCACCAGGTAACAAACGTGTACTCTTTAAGCTGCTCAGTGTGTGGTACTTTGTCACCTAACAACAGAAAACGAATGGGTTGCCTGAGCCCCACATAGGCTGCATACTCCTTGAAGACAGGGATAGTCTTTTAACACATATTCCCCTCCCCTTAAGTGCCTGGTGGAGAACGGCGAGCCAATTTATTTGCTGAGTGAACATGTGGACGTGGCAATGAGAAAACTGTGGCCCCAAGAAGGGACAGGGCTCGCTAGGGCCCTCACAGCAGGTCAAGCATGGACCTGGTGCTAGAGCCTCCATGCTTGTCCCTTGCTCTTTTGTCCCATGCTGTCTTTACCTGTTACCTGCTAGGACCTGCAAGTTCTCTGTGCACAGGAGTCCCAGTGGCCTTTCTGCAAGTTCTTTTGGAGCCTGTGAATCCCCAAGAGACCGCCAGCCCCTGAAGCCATTGAATTATGTGTGTGGTCATTTGCTGGCATGTGGCAGGACTCACAGAGCAAGGAATCCCCTTCCCTGAGCCACCCTCAACATGAATCATTCCACGTTGCCTCCAGCGCCAGGTTCCTCTCACTTCCTGGAGCTCTCAGGTGCCTTTATGGAAACGTTTTTGCGTCCAGGTGTTCGTTCTTTCATCAGTTTGTCCGTTCTTGAGTCACTCATGACTAATAACACCTGGCATTTATGGAACACTTATTATGTGCCAGGCACTGTTCTCGGCACTGTACAGGCATTTGCTCATTTAATCCTTAGAACAATCCCATGGAATCTCACCCACAGGCTGGATAGGTATCTCTGACGTGGCTCAAAAGACAGAATGAGGAATCAAACTTCCTTCCTAATTGTAGGAGCTGAGGGGGGATGACACGAGAGGGAGTTGGGGCAAGGGCAGCCACCGTGGGCCATGTGTAAATTGAAGCAGAAGCCAGTCAGACAAGGTGGGAAGGGGCACCTGGAATGGCCAGGTATACAAAAGCCGTGTAGCACTGGCTGAGTGACCTTGGGGCTTCAAATCCATTCACTTCTTGGCAGCCAGAGATGTTTTTAAAAATATACAAATTAGGACAGGTGTGGTGGCTCACACCTGTAATCTCAGCACTTTGGGAGGCTGAGGTGGGAGGATCACGAGGTCAGGAGATCAAGACTATCCAGGCCAACACGGTGAAACCCCGTCTCTACTAAAAATACAAAAAATTAGCCGAGCATGGTGGCGGATGCCTGTAGTCCCAGCTACGTGGGAGGCTGAGGCAGAAGAATGGCATGAACCCGGGAGGCGTGTATTGCTGTTTATGTGACTAGCTCCATATTCTCAGCCCTGGCTACACGTTATAAGCTTAAAACAAAACAATGCCAAGGGCTCTATCCTACAAAGGTCCTTACTTAACTGCTCTGCAAGGGAGCCTGGACGTGAATGTGTTATACAACTCCCGAGGTGATTAAATCTCCCTGGACAAGGTTGAGAAGCAGTGCACTGGCCTGTAAGCTACATCAGGGCGGGGCTCATGTCAGTACTGCCTGGAAATGCTTGATGGATGTTTGTTTCATCAATACACATAGAAGGAAAAGAAACAGCGTTGCTTTCCAGCCACAATTGTGGCTCCAGTCTCCCCACTGTCCCTCTTCCTGAGGTAATTCGAGTAGGGCTCTACTTCTTAAGAATCAATCCTTTCATCTATCCTCAGACAACGATAAGATAAGAGCCCTTGGTTTTCGGTGCTAGGGAGGTGGTAGGGATGTGACACAGCTCACCCTGATCAGTACTCTTTTTCTTTTCTTTTTTTTAAGATGGAGTCTTGCTCTGTCACCCAGGCTGAAGTGCAGTGGCACGATCTTGGCTCACTGCAACCCCTGCCTCTTGGGTTCAAGCCATTCTCCTGCCTCAGCCTCCCCAGTAGCTGGGATTATAGGCGCACACCATCATGCTCAGCTAATTTTTGTACTTTTAGTAGAGACGGGCTTTCACCATGTTGGCCAGGCTGGTCTCGAACTCCTGACCTTGTGATCCACCTGCCTCGGCCTCCCAAAGTGCTGGGATTACAGGTGTGAGCCACCGCGCCCGGCCCAGGCTTCAATATTCTAAGCCCATGCGCCACCTCTTCCTGCTCCATCCTCCAATTTTAGCATATGCACTGCGGAAGCGAGCACACCCTTCTCCATTCTCTATCCTCCATGCAAAGAGCCGCGGTGAGGAGGCTGGGGTGGGTGAGGCTGTCTGCCATACCTGTCCATGGACAGCTGAGCGACCAGGGTGACATCCGTGCTGTCTGCCGCAGGCTCATACTCGTAGTGCAGGAAGTACAGGTGGGTGCGGTGGACAGTGAAGCGTTCTCGCCGGAACTCATAGCACAGGTCGTCTTCGTCCAGCTCAGACAGCTGCTTCTGGAGCTGCAGAGTGGGAGAGAGGGCTTGGGCACGTGAAGAAGAGGTCCCAGGGGGCCCATGAGCTTGCCCCTTGAGCCCTGCCCTCCCCTGAGTTTATTACCCATCAGGACATTGTTGATGGGTCTGACGTACATGGAAGGGATCACCACTTTTATTTCCCTCTGCAACTTAATCTAATTTCAAAAAGGTGATGGTAAAAATCAGATGCCTGGGGACCAGGTGTGGTGGCTCACACCTGTAATGCCAGCACTTTGGGAGACCGAGGCGAGCAGATCGCTTGAGCCTGAGAGTTCGAGACCAACCTGGGCAACAAGGCAAAACCCCGTCTCTACTGAAAATAGAAAAATTAGCCGGGCATGGAGGTGTGTGGCTGTAGTGCTACTCAGGAGGCTGACGTGGGAGAATCACCTGAGCCTGGGACATGGAGGCTGCAGTGAGCTGAGATGGCACCACTGCACTCCAGCCTAGGCTACAGAGCAAAACCCTGTTTCAAAACAAAAACAAACAAAGAAAAAAAACAAAAAAAAGAGGATGCCTTTAACACCTGAGAAATGACTCCCCTCTTAGCTAAGAACAAAGGTGGTGCTCACTGAAAAACATATAACCAACCATAAACTCCTTAGAAACAAATGAGAAATGTTTTCCTAGACAACTTAGCATAACAATTTCAAATAACATGGGAAAACGGGCTGGGCACGGTGGCTCATGCCTGTAATCCCAGCACTTTGGGAGGCCAAGGTGGGTGGATCACCTGAGGTCAGGAGTTCGAGACCACCCTGGCCAATGTGGGGAAACCCCGTCTCCACAAAAAATACAAAAATTAGACGGGCATGGTGGCAGACACCTGTAATCCCACCTACTCAGGAGGCTGAGGCAGGAGAATCTCTTGAACCCGGGAGGCAGAGGTTGCAGTGAGCCGAGATCACACCAGTGCCCTCCAGCCTGGGTGACAGAGACTCCATCTCAAATAATAATAATAATAATAATAATAATAATAATAATAATAATAAAATAAATATAAATAAAAATAAAAATAACACAGGAAAATGCCCAAAGAAGAAAACGCTCAAAACTGACAAGGACCTCCATATGACCTGATGCTTTTCTCTCCCTAAAGGTACTGATTTCGATGTTTGTACTAGGTCTCGGAATAAAACAAAACAAAACAAAACTAGCACATTAACAAAACAGAAACTCTTTTCCTTTCATTTCACCTAAGTTTAATCAGAATGTTGGCACCCGTACTTTTTTCTCTTTTCTTTCTTTGAACTCTCTGAAAGTCTTACTTCATTAATCTGCTTGTAGAAGTTGTTTAACTAGCTGTACTTCTCTCTTCCTTCACCAACTTGTGAAAAGAGCAGGCACACCTGCTGACAGGGAGCTAAGAAGATAACATTTCAGATATGCACAGGCAGATACACAGATGTGCAAATCTGCAGCTGCCCAACAGACACGGTCTCATGTGAACCCCTACCAGGCAGGTATGATGTATGTTTTACAGATGAAGAACTGAAATTAAAAAGTGACACAACTTAGCAAAAAGCTAATCCACAGTGACAAAAATTGGACCTGGGCATGTGGGGTGGGGGAGTGAAGCCTGGGAAGAGGCAAGAGAGGGTTGGGAGTGACAGAAACCTGCTCCACCATGACTGGAGCGATGGGTACATGGATGTGCACTTTCGTGAAAATTCAACAAACTGTGCACTTAGAATGGGAGGACTTGGCCAGGCGTGGTGGCTCACGCCTGTAACCCAGCACTTTGGGAGGCCGAGGCAGGTGGATCACGAGGTCAGGAGTTCAAGACCAGCTTGGCCAAGATGGTGACACCCTGTCCCTACTAAAAATACAAAAAAAATAGCTGGACGTGGTGGTGGGCACCTCTAATCCCAGCTACTCGGGAGGCTGAGGCAGATAATTGCTTGAACCCAGGGGGCAGAGGTGGCAGTGAGCCAAGATTGCAACACTGTACGCCAGCCTGGGCGACACAGCGAGACTCCATCTCAAAAAAAAAAAAAAAAAAAAAAAAAACAGGAGGACTTGTCGGAGGCAATCTGTATTTCCATAAAAATCAACTTTTAAAAAATGATAATTTGCCAAAGGTCACAGGAGGGCTGGTTCCATTTTTTTTTTTCTGTTAAATCAGCCTTGTCTATCACACTATAGAATACAGACAAAAGTTTACATGGCAAGGGTTACCAACCTAGCTGAATATCATAGAATGTTTTTCCAAGAAGGTGTACTTTTCTAAATCACCAAATCAACAGTGTAGCAGTCGACAAGACAATCTATTAACTTGTTTCTGTATAGCTTTGTACCTGTTAAGACCATTGCCTTGACAGATTACTTGATGGCGTTATTTCTCAAGATGTGTGCTATGGAAGATGATGGCATTAATTGCTCCAGTTCCTTCTCTCTCCCCCACTCCCTGCCACCCCAGATATCCTTGCCCTTTGCAGTGGTGCTTACTAAAGAGGCACAGTTTATTTCTCTAGCCTTGAATAAGAGCTAGAATCATGACGTACTTTTGTTAACAAAAAGCAGCGGAAGTAATATTGTCCCAGTCTTGAGGCTAGACCTTAAGAGAAAGTGTTTCTTGCACCCCTACCAATGCCACGAGAAGATGCCGAGGCTAGCTTGCTGGAAGATGAGACATCTGGGGCAGAGCAGCTCCTCCCCAACTGCCCAAGTCATGCAAGCCAGCCCAGCCCAGCTGCCTCAATAAATAACTACTTATTTTTTTTGAGACAGAGCCTAGCTCTGTTGCCCAGGCTGGAGTGCAGTGACGCGATCTCAGCTCACTGCAACCTCTGCATCCTGGGTTCAAGTAATTCTCTGGCTTCAGCCTCCCGAGTAGCTGGGATCACAGGCGCTCACCACCACACCCGGCTACTTTCTGTATTTTTAGTAGAGACAGGGCTTCACCATGTTGGCCAGGCTGGTCTTGAACTCCTGACCTCAGGCAGTCCACCTGCCCAACCCTCCCAAAGTGCTGAGATTACAGGCATGAGCCACCGCGCCCGGCCAATAAATACTTCTTCTTGAAGGCCACTGAGATCTTACTGGTTTTGAGCAATAGATACTGATAGAGTGCCATTGGTATTTTGTGGGGAGCACTTTTTTATTATGGCAACCTGTCCCACATATTGAAGGACAATCAACCTCCCGAGCTCCTGCCCACCAAATGCTTACAGCATTCTCCAGACAGCCCTGTGATGCTCCAAATGTACTTGAATATTTCCAAATGCAGCTTGGGAAACTGGCTGAGATCCAATGATCTGTGAGACACTGTCAGCTATCTCTAAAATTTTTAACTGTTAAAAGGATTCAGTTAGGGATATTCAGCTTTTCAAGTCAATTTGCTGTCCCTGCCTATTTGAAGATTCTCACCATGCCAACAGTTCAATATAAAGACAAGGAAGCTGAAATTCTCATTCCATCTAAGATCTATGACCCCACTGCTTCCTTCTGACCTGTATGATTAAATCCAGATTTCCTTGTTGACAATTACGGGCTGCTCTCTCTGACCCATCACCCCCACACTCTGTGGCCTCATCATTGGTCTCTGTGCTCCCCAAACCTGCCTTTCCCTCACACCTCCATGACTTTGTTCCGTGCCATGCTCTTCCCTCTCGGGAATGCCCTCCCTCACTTCACTCCACTCTCCTCCACCTAAAACACCTTCCATTTACCTTTCAAGATTCAGCTGAGATGGCACCTGCTCTGTGATACCTCTGCAGATCCTGCTGGGTAGAAGCGATCCGTTTCTTTTCTGCGCTCCAAGAGCACTCAATTCGTAACTCCATTAAAGCACTTGTCAACTTGAACTGAAATTATTTAAGGGCAACTTTCCCGGTGAGACTGTGACATTTTACCATTGTCCTGAGCACCATGCCTGGCTTGTGACAGGTGCTCAATATCATGTGTTGCATGCCTGAAAAATATTTGCTGTATACAAAAAACCTGTAATCACTGTGAAGTTAAGACTATCCTTTCAATTTTCCTTTTGTGTCCTCTAATTATATGCACAGAAGGTGATCAATAAGCCCATTCTTCAGCCCATGGTGTGCTTCAATATTTGCATCCAAGGGTCTGTGACAGCTGAAAAGCTTTTGGAGAGCAAACAAGCATGTGCCAAGCTCCACGTAAGGTGCTGGGTACAGGTGATTTCCTCTCCTCCCCAGAGCCCCTGGTGAGTCACTGGCAGCCTCATCTGATAGTTGAGAAGGGTAGAGGTGTCAAACCTGGGTCTGTGCCCCTCCACCACCATGCTGCTGCTTCAGGAAAGACGCCTGCTTGGCCTCATGTAAAGATGCAGATGCAGCGCAGTGGCTAAGGTTACTGGTTCTAACCCACTCCTGCCTGGATCATCTCAGTTAAGTGGGTGAGTGACCTAACCTTTCTGAGCTTCAGGGTCCTCAGCTGTAAAATGAGGACGACAAAACTCACTACCCCAGAAGGTTATAGAAGGATTCTGAAAGATGCTGCATGAAGAGAAAACAGCAACAGAATGAAGAAAACATTCAACAGATGTCACCTATTATCATAGGGATTATCACAGGAAAGGGAAACACCTGGGCCCCTGAAGACACCTATGTGGACACTTTTTGTCCTCAAATCTCACCTGAAGGAGACTGTATGGCAAGGTCCTGGTGGGCAGGGATGGCAGGGGCTGGATGAGCCAGGGTGGCCCTTCTGATTCATAAATATTAGAGAGAGTCCCCCTGGCTTTCCTCTTGAGGGCCTAAAATTTGGCTATAAACCATAATGTTGCCTCCTGGGAGAAAACGTAACCAACCGCTATGCTCCTAAACTCCCTTACCCACACTGCAGAAGAGCACAAGAAATTATCCTCCACTGGAGACTAAACACCTACAAAATTCTTCGCAAGAGCAGGGTTGGCTTTTTTTTTCTCTGGTTTTGGTTTCTGTTTTAATATGTTCAGAAGAATGAATGGCTTTCAGTTCAATGAAGAGGAGAGTGGAAATGTGTGTGGATGTGTGGGTATGAGCGTGGGTAGGCAAATGTGTGTGGAGAAATGGGTCCTTCTTTGATGAGGCTTCAGACAAGTAGCTGGTCCTCACCATGTGAAAATGGGCATTAGTGAGTGGAGAATGAGAAACACATGCGTGTATGGGGGTTTCTCATCCCCTTCATTGACTGACTGGTTGATTGATTGAGATGGAGTCTCACTCGGTCTCCCAGGTTGGAGTGCAGTGGCATGATCTCGGCTCACTGAAACCTCTGCCTCCCGGGTTCAAGTGATTCTCCTGCCTCAGCCTCCCTAGTAGCTGGGATTACAGGTGCACACCAACACGCCCAGCTAATTTTTGTATTTTTAGTAGAGACAGAGTTTCACCATGTTGGCCAGGCTGGTCTTGAACTCCTGACCTCAGGTGATCCACCTGCCTCAGCCTCCCAAAGTGCTGGGATTACAGGCATGAGCTACTGCGTCTGGCCTCTCCTCTTTATATTCTCACACAGGTACATACCCTTGAGTTGGGGAAAAAGACATTCCCAGGTAAATGGCTCCAGGAACCACTTTCTAAAAAGCATCTATATGGTGAGTTCCTAACAGCAGGAGCTGTATCCCCTTCATTTCTGAACCATCTGAACCTAGCAATATCCAGGTTCTATATCAAACGTTAACAAAGATTTTCTGAGTGGTGGATTCACAGATGAATTTTATTGGCTTCTTTATACTTTTCTGTAGTTAATTAATTCCCTGCATTTTTCTCAAATGAGCTAATGCATGTAAAGTGTTTTGTAAACTCTAAAGTGCTGTAGAAACTTAAGCAATGTGGTTATGATTATATCATGTACTTTTCAAATCCTAATCTAGGCTTGCTTGTTGCTGACTGTGTGGCTGATGTGATCCATCTTGGATGTTCAGCAAGCCTCTGTTGGATGTGCTCAGCCCCTGCATGTCAGGAGAGGGAGTACTGGTCAACAGAGGTGCTCCCAGGACTTCCAAAGTACACCGTGCCCTAGTGGGATAGACTAGGGCAGTCCTGGGGAAGAGGCCACCTCCAGCTCTGAACTCCATGGTACCAATAATGGGATTCGCTGGCATCCACATCCCAAGCTCACTTGCAGCCCTTGCTGCAGTGCTTAAAGGATATTATCTAGGGAATACTGTCATTTACCAACCACAGCGGGTATTATAGACAAAAAGTCAGGTGGCTGGGCACCATGGCTCATGCCTGTAATCCCAGCACTTTGGGAGGCCAAGGAAGGCGGATCATGAGATCAGGAGATCGAGACCATCCTGGCTAACACGGTGAAACCCCGTCTCTACTAAAAATACAAAAAATTAGCTGGGTGCAGTGGCGTGTGCCTGTAATCCCAGCTACTTGGGAGGCTGAGGCAGGAGAATCGTTTGAACCTGGGAGGGGATGGTTGCAGTGAGCCGAGATCGTGCCATTGCACTCCAGCCTGGGTGACAGAGTGAGGCTCTGTCTCAAACAACAACAACAACAACAACAACAAAAAAAAAAAAACAAAAAAACAAAACAGGAAAGAAAGAAAGTCAGGTATGCTGTCAGACATACCTGTCCACAGGACTCTGGGCCAACCAGATGTCATCCTTGAACTTGCATGTTCATTTCTCCTCTACATGGTGCTTTGCACCTTGATCCAGCTAATACTAACTGGGTACCTACTATGTGACTGGCGCAATGCTAAATGTTTTCAGGTGCATTGCTTCATCAATTTAATCCTTCAGCACACATATCTGTTGTACAAAGGAGGAAACTAAGGCTCAGGAGCTTTCAGTAATCTGCTTCAGTGAGCGAGAAGAAGTCCAGGATGGGAATCCAGTCTTCGGACTTCCAACCAGGGACATTTCACAACACAATTACTTCTTCCCAGGGAATGGAGGTGAGAATCAAATGAGATGGTGGAAGATACAATGTTCCATGAACGAAGCAGGCCATAATAAACTGTGGTCCCAATGCAGGAAAAAGACGAAAGGAAAAAGAAAAACCCACTCAAAAATAGAAGGGAACACATTATAATGTTAACAAAGATTTTCTGAGTGGTGGATTCACAGATGAATTTTATTGGCTTCTTAAACTTTTCTGTAGTTAACTAATTCCCTGCAATTTTCTCAAATGAGCTAATGCATGTAAAAGTGCTTTGTGAACTGTAAAGTGCTACCCAAACCTAATCAATGTGGTTATGATTATATTATGTACCTTTTCAAATTCTAATTTAGGCTTGCTTATTCCTGACTGCGTGGCTAATGTTATCTCAATGGGGAGACTCTAGCAGTTTAGAAACTGCCTCCTTGGCCAGATGCGGCGGCTCACGCCTGTAATCCCAATACTTTGGGAAAACGAGGCGGGCAGATCACCTGAGGTCGGGAGTTCGAGACCAGCCTGGCCAACGTGGGGAAACCCCGTCTCTACTAAAAATACAAAAGTTAGCCGGGTGTGGTGGTGGGTGCCTGTAATCCCAGCTACTCAGGAGGCTGAGGCAGAACAGCTTGAACCCAGGAGGTGGAGGTTGCAGTGAGCTGAGATCATGCCACTGCACTCCAGTCTGGGCAACAGACCAAGACTCCATCTCAAAAAAAAAAAAAAAAAAAGCAAAAAAAACAAAAACAAAAACAATAAAAAACCAAAAACAAACAACCCCCCGAAAAAACAAACAACAAAAAAACCAAAAACAAAACCTGCCTCCTTTTCACCCAGGGTTTGGGTAATTTCTCTGGAGAGCCATGGAGCCGGAGGGAGTATTTCATTAACAGGGTCTGAATGCTACTGTACACTGCTCTCCAGCCACTGCCACAGGGAACAGAGGGCTTCTGACAAGGGAGGCACAGAAACAAAAGACAGATTTCTCCTGAGATAAAATGCATTTGCTAAATTGCTTCTTTGGGCAGCCAGCTGAGGCAGAGGAAGATTTGGACTCAAGGGAAAATGGCCCGTTAGGCAGTTTGCATTTATTTCTCCTCATCTTTAAGGACAGTGGCCTAGACTGACCTTTTGAGCTGCTGGAAATGATGGCTGGTTATGCCCGAGGATCTAGAGGGAGTACAAGTGCATCCTGTGCTCTGGCCTTAGAGACTTCTGTTCACAGTTGCGCAAACTAAGGAGTGAGATTATGGGAATAACTGAAAAGTGAGACCTGATATCTCTGACACTCATTTTCTATGTGACCTTGAGCAAGTCATGTCTCTGAATTAGTAAGACAAAGGGTTTGGGCTTCCTAAAGTGACTCTCAAGGATCACGCACTCACTGGGTCAGGTAAAGTGGGGAGAGCTTTGCAGGTTCTTTCGCATGTAAGACTCACATCAACTCTATAGATTAGGAACCACTCTTAGTCCTCTTTAGTAGAAGAAGACATCCATCATCTGAAAGGTTTAGCCATTGCTTAAGGTTATACAGTGCATGAACAGAGTAGCTGAGATTCAAACCCAGGTGTATTTCCTCTGAATTCTTGCAGGTAACCAAGTCACTAGAATGCCTAGTTGGTCAGCCTCTGGGCTTCTTTCTAGTTCTAACACTAAACAATTCTATGACTGCAGAGGACTCAACACATATATTTCATGTGGTGGCAGAAACATCCTGTGCTCACCAATATCCATATTCTCCTCTCTTCCTGGGCACAGAGCTAGACTGTATCTCCAGCCTCCTTGCAGTTAAGAATAACTCTGTGATACAGCTCTGGCCATTGGAGTGTGGAAAGGCTCTGGCTAGTACAGGCACCACTCTGAAGCCTTGCTCAGGAACAAATTTTATTCACCTTCTTTTCTTGGCTGACAGTCAGAGCAAGAGACTCCTATAGAGCAGGCTGGGGTTCTGTGGAGGGCAGAGCCACAAGACAAAAGGAGCCTGGGTCCTTCAACCTGCAGAAAAGCTACCTGTCAATCATGAACACCCATTTGGACTTTCTGCAAGTAATCAACTTCCGGCAGGTTGAGCCACATTACAGCTGCTTGTGCTACCTTGACTAACAGGGACATTTGAAAGCTTGTAGCCTGTAAGTGATGGAGACATAGTACAATAGACCAATTAAGGAGTCTGGGAGGCCCCATTTTTTTCTTCCTGTGACACCCCTCCTTCTGATGTCTTGGGGCAATGGGTGAAATCACTGATGGGGAAATTACCACTGAAGCACATTGCTTTGCACTTTCAACTTGCTTTCACTTTTTGGTGGCTTCGTATCCACTATTTCATTTTTACTCCTCCCCAATGCTTGCATGAGACAGGCAAGGCTGCCCTTAGGGCCCTCAGTTGACAGATGAGGGCCCAAGGTGCTCAGAGAAGCTGGGGCTCCAACTCTGGTTTCCTGAAACCTAACCCAGAGCTTGTCCCTGGGGTTTCTACAAAGCAGTTACATCATATTAAGCCACACAGACAGGCAGAAAAAGCTCACAACCTCCCTCGTTGTCGGCTGTGTGTATTAATCAAGTTCCAGGAACCCAAAGCATTTTTTACTAAGGAAACCAAACTATGAGTCCATTTTCATTCTTTTGCAGGGAGGTAGGGGGCTGCATTCAGGACTGCTGAGTGAAGGTTCAGAGAGGGTCTGCCCAGCCCTGACCTCGACTTGGAGGAGATAAGAAAAAGGCTTGCTCTCCTCCCTCCCAGTTATCAGTATTAATTCACGCGTCACATACAATTCATAGGCTCTTATTTTATGCCAAGTCTTGTGCTAGGAATGGGGAATGAGCTCCTTATTCTGCACTTATATTATTCCTATGGTCTAGAAGGAGAGGCAATGAAGCCAGTCACTAATTACAAACACAGGGCAATCATAACACAAACCTTAATTTTAGGGGGCCTTTGCCAACTGCCACATTGTTCTAAGCTCCTGGCCCTGTCTTACCTTATTGATTCCTCTTAAGTCTATCAGATAGGAATAACTGATTTCCATCTCACAGATGAGAAAACTGAGGTGCAGGGAGTTTAAGCAGATCACCTGGAATCCCACAGCTGGCAGTCCAGCTGGGATTTCACATGAGGCAGCCTCATTCCAGAGCTGCCTTCTTACCTACTGTACAAGTAAAAGATGCTACTTGAGAAAGGGAGATCTGGTAGAAAGGAGAGGAAGGGAGGGAGCTGCTTTATAGACAAGGGTGGGCCGAACACCTGGCAAGTGCAGCGAGATGACAACCAGTGCCTAGAGGGGTCAAACACGGCTCTTTGTAAGTTGCAGCTGAACAGGATCAAAGCAGCCAGGCCACAAGGGGAAACCGTGGCCCAGACTTGTATCCACTGAGTCTCTTGATGCCACAGCTCCTCTTCCCTTCGCCCCCTCTCTCTGGAGCTTAACACTTTCCTGGAGGGTCCCTGGAGACTGGCCTTGAGTAGCCTAGCCTGTCTTAGGGTTTTGGGTCTGTCCATCCTAGGCTCTGCTGCCTGCTGCGTGACTGAAGAGTTGGCAACATGCGGCTCGCACGTGAGAGCAGGAATGCGTTCTGGGCTTTCTCCGGGGTTTTTCTGAGATACAGCTGTTTCCACAGAGCCATCTGTTTCTTGGCATTGCCTGGCAGGGTGATGCCATAAAATGTTATAGAATCTGTTTATATGTGTCTTATTTTTAACTTCTAGTTGAGGTGATGCTGTTGTCTTTTCCTCTTAGTGGGCTTAGTGTCAGGGAACGTGGCCTTGGAAGTGGCCTGTCACCTTCATAGCGTGAGAGAGTTAAGCATGGAAGCCTTCTTCATTTCAGAGGTGAGGCAGTGATCTCCCAGCAGTTGAGAGAGTGGGTATCCAAGACAAGCTTTCTGGAAAATACTCATAACAATAACTGCCTAGATGGTGCAGCACTTTAACCCCTTTAACTCTCCTCAAATAGCCTGGTGTGGGTGCATTTACTGACCATTTTACAGATGGGAAAACCGAGGTTCATGTAAGGCTAGAGTTATGCCTAAAGTCATAGATCTGGTCTAGGGCCACAGGGTCTTGTTCTGTTGCTCAGGCTAGAGTGTGGTGGTGCCGTCTCGACTCACTGCAGCCTCGACCCCCCAGGCTCAAGTGATCCTCCCACCACAACCTCCTGAGTAGCTAGGATCACAGGCATGTGTGGTTTGCTTATTTTTCATAGAGACGAGGTCTCACTATGGTGCCTGGGTTGGTCTAAAACTCCTGGGGCTCAAGTGATCTTCCTGCCTTAACCTATCAAAGTGCTGGGATTACAGGTATGAGGCACTATGCCCAGCTTGGGCCAAATTTTCTGAGTCCAAGTGGAGGGATGTTTCTGGCACACCACAAATGCTTCAAGAAAAGGACTTGTTATAGTTCATTTGTTCAACAAGACTTATTGAGCATGGATCCGGTGCCAGGCACTCTTTAATGAAGATGTACTGATGAATAAAACAGATAAAAAGCCCTGTAGTCACAGAGCTTACATTCTAGTGGGTAGAGACATAATCAACAAAAATAAATAAGTCATGAATACATTAGTACTATGGAGAAAAATGAAGGAGCCCTGGAGAGAGGGAGTGCTGGGGTATGGGACAGGCACTGCAATTTTAGATAGAGGAGTATTTTAAATAGTCGTAGAGAGACCACTCGACTATGAATCAGGGCTTGATACCGGCTTCAGCTCTGCCACTAACTTGTTCTATGGATTCACCTCTCTGAGCTTCTATTTCCTTCTGTATAAAATGGAGATAACAGCAGTGGCTCACGCCTGTAATCCCAGCACTTCGGGAGGCCGAGGTGGGTGGATCACGAGGTCAGGAGTTCAAGACCAGCCTGGCCGAGATGGTGAAACCCCATCTCTATTAAAAATACAAAAATAAGCCAGGCATGGTGGCAGGCGCCTGTAATCCCAGCTACTCGGGAGGCTGAGGCAGAGAATTGCTTGAACCCGGGAGGCGGAGGTTGCAGTGAGCCGAGATTGCGCCACTGCACTCTAGCCTGGGAGACAGAGCGAGACTCTGTCTCAAAATAATAATAATAATAATAAAATAAAACAAATAAATAATAAAAAAGGAGATAACAGGAACTACCCTGAAGGGTTAGCGAAAGAGTAAGAAAACTGTATCCACATAACAACTAGGAGAATTGTGGAATAACCTGGATATATGTAATAATGTAACTTACTATTACATTAATATGACATACATAGCTACATCCATTTGGGAAGCACTTCCTTGTCTTGTGGCTTTAGAGTTAGGTAGACCTGGTTTCTAATCTCGGCCCCAGCACTGAGGAGTTGTGTGGCCTTGAACAAGTAAATCATTTCTTTGAAGCCCTCCTTTCCTTGTCTGTGAAATGTGACTCATAATGACTCCCTCCCTTTGTGGTGAAGATTAAAGTTGTATTTCCCTTTCTCTTTCTTCCCCTGCAGAAAATTTCCAATTCCCAAAAGCTAGAAGCAAGCAGAGGAAGCTCTTAGAACAGCACAAAGAGCTGTGCTCATGCAGTAGAGACCAGAATGACCAATACCTATAGTAGGGATACCCAGTGGGCTTTGGTTCCCTGCTATCACTAGGAGGCTAGGAGACCAATACTGATTACTCAGAGTGCTGTTTTGAGGAGGATAAAGAAGTTGGGCATGGGTGAATAATGCAGTCATCAATTAGTGATGTCTGCTGTGGGCAGGGGATGGAGACACTGGCTGTTGACTTACAATTCCATATATACTCAAAAATTCATTGGTGTCCAGTGTATTTTTTTTTTTTTGTAGTTTGTGGATGTTTGGTATGTTTCATAATCTAGCTTTTAACACAACAACAGATCATTCTTTTACCATCAGTTTTTCTAAATTAAATACCTTTGTGGGTTTTTTTTTATGGGGGGAAGGGGGCGTTGGCTGCCTTGGAAAGAAGGAACAAGGAGGCGAGCCCAGAAAGGGTTTTTCTGAAGCTGATAAGCAGAAAGTGACAGCTGTCAGAAAGGAATCCACAGAATAAGCAGTGAATAGTCTGGGGCCATTTTCTGCCATGATAAACAGTGTCTTTCCTCCTCTGGCCAACCCCCCCACCTCCTCCAGCCTTTTCAATGCAACTGTAGTCATCAAATATTGTAAACTTAGTTTAATACTAAACTGAGTTTAGTATTTGCCTACTAAAGGAAGGGCATACACTTTAGCAGCAAGTTTCCTGTCCAAATTGGTTAAAACCCATCTATTTTGATGGTTTTTGCATTTAAAAAGATGAGGTTCCTTTAGTTGGAAATTCCCTTAGGTGGAGTAAGACCCTCTTGATGATAAAGCATCACCCTACAAATACGATACTTAGGGAGCATCATATGTTTCTAAATAGCAAACTGAATGGAAACTTTCTATGCTAGCTTCTGGGCTGTCAGGTACTAGGGAGGTGGAAGGATCCTTATTTCCTTATGTTTCATTAAAAAAAAAAAAAAAAAACACAACAAAACCTAGACTCCAGAGGACAGGGCTCAGATCAGTGGGTTCTTTACAGAGGGGAGTATTTCAGCACAACATGAGGTAGAACAGTTTAGCATCTGGAGCTTTCCAATAGCAGAGTAAGCTGCCTTGGAAGGTGGTGAGCTCCCTGTCTTTGGGAGGATTCCAGCAGAAGCCAGATGCAAGCCTATTAGGGATACTGTGGAAGGATTCTGAATAGATAAAACAGTAGAGAATAGCTCTGATTATCCAACTATGTTCTGGGAGAGTCCCGGGGTTTCTTGGATATTCTTTTATAAATTTAATTTAATTTAATTTAATTTAATTTAATTTAATTTTAGGGACTGGGTTTCGCTCCATCACACAGGCTGGAGTATAGTGGATCGATCATAGCTCACTTCAACCTTCAACTTCTGGGCTCAAACAATCCTTGTGCCTCTGCCTCCAAAAGTGCAAGGATTACAGGCATGAGCTACCGCATCCTGCCATTTCTTGGATATTCTTGAGGGGCTGGGTTGTTGAGGAAAAGGGAGAGAAATGCTAAGGTATAGAATTCTAGCCTCCATCCCTATGTCAATCAATCAACTCATAATAACCAATGCTTACCAAATGCTTACCGCACTACATAAAGAATTTACAAGTTCCACGGAGAGATGCCCAAACTATGAGAGACAAGTGGCTGTGGCCAATTAGCTACTGTCATTCCATAGCACTGGGGGAGCCTGTTCTCTTGCAAATCAAACTGTCTTGTCCTACAGCAAGTAGCCCAACCAGTGGCTCTGAAATGGGGCTCTGCCCCTCACGTCTTGGCTCCTTGATGAAGAATTACATCCCTGACTAGATGTCCTTATTTTTATTCTGGCAGCAAGGCAAACCAAATAGCCTCTTCTTCCTACCCTGAGTTTCTGAATTAGTGGGGATACTTGGGATTGTTTGACTTAGAGCAAATGTGACACCCTCTCACATGCGTTACAGACAGATTTCTCAAAGACTCTACAGGTTCCCTACTCTGCTACGTCTTTTTACCAGAGTTGCTAATAAAACCTAAAGCCTATGTGTGGAACAGTGGATTATGATCACACGGGTCAGGCATTGGGGTCTGTGAAGAAACTCATCCCAAGGCCCACTGTGTTCCTGGTGCCAAGTCCTTTTTTGGCCTTCAATTGTCCATAAAACCCCATGGCAATGGTGTCATGCTCCCATTTCTCAGATGGTAAACTCGAGGCTCAGAGCATTTAGGTGACTTCTCTGAGGTCATGTGTCTATTAAATGAGCGATTCAGATTATCAGAGAGCTCATACTCTTATTGTCATTATCAATTTCCCAGTGAAAAAATTAAAATAATGCAAAAATTAACTTGTGCAGCTCTTTCTTTCTCTTTCTCTTTTCTCTCTCTCTTTTTTTTTTTTTGACGGAGTCTTGCTCTTGTTGCCCAGGCTGGAGTGCGATGGCATGACTTTGGCTCACTGCTTCCTCCGCCTCCCAGATTCAAGCGATTCTCCTGTCTCAGCCTCCCGAGTAGCTGGGATTACAGACACGCGCCACCATGCCCAGCTACTTTTTGTACTTTATTAGTAGAGACGGGGTTACACCATGTTAGCCAGGCTGTTCTCGAACTCCTGACCTCAGGTGATCTGCCCGCCTCGGCCTCCCAAAGTGCTGGGATTACTGGCGTGAGCCACCACACCTGGCCTGTGCAGACATTTTTATAGTTCTCACACTGACTTCATTTGACTCTCAGCTCCCAGCAGGTCCTCGAGTGATCATGCTTGTGTTGGCTCCTGGTCTCCAGTGCTCATGTTGCTCCCTCCCTCCCTCCCACTAAGTTTACCCTTCAGACTCCTTCACTCCTACTTATTCATCCTTTAAATCTCACCTCCTTCAGGAAGTCTTCCTTGATGCACCTTCTCTCCCTAGTTGTGTAAAATGCCCTTCCTGTGTGCTCTCAAAGCACTACCACTATTCTGGCACTAACCGCACTACTTAGTAATCCTCTGCTTGTCTGTATCCCTCACTCAACAGTCACTGCAAGAGCCGAGCTTTAATCTGCAATGCTGCCTGCTGGAACACTAGCCCTGTGTCTGGCGACTAAGTGAATTATCAACTGGGTGGATGATATGGTTTGGCTGTGTCCCCACCCAAATCTCATCTTGAATTGTAGCTCCCATAATTCCTACATGTTGTGGGAGGCACACAGTGGGAGTTAACTGAATCATGGGGGCAGGGTCCCCCCATACTGTTCCCATGGTAGTGAATAAGTCTCATGAGATCTGATGGTTTTATAAGGGGAAACCCCTTTCACTTGGTACTCATTCTCTCTCTTGCCTGCCACTGTGTAAGAAGTCCCTTGCTCTTCCGCCATGATTGTGAGGCCTCCCCAGCCATGTGGAACTGTGAGTCAATTAAACTTCTTTCCTTTATAAATTACCCTGTCTCAGGTATGTCTTTATCAGCAGCGTGAAAATGGACTAATACAGTGGATGTAAGGAGCCTTAAGTCACTTAGCCATTGCCATCAGAGCCTGCTCCCATCTAGGATCTCAAGTCCAAAGAAGAGGTTCCTGACTTGGTTTCTTTCAGACTCACCACCATCTGTGCACTTATCACAGCTCTAATGACCTCTTCCCACAGAGCTGGGAGCATAGGCTTTGGGCTGGATCCAAGATCATACCCTTTCCCTCTGGTTGTGTCTGCAGATAACACTTGACATGCTACGGAGGACCAGGTGGTAAACTCCCTACAGAGCTGTGGTTCGGGAGTGCAATGTTTACAGACTCTCTCTTTGCCCCAGCTCCAGCCCCAGCCCCAGCCAGCAGAGGAACAGGGCTGGAGCAGTGCACAGGAACCTGCTTGTCTTGACTTATGAGTACTAGCTGCACCTGCTCTCATATTCTTAGTACCCACAAAACAATCCATCTGCTCTCTCCATTCCCACCACAACTGTCCTAGAGATGAGAGCCCCATCCGTCCTAGAGATCAGAGCCCCATCCATCATGTTTTTGCCTGGGATGTGGGATGGGGCAATGTCCCCTTTTTTTTTTTTAGATGGAGTCTCAGTCTGTCACCCAGGCTGGAGTGCAGTGGCATGATCTCGGCTCACTGCAAGCTCCGCCTCCCGGGTTCATGCCATTCTCCTGCCTCAGCCTCCTGAGTAGCTGGGACTACAGGCGCCCACCACCACGCTCGGCTATTTTTTTGTATTTTTAGAGAGACAGGGTTTCACCGTGTTAGCCAGGATGGTCTCGATCTCCTGACCTCGTGATCCACCTGCCTCAGCCTCCCAAAATGCTGGGATTACAGGCATGAGCCACTGCGCCCGGCCGGGGCAATGTCCTTTAAGTGGTCCCTCCAGTTTTGTCTTTTTCATTTCATCCTCTACCTTGAGTGATTTTTCTCTAATATAAATCTGCCCATCACTAAAACCCTTCAGTGGCTCCTCACTGCCCTGAGGAGAAACTCCAAGCTTCTCAGCACAGTCAGGGCACCTCCTGGTCAGCTTTGTTCCTAGCCATTCCCCCAACATGCCTGTGCTCTGGTACACGAACTTCCAGCATGTTCTCTTTTAACAGTTCACTTCTTCATCTGCTCTTCCCTTTACCTGGTGGTACTTCATTCTTACTTCTTAAATTTACTTAGTACTTTCACTCAATAAATATTTATTAGGTGCTTATTATGTGCTTGGTTCTATCCTATGCTAGGACAGAGAACCTCAGAGGTGAACAGTACAAAGTCTTTAAGAGTCTTATGTTTTGGTATTACATTTATGAAAAAACGCAGGAAACGAACATATGAACCAGGTAATTGTAAACAGGAGTAGATGCTCTGACAAAAAGAAAACAGGGGCTGGGTGCAGTGGCTCATGCCTGTAATCCCAGCACTTTGGGATGCTAATGCGGGTAGATCACCTGAGGTCAGGAGTTCGAGACCAGCCTGGCCAACACAGTGAAACCCTGTCTCTACTAAAAATACAAAAAAAGTTAGCTGGGCATGGTGGCAGGCACCTCTGATCCCAGCTACTTGGGAGGCTGAGCCAAGGAGAATTGCTTGAATCTGGGAGGCAGAGGTTGCCGTGAGCAGAGATCGCGGCACTGCACTCCAGCCGGGGCGACAGTGCGAGATTCCGTCTGAAAAAAAAAAAAAAGCCGGGCGCAGTGGCTCATGCCTGTAATTCCAGCACTTTGGGAGGCTGAGGCAGGTGGATCATGAAAGAGATCAAGACCATCCTGGCCAACATGGTGAAACCCCGTGTCTACTAAAAATACAAAAATTAGCTGGGCATGGTGGCATGCACCTGTAGCCCCGGCTACCCAGGAAGCTGAAGCAGGAGAATTGCTTGAACCGGAGAGGCGGAGGTTACAGTGAGCTGAGATCGCGCCACTGCACTCTAGCCTGGTGACAGAGCAAGACTCCGTCTCAAAAAAAAACAAAAACAAAAACAAAAAAACACCAAACAGAAACAGAGCATGTCCTAGACAGTGACTTAAAATGGGTTACTTTGTGTGGGGGTAGGGGACTGGAAACTTTCTGTGATGTCACAGCTGAGACATTTAAACACAGAGGGACAGGGTATTCCTGCCAGTGGGAACAGTAAGCACGAAGGCCCTATGGTGAGTCCGGAATGTAGAAGGCCGGCCCATGCATAGTGGTCAAGGGACAGAGGGGAGACAGACTGGGATGACAGCCACGGTGACTGCTTAGAGCAGGCTGCTCTCTCATTCATGGGCCTCCTGGGGCTGGACGGCCCTTCCTGTTGGCATTTCTAAGAGTTGTTAAGTGGCAGGCCACTTACATACAGGGGCGGGCTCAGTCTCTAAGTTCAACCCTCGTGAGCTACATGGCTCCTGGCAGATGGCCAGCATTCACGCATTCTTCCTGAGCAAATAAATATGGTCACGGATTCCGAGAAAGACCACCGACGACTTCTTCACCTCGATGATCCCCCCAGGGGAAGGAGATGGTAGGAAAAGCTGGTGAGTCACTCATAAAAGGAGTCTCATTTCTTATGACACTGAGCAGCAGCATGGCACGGGAATGCACCGATACAGATGATTAACTGACAGCTTCATCCTGCAAGGCTTTTTATGGGAGCCTTCTCCACGGAGGGGGGAAATAAACGAGGTAGGAGAACAGTTTCTATTTAAAGTTTGGAAAAATGTGCTGAATGGGCACTCAAATCTTGATGATGACAAATACTGATGTGAGCAAAGAGAACCGAAGGAAAAACTGAAAGAACAGTGTTTGTTGAGCCTCTAAGTGCTTCCCAGAATCTGAAAGAGTTCGAGTGCTTAATGGTTTTCTTTCCTTTATCACCAGATGCAAAGGAGGGCAGATGCTGAGAAGGCCTCTAGGGTGATGGGGAGAAGGGCCGGAGACAGTGGAGATCCACTGTGACTTGGGGACCCAGTCACAGAGAGCAGGGGTGCACTGTGACCAGGGTCATCCTGATAAAAGGCCAGGCGAGTACCTGCCTCTGGTCCTTCCATAGGTGCCCTTCCCTGCCATTGGGAGCCTAAAAGATTTCTCACTACATCCAAAATAACTATAAAAAATAACTATAAAAACAGCAACAACAACAACAACAATAAATCAAAATTCTGAATCTGAAACCCAACATACAACCTCCTACCAATCTGGTTCCTGCCTACCTGAGCCCTCCCTCCCCACCAGCTCCTGGGCACACTGGCCATCCTTCTGTTCCACACCCCGAACCTGTCCTGCCTCAGGGCCTATGCACCAGCTACTTCCTCTACCTAGAACGTGCTCCCTTCGCTCTTCTATGGGAGGCTCGTTCATGTCATTTAGGTTTTAGACTAAATGTCACCTCCTCATAGAAATCCTTAAACCAACGGAGCTGCTCACTAATACATTGCTATGTAGCGGTTGCCACTGGCTGATCATTGTTTTCTGAGAGTTTAGTTATTAACTGTGTCTCCTCCACCAGAATATAAATATCATGAGATCAGGAACCAAAGTCCTTTTTCACCTATGAATACTCAGTGTGCAGAATAAGTAGAAGGTCCTCAGTAAATGTTTGCTGCCTAAAGGAATGAACCAGGTACTTCTTTCTGTGTCTAATACTAAGGGTCAAGGAAAGAGCAGAGTGCAAATATTGACTATGCATCTAACACAGGACCAACACCAAGCTAGGTGCTTTGCATGCAACTTTTCAGCTACTCTCAAAACATCCCATGTAAGTTTGTTGTTGTTGTTTTTGAGACAGAGTCTAACTTTGTTGCCCAGGCTGGAGCGTAGTGGCATGATCTCAGCTCACTGCAACCTCCGCCTCCCGGATTCAAGCAATTCTCCTACCTCAGCCTCCCGAGTAGCTGGAATTATAGGTGCCTGCCACCACGCCCAGCTAATTTTTCTATTTCTAGTAGAGATGGGGTTTCACCATGTTAGCCAGGCTGGTTTCGAACTCCTGACCTCAGGTGATCCGCCCACCTCAGTCTCCCAAAGTGCTGAGATTACAGGCGTGAGCCACCGTGCCTGGCCCCACAGAAGTTTTTATTCTCCATTTGACAGTTGAAGAAAATGAAGCACAGAGGTTGAGTCACTTATCTGAGATCACACAGGTAGTAACTGGAAGGAATTAAAGCCAAACCCAGGTCAGCCTGACTCCCCATGCCCTGCTTTTTCTGTTAAAGTGCCTCTTCTCTATATCCTAAGAATTCACAACCAGTCTCAACGTTGCTCCTTGTTTCCTGTGGGACCATGGGCAACCTGCCTAATCTCTCTGTGCCTCAATTTACTCAACTCTAAAAAGTGGGTTTCGGCTGGGCGCGGTGGCTCACAACTGTAATTCCAGCACTTCGGCAGGCCGAGGCAGGCGGATCACGAGGTCAGGAGACTGAGACCATCCTGGCTAACACAGTGACACCCTGTCTCTACTAAAAATACAAAAAATTAGCTGGGTGTGGTGGTGCATGCCTGTAATCCCAACTACTTGGGAGGCTGAGGCGGAAGAATCGCTTGAACCTGGGAGGCAGAGGTTGCAGTGAGCCGAGATCATGCCACTGCACTCCAGCCTGGGTGACAGAGTGAAACTCTGTCAAAAAAAAAAAAAAAAAAAAAAATTGGGTTTCTAGGAACATCAAATGAGATACAGCATGTGAACAAATTATAAGTGGTGAACAAACAGAGAAACAGGAATAGCTATAGTAGACTGTAGCTATAGCGGTGACTTAGTACCTACCTAACACTGTCTTCACCCATGCTCACCCTAAAGGAGCCAGTTACTCGTGAAAAGCTCTTTTTGTGTTTCCCCTTGCACTGACTACACTGAATCCTGGGTCTCCCATGTGGATATCATGTCCACAAAAACGCTGGCATTTCCTGGCTATGAGAGACACTTGATCTTTCCTTTCACTGGTGGTTTTTTTCATTCTGTTTCCTCTGCTTGGAAGCTCACTTCTGACTTCACCTCGTCTGGACCAAACATACCCTGTCTGCATCCACAGTGATGAGCATGCAAAGGACCCACTGATGTACCTCTCTCCCCCACTAGATGGTGGACCCTGGGCACCGATGGCATTGTGCTCATCTAGGTCCTGCCATGAGCCTGACATAGAGCCTGGCATGGGGGAGGTCCTTGATGGATGAGCAGAGAAGCCGCCCCTTCCCTGTCCAGCCTTGTGAGCCACTTACGTTTTCACTGTTGACATCAGCCTCACTGGGGCAGCCAAACAGTTCCCGCCTCAAAAGATTGCCGTCATACTCCAGGAAGGTCAGGTAGAGGTTGCGAAAAAACTCCACATGCTTGTTCTTCACCCGGAGCTTCTTGGGGGAGTTCCAGTGAATGACCTGGCAGGGAGATAAGGAAGTGGTCAGGTATGGTGGGGGTGGGGTGGGGGTCCCTCACACCTGTAGGAAGCCATGGCTCAGCACTTGGCTAAGCATTATTTGAGGGTCCGCTCGTTCACTCATTCAACATTTTGGCAGAGTGGTTAAGGGTAAGGGCTCTGGGGCCAGGTCACCTGGGATCAAACCCTGACTCTGCTCTAGATAGTCCTTTAATCTCACACAAGTGACTGAATCTCTGTGCCTCAGTTTCCTCATCTGTGAAATGGGAATAATCTGTGCCAGTTATTACATTGTCATCTCTCAGCCCTAAGATGTGATGCTTAGGCCACAACTCTGCAAATTCTGCTTGGCCACCTGCTGCCTGTAGGTGCCACCCAGAGGCAGCATGACTGGGACATGAAGGGTCTGGAAGGGGAGAAAGGCGCTTGCTCCTCCTGTTGCTTCCTGTCCCTGTGGGCATCACCCTAGTCCCATTTTTTCAGCCCAGCAGTGGCACCCCCTTTCTTTAGCAGCAGCTACATCCATTCTGCAGTTTTTCTCACACTCAGAACATGCTTCGTTGTCCCTACTTCTCAGCCCAGTGACGCTGCCTCTGGAATCAGCTGGTGACGCCATCCTAGAGGTCTGGGTCCTGGCCCTAGGTTTTAATCAGTCCTACCTCCTCCTCCTATTTCTTCAGCTCTAGGGTGGTGCTTCCCGTACCAAGTGAACACTTTATGCCTCATAACTATTTTTAAAGATTAAATTCTCTGTTCAAATAATTGCTGTGGTTTCTGCCTCCAGCCAGGACGTTGAATGATACACTGTCTCATAAAGCTTTTTTGAAAAATAAACAAGTTCATGCCTATAAAGCATGTAAATAATGCCCAGCACATGGTAAGTGCTCAATAGATGCTGGTTCTGACTGCTGAGTGCCTACAGTATAGAGGGCTGGGAAGCAGCCAGAGACATGGGACACTGGGTCCCTCCCTTGGCACACTCATGGTCAGTTGGGGAAAAGTGTCCACAAACAAGTAATTTGAATGTGATAATGGAGAGGCAATCAAGAAGAAATGAGAGGCCGGGTGCGGTGGCTCATGCCTGTAATGCCAGCACTTTGGGAGGCTGAGACGGGCAGATCACCTGAGGTCAGGAGTTCAAGACCAGCCTGGCCAACATGGTGAAACCCTGTCTCCACCAAAAATATAAAAATTAGCTGGGCGTGGTGGCAGGTGCTTGTAATCCCAGCTACTCAGGAGGCTGAGGCAAGAGAATCACCTGACCCAGGAGGTGGAGGTTGCAGTGAGCCAAGATTGCACCACTGCACTCCAGCCTGGGCAACAAAGTGAGACTCTGTCTCAAAAAATAAAAAAAAAAGAAGAAATGAGAGCTGAAGAATGATCAGAGAAGCATCAAAGAAGAAGATGCTTATGCTGGAGCTTGAGGGAGACAGGGCCTGGGACAGAGGGAAGATGTGTTGTGTGGGGCCGGGTGGCTCATTTGGAACATGAGAACTCAAGTGCTCTAGCTAGAGCACAAGGGGCAGAAAGATGTGGGGAGGTGTAGTTGGTAGTGGGGTCGTAGGGTCATGCCCTGGACCTGAGAGGCCCATGGTCAGCACTCAGACTGTAGGTACTGCAGATTTTCAGGAGGAGGAACATCCATAACTCCAGGTTTCAGAAAGATCACTCTATTTATAATGAAGAAGATGCAAGTCGCAGGATGGGAGATGCAAAACTAGAGCCTAGGATGATGGTTAAGAGTCCGCTGTAACTTCCAGCCGAGACAGAAAGCCTTGCAGACAGTTTGATTGGAGAGACAAGATATGCACACAAAAAAAAATCTGGGAAAACCAATAAAATATTTATAAAATATTTATTTATTTGTTTATGACATGGTCATAACAAAGTGCACTCTTGGTTCACTGCAGCCTCGACCTCCTGGGCTCAGGTGATCCTCCCACCTCAGCCCTCTGAATAGCTGGGACCAGGCACATGCCACTATGCACAGCTAAGTTTTTGTATTTTGTAGAGATGGGGTTTTGCCATGTTGCCCAGGCTGGTCTCAAACTCCTGGACTCAAGTGATCCTCCCACCTTGGCCTCCCAAAGTTCTGGGATTACAGGTGTGAGCTACCACACCTGGCCTAGAATATTTAATAGTACTAAAATTTATTTTAAGAAAGCACCTTAATTTATTATTAATATCTGGTGGCATTCATTGTTAGTATTAAAAATGATTCATTATTACTATAGAATAACCATGATCAGCAAGACATAATTTGTATTAGTTCATTTAATACTCATAACAGGCCTATGGGGCAGCATGATTATTAACTCCATTTTACAGATGGGGAAGTAGAGGTACAGAAAGACTCTGTAATTTGCCTGTGGTCACAGAAAAGTAGGCTTGGAACCTCTGAAAACTGGTTCCAGAGTCTACCTGCTTAACTACTTACTGGGCTTGCACTGTGTCTGAGATCAGCACACAGGGACCCAGGAAACTGATGGCTGGGCCAATCAGATGGTCTCTCACACTTGAGCCACATAAGCTGAACCCTGAATGATGGGTGGAGGCAGAGGGTCCAAGGGGACAGGTCGAGTCCAGGTGATGGAAATCACACACCATTAAAAACAGCTAAGCCAAGGAAAGACCCCAAGGGGTCTGCACTGTGAGGTGACCCTGGTCATATATGATCATATTCTCAATGCTCCTTGGCAGACACCAAGGCAAGGCTGAGCCCAGTGCAATGGCGTGAATACCTGAGCACAGTCCCCAGAGAACCCTCCATGGGACACCTGTGATGGGAAAGGGAAGCCTGTACTGAGTGGCCACTGCTCATGCCCTTGGCTGGGAGCCTTCTCCTGGGGGGCTCACCCATGGGTTGAACACTTCACCAGCAGTTTTACATTCATTGGCTTCTTTTAGTCCTCACAATGACCCTAGCAAGGCATGCAATTGTAAAGAGGAAGAAACAGTGAAGAAGTGACCTGCCTATGGCCACCTGGCTGGTAAACATGGGAGCTAGGCTTCAAACACAAGCAGGTCTGATTCCCAAGCCCACGTTCTTTCCTATACACTGTGGAGGACAGAAGCCAAGCTTTTAAAACATTCTGTTTCATGCTTTGTCTGATTATAGAGGAAATGAAATAGCCTTTCCCTCAATAGCCCCCTACTATCCTTACTCTCTCCTCCTGCGGGGGTTGAACAGTATATCAAATGTAATGGACTGTCTCCCATTCCCCCACAAAATTCACATGTTGAAAGCTTAATCGCCAAGGTGATGACATTAGGAGGTGGCATCTTCGAGAAGTCATTAGGTCACGAGGGAAGAACCCTCATGAGCGGATTAGTGCCCTTAGAAAAGAGACCCCAAAGTGCTCCCTTGCTCGCTTCCACCATGTGAAGACAGATGGAAAAGGTGCCGACTATGAACTGGAAAGCATGCCCTCACCAGACACCAAATCTGCCAGCACCCTAACCTTGGACTTCCCAGCCTCCAGAAACTGAGAAATAAACATCAAGCAGCCAGACTGGACTAAGACACTGAGGGAAGGAACTGGGTATCCACAGCTCAGTTACTTCCTGCTTCCCTCCTTTGGTTGGGTTCCACCTATGAGAGTCTGCAGCAGGGTCCAGAGCCTGCCATCTGAAGAGAGGACTGGAAGACCCAGCTCTCTCTGTCCTCTGTTTTGGGAATGTGCATTAGCAATACCCATTGAAGCTGGCTGGATAAATACTGCTCTAGAAGACCAGTTTTCTCTCTCATGGCACAATGAATTATGGGAAACCTATTTGGTCCAAACCACATCCCCACGAACTCCCATAACCAACAATGAATGATACAGTAGCCAGAGTAAGAACTATGGACTTCAGACCAGCCAAGGTCTGAATTCCAGCTATGCTCTTTACTTAGCTGTGTGTGTCCTCAAACAACTCGTTTCTCTTCTTGGAACCTGTTTCCTCAAGTGCAAGGTGGGGATCAGCAAGCCTGACAAAGTAGGTAAGAGGGTTAAACAAATGTCTAGCTCAGTGCTTGCATGTTAGAGTAGCTCCGTAAGTGTGGGTCTCCTTCCCTCTCAAAGATGGGGCAGGGAAGGAGGAGCTCTGCCTTCCTTTCTCCTTCCTGCCGGCATCAGTCAGGAAGAAAGCACTCAGCATTCAGGAGGGTAGAGATGGCTGGCAGGGATGAAACTATTTGATGAGGCTTACATTTCAGGGACGGATGAGTGTGCAATATGTGCTTTTCTTCTTGTGCCTTTTGAAGGGTAGGAAAAGGAAGACTCTCCCCTGAGAACACATTTGATCTGGGCATAAGATCCTGGGCCATGCATTAAAATAATTGCACGTGGGCTGGTGTCACTCACACCCAGTGGGGGGATCGTGTCGTCTTTGCAAATGATTCCAGTGCTTGCCAAGTGCTGAACCAGCAGGAAGGTTGATGGATGTGGATCTGACTGAGGAAATGTAAGCTTCCTCAACAGGGAGAAACTTAAACTAAGTGAAAAGAAGGGCTGGCCTATGGACCCCGCAAACAAAGCTTAATGGATTGTGCACAAATCTGCCAGGTACTTAAAAGACATGGTCTCATTAAATCCTCCAAACAAGCCCATTTGAATCCCATTGTCCACTTTATGGAGATGGTATGTGACTTGCCTATATCTCACAGCTGGTAAGTTGCAGTGCTGAGACTGGAAGCCAGCTCTAAAGCCTAAACCTGAGGTTCTTAACTACTGTCATATCTAGTCCTAAAGGGCTGAGCATTTTACAGACGAGGAGAGTGAAATTTACAGAGAAATGTGTCTGCCCAACATCACATGGTGAGTCTGTGCCAAGTCAGGGTTGGGACTAGGACCCAGGTCTCCTGGTGCCCCACAACCCACCCCAAGCCATCTGTTAGCTCATCAAGCCTCGTCCCGCTCAGCATCTGTCTAGTTTGTGTGTTCACTACAGGCAAGTGCTGGTGTTATATAAGAAGGAAGATGCGGGAGTGGATGGCAAGGTAATGGGCAAGCAAAGGCGGTTCTGAAGAGTGCTTTCCAATCCGACTCCCTCTGATCGGCAAGCCCATTCAAAAATCTATTAAGGTATATTCAGATTTACATTTTGCACCTGAGTTTTTAATCATCAGGACATAGAATACTCCATTACCTTGTGCTAGGATCTAAATAAATAATATTTAGTTTGGTGCAAAAAGTACTTGCGGTTTTTGCCATTAAAATTGCAAAAACTGCAATTACTTTTGCACCAACCTAAATAGCTATCATGTATTTAATACCCATTATATGCTAGACATTAGGCTGGTGTTTTTTGTTTGTTTGTTTGTTGTTTTAGAGACAGGGTCTATGCTCTATCACCCAGGCTGGAGTACAGTGGTGCAATCTGGGCTCACTGCAGCCTCAATCTCCCAGACTCAAGTGATCCTTCTCCTGAGTGGCTGGGACTACAGGCACACACCACCATGCCCAGCTAATTTTGTTTATTTTTTGTAGTGTTGCCCAGGCTGGTCTCAAACTCCTAAACTGAAGCGATCCTCCTGCCTCAGCCTCTCAAACTGCTAGGATTACAGCACTTTGAGCCACTGCATCTGGCCAGGCCAGGGTTTTTTATGTATGTATGTATCCATATACATATATATGGATATTAAATACATAATACCTATTATTTACTTCTCTACATTGAATGTGATCAAGGGATTATAGAGGAAACAAAATAGCCCTCACCTTTCCCTCAATAGCCCCCTACTGTCCTTACTCTCTCCTGCGGGGGCTGAATAGCTTATTAGATGTAATAGACTGTCTCCCACTCCCCCTCAAAATTCACAAATGTGATTGTGGGATCTCATTCAATCAAAACAACCTGGTATGGTGGTTTCTATTATTATCTTCATTTTACAGAGGATGAGTCTGAGCGTCAGACTAGCCCAGGGTCACTAAGTGAGTACGTGCTCAAGCCTAAAACAAAATCAGATCTGTCTTGCTCAGTATATTAGTCAGGGTTCTCTAGAGGGACGGAACTAATAGGGTAGATATATAAAGGAGTTTATTAAGTCTTAACTTACATGATCACAAGGTCCCACAATAGGCTGTCTGCAAGCTGAGGAGCAAAGAGAGCCAGTCCAAGTCCCAAAAATGAAGAACTTGCATCCAGCACGGGAGAAAGAGGTGGGCTGGGAGGCTAGGCCAGTCTCTCCTTTTCACATGTTTCTGCCTGCTTTATATTTGCTGGCAGCTGATTAGATGGTGCCCACCAGATTAAGGGTGGATCTGCCTTCTCCAGCCCACTGACTCAAATATTAATCTCTTTTGGCAATACCCTCACAGACACACCTGGGATCAATACTCTGTATCCTTCAATCCAATCAAGTTGACACTCAGTTTTAACCATCACACTCAGAAATGATTTTCTTTCTATTATATCTCATTTATTCATTCAACAGATAGTAAGATGAGCACTGATTTTGTGCCAGACACTGACCTGGGGGCTGTGAATGCAGAGATACACAAAAGAGACCATACTCTCTTCCTGAAACTTACAACTTAGATAGAGAGGAAGGTATCATAAAACTGTCCATTTTAAATTACAAGTATGATAACGTGCATTTAAAGAGGCTGTTGCTGATTTTTCCTGGGAAGGGCACATTAAGTGGAAAGAAACCAAGACCCAGAGTGGGAAAGTGACTTACCCAGAGTCACACAGCAGAGGTAGAAGTAGAGGCCAGCTTCTGTCTCCTGGGCCACTGCTCTTTCCACTAAACCACATCTCTCACTCTGAAAATCTGACTTAGGATCTGTGTTGCTGATACATATATATATTTTTTATCAGTGTTTGTCTGACTACTAAGAAATGTTACGTCTTGGTCCCTTGAGGGAAAGAATCACCCATCATTGCTGGCTTGGGGGCAGCAAGCTGGTGACTACTAAGGAATGTCTTGTCCTGGTCCCTTGAGGGAAAGAATCGGCCATTATTGCTGGCTTGGGGGCAGTAAAAGCTGGTGGTGTAGACATTTACTGACAGGCTTTCACATCTGAGACAGAGTGACACTGGAGAATGCGCTCAAAATAGATTTTTGTAAGGAGCTGATAAGTGCATGTGGATCTACAAGGATTGTGATGAAAATCTGTGATAACTTGTTCCACTTTCTGAGGCACGTTATCAAGCAGTAATAATAATAATTATTATTAGCAGCTAACATATATCAGACACTTACTGTATGCCAGGCACTGCCCTGAAAACTTTGCTTCTGATAGCTCATTTACTCTTTACACAACTCCATGAGACAAGTGATGCTCTTACTATGTTGCCTGTCAGGTGAGAAAAGTTTAGCACATTGCCTGAAGTTACATAGCTAGAAAGTAGGAGAGTCAGGATTTGAACCCAAGCAGATAGAAAAATTAGAATTCTGTGTCCCTTATTTCTCCCATATCTGTCATCATTAAATGAACATGAGATTGACAAAAGATGACAGGATCAGAAATGAAACTTACTTTCCCCTTCTAATACCCACCCCTGGGATACTAAGGCTGCAGGGTGATTTAGGATTTCCCAGATACACAGTCGGAGCCTCCAGTCTGGCAGGAAGCAGACAGAGGGAGGCATGGAAGTTGCATGCCAGGTGGGCTGCAGGAGCTGCCAAGCATCAGGGGCCCCATGGGTGTGATCTGATTGGATCTGAAATGCCTATAAAGGCTGAGTATATGTGCAGACTTGGAGTCAGCCTCTACTGAGCCAGAGAAAATTGACAGAAATTGATTACTGTCCAGGAAACTTAAACATCATCTGGGAAGGCAGCAGAAGTCAATGTGATTAAAGGAGACACGAGAAACTCTATCACCCATCAAGGGCACAGAAGAAAGCAGTTCAAAGGCAGAAACAAGACCTCAGTGCCAGGACAAGGCTGTGGAAAGAGTCCAGCCAACACTTCTGATGCACTTAGACCCCAGAGGGTTCATAATTAATGGTGCAAAAGAGTGAAGAAATCAGAGCCTGTGTGCAAATGGCCAGGTGAATAAGAACATGGATCTTATCTCTTCCAAGTTACTGGGATAAGAGGCATTAGAAAATGGGTCTCCATCTCAACACTCCAACTGACCTTCTATGATCCACAGAATAACACCTAGCCTGATAGGTAGGCCTGATGCAAACTGCCTCCCACTTATGATTCCAGCTCTATATCCAGCCTAAAAGGCATTCCTAGTATTTCTTAAACCTGTCTCTCATGGTGCTGTGCCTTTCCATATGCTCTCCCCCTTGCTAGAATGTCCTTATTTTCTCTCTACAATGCCCTACCTTCTTTTCTCTTCCTTCCTTCCTTTCCTTCCTTCCTCTCTTCTCTCTCTCTCTCTTTCTTTCCTCCTCCTCCTCCTCCTTCTTCTTTTTCTCTTTTTTTTCTGAGACAGAGTCTCACTCTTGTCACCCAGGCTGGAGTGCAATGATGCGATCTCAGCTCACTGCAATCTCCACCTCCCAGGTTTAAGCGATTCTCCCGCCTCAGCCCCCTGAGTAGCTGGGACTACAGGCATGCGCCACCACACGTGGCTAATTTTTGTATTTTTAGTAGAGACGAGGTTTCACCATGTTGGCCAGTCTGGTCTCAAACTCCTGACCTCAGGTGATCTGCCCACCTCGGCCTCCTAAAGTGCTGGGATTACAGGCATGAGCCTCCGTGCCTGGCCTCCTACCTTCTTTTCTACCAATGCCAGCTCATCCTTCATGGCTGAGCTCAAATGCACATGTTCTGCAAAGCTTTTCCTGAACACTCACATTGACACCCCCTTGCGTGTCTCCCCCTCCACCCCATTCTTCCTAACAGAACACTAATTTTGTTTGTAGTTGCAATGTCTCCCGCCCCTGTGAATGGATCGTGACCCAAGATCCAAGCCAATCATGATGATTCAAGTCTCTGATTTCCCAGACTACCTTGCAGCCAGGGGTGGCCACGTGACCTAGGAATGCCCAAAAAGTTACATAGGGAAGCATTCGATTTCCTAATAAAAAGGTTCACATATGGCTAGTGTCCTCTTCTCACTTCACTCACCTTTCTATCGTAAACAGAGATGTGATGACTAGAACCATGACAGCCGTCTTGTGACCATGAGAGGTCAACACATTGCTCTCCTATGAGCCAGTGCCTGTGTTTGCTTACTCTAGAGTTCTCAGGTAAGAAATTCAAACCCCCTACTTTATTTTAAGCCACTGCAAATTGAGTTTTCTGATTCTCATTGTAAGCATTCCTAACATAACACCCTAGGCAATTGCTAGGTCCTTCTTCAGTGCTCTACAGGCTCTTGCAGTTAGCTCTATTAGAGAACTCATCGCATGCTTCTTGTAATTATTTATTTACATGCCTGCACCTGGCACCATTGGGATGTGAATTTCCAGGCTGGCAGGGAACTTGACTTATTATTCTTTTGGAGTGCCACAGTGCCTGGCACGCAGTTAGTATTCAGTAGCTGCCCTTTGGTTCAAGAATGGAAATCATGATGATGGCATTCTCAATAATCCTCACATTCTGTCTGTCTACAGTAAATCAATGATAAAAGCTCTACTAATGTGGGATTTGGAATGGAGAAACATATTCCCCTTTTCTTTGTCTAAGGGACAAACAGCTTGTCATTTTTTTTTGAAGGAGTTTAAGCTCCTGCTATTATCCCCTTGTTGGGATTTTCAAAGAGAAGGACAATATTTTCACAAGTCCTTTTCCTTGTCATCTTTGGGATTATGACACTTGAGAGAAAACGAGGAGCAGACAAACCTACAAGCCAGAACCAGCTCCAGCTCTGATCTGCACTTAGTTGCTATGTAACCCGCACCTAGTTGCCTAATATCACAGAGACAGCCCCTCATCTGTAGAAGGGGCGTAACCACAACTACTTTGCAAAGTTGTGGTCAATATCAGGACTGATGAAATGATGGAGATAAAGGTATATTGCATGTGTTCATTCAAGACATCTGGTTTAGACTTCATGAAAGAGTCACCTTACCAATGAAGAAGGCTGGATGAAAACAGAACCTCTATGGGGGAAGGAGGAGTAAGAAACAAGATTTTAAATATGGGACTGCAGATTGTCACACAACCTGAGGGGTAAGGATAGGGAAGGTACAGACAACACAGCCCAGAGATGAAGCCAGGCCAAGGGCAGGTCCTCCTGGCTAGGCTTCAAGGACAGACCCGAAAAGGGGACTATTCTGAAACACAGGCACTTTAAAATGGGTTTAAAGTACTGGGCAGATGGGAGGCGGAGGTTGCGGTGAGCCAAGATTGCACCACTGCACCCCAGCCTGGGCAACAGAGCAAGACTCTGTCCCCACCCTCCCCCCGCCCCCCCCCCACCCCAAATAAAAAAGTACTAGGCAGAGATCAAGAGTGCTGTTGGGCAGGGGCAAGGCACTGATCTGGTAAGACTTAGGTTCAAATTTTACCATTGCCTTTTCTGTCACTCCAAACTACCTACTATATTTGAACTTCTATTTTTCAACCTCTTAAAAAAACTAATAATACCTGCTGCATAGGACCAACGAAACAAAAGCTGTAATGGCACTGTAGTAGGTAATTTTAGGTGTTAACTTGACTGGATCATGGTGTGCCCCGATATTTGGTGAAACAATTATTTCTAGGTGTGTTTGTGAGGGTGTTTGCAGATGAGATTAGCATCTGAATCATCAGTGGACTCAGCAAAGCAAATGGCTCTTCCCAGTATGGGGAGCCATGGTCCAATCCATTGAGGCCCTGAATAGAAGAAAAAGCCGAGGAAGGAGAAATTTGCTTATTTTTATTTTTATTTTTTGGCTCACTATTTGAGCTGGGACTTCAGTCTTCTCCTCCTTTCAGACTGGGACCGATATGGTTTGGCTGTGTCCCCACCCAAATCTAATCTCGAATTGTAGCTCCCATAATCTCCAGGTGTTGTGGGAGGGGCCTGGTGGGAGGTAATTTAATCATCGGGGCAGGTTTTTCCTGTGCTGTTCTCTTGATCGTGAATAAGTCTCACAAGATCTGATGGTTTTATAAACAGCAGTGTCCCTGCACATGCCCTCTTGCCTGCCGCCATGTAAGTCATGCCTTTGCTCCTCCTTCATCTTCTGCCATGATTGTGAGGCCTCCACCTAGCTAGGTGGAACTGTGGGTCCACTAAACCTCTTTTTCTTTATAAATCACCCAGTCTCAGATATTTCTTCATAGAAGTATGAAGATGGACGAATACAGGGATTTAACCATCAGCTTCCTTGGTTCTCAGGCCTTCAGACTCAGATTGAATTACATCACTGGCTTTCCTGGGAATCCAGCTTGTAGATGGCAGATGGTGGGCCTTCTCTGCCTCCATAACCCATGGGTCAATTCTCATAATTAGTATCTTCAGATAGATATACATTCTATTTCCTATTGGTTCTGTTTCTCTGGAGAATCTAATATAGGTGTCCACCATGGAGCCTGCAGCAGATCCGTGCTCAGTGCTTGTGATGTGAATCAAGTCTGTGGAATATACACACTCCATTAGCACATGATTCTCTCTGAGGGAGGCTCAGCACTAGCTAAAGTGACACTGTGCAACATCCTGGACTGCTGGATCCTTCAACGCAAGAGCTGTGTTCTATCCAACTTTGCATGCAAAAGGAGGCTTGGTCAATGTTTGTTGACTCCCCATGGATTGTATCTCAGCTTTTTTATGCTCCTGATGAGCTGCTGAAGCTTCCCTTTCATCCCCCTTCCTTTTCCTTTCCAATTCCTGACAATTATCAGGTATTGCTATTAAATAAAAATTAAATAAAAATGGTGCCCTTTATACCAAGACATCTCTTTCAGCCACAAAAGTTTTGCCACAGTGCAGTCTGGGGTCCTGGTACTCATAACTCTTTGGCTCCTGTCACACAGATTCCTGTTGCCTTTTGGTTTTTAGGAGTCTCAGCCAAAAAGGAAAAGAAAAATTTCTTCCCAGACAAAAACACATCATTATCCAGGAAAGGCAAAGAAAAAAGACCCAACTCATTGATGACTTAGTCCTCTCACTTGGAAAATGTAGACACTTAGGCCAATGAATGAATCCCAGGCCTTGTCTTATATCCTATCATTTCTTATTCTGTTCTCTGTAACATTTCTTATTTTTCCCTGCCCAAGGAGGTAGAGGCTAAGGAGGGGATAAAAGGACAACAGGAAAATGAAGACTTTTCACAATACTCAGGGCTGGGAAGGTCATGAATCCATGAGACGATTCAGCTGTATTTTCTCTAATGTTCATCATGTTCAATGTGCTGGGTTCCTTTATGCTATAAAATGGGGGTAAAAACCAATTTGAACTGGATTCTGTTACATGCAAAGAATTCCTGATGCTGCCTTGATAGCAGGACATTGAAGAAAGATGCAAACAGCGTTAAGTGTCCTCAATGACTGCTGTCTTTATGCGACTTCCCTGCAGACAACCCACACAAGACCAGGAGTGATAACCAGCCCGTATTTTTCCTGTCTCTATGGAATTAATTACTAAGACTGTATTCACATTTTAGCCTCCCCACAGTGTCCTCCTCGGGAGTGTGATTGGAGGACAGGCAGGCTAGAAGGAAGCAGATCCCACTTCTAGAGGTTGGCATGGGATCCTTAGCTGAGGAATTTGACCAAGGTAGGTGGAGGAGCAGCTGGCTTGAGTCCCGTGGGATGTTGCCAACTTGGCCGAATTTCAGTAATGCCCTTGGGGGTGGGCACCGTAGGATTTGCTGCTTGGAAACCCTGGGAGAGGTAGCTGTGCTTCCTGGTTCCCAGCAGGCACCTTCTGTGAGGCCCACTATCGCTCTTTTGTCTGCCCTGCATCACCGTCCTTTGCAGAAGTAGATCAGGCCTTCTTCCCATGACTCTAATGGGGCTATCAGTCATGCCTGACCAGCCAGAAGCACAGACACGGCCTCCAGCTGACCAGTGAGTCATTCCTGACCATTCCTAAGAACACAGAGATGGGTTCTTGCATGGATACCTGTCCCATGAAGGGTCAACAGAGTCCTTTTGAGGAGACATTAAGAGAAAAGGGGCTTCTCTCTTCAATTTGGGTTCATGAGTGCTAGTCACTCTTCCATTAGCCTTAGATTTCTTTATGTTTTCATTGCATATTTTGCCTGAAATGACAATTGATCATTTGTTTTCTTGTGTGATAGCTGTATTCTGCACTAGAATGTAAGTTCAAGAAGAGCAAAGGCCTGCATTGTCTTGTTCAGTATTGTGTAACCAGTGTCTAGCTCATAGCAAGTGTGCAATTAATATCTGTTGAAAGACTAAGCTCATAGCAAGTGTGCAATTAATATCTGTTGAATGACTAAGCTCATAACAAGTGTGCAATTAATATCTGTTGAATGACTAAGCTCATAGCAAGTGTGCAATTAATATCTGTTGAATGACTAAGCTCTACCTACTGGCTGGAGGCCTCAGGAAGCCACCCTGCCATAACAGAGAAAAGCAAAGGCAGAGAGGGAGAGAGGGGAGAGGCTAAGTCATGTGAGCACCCATATGTAGCTGCATCAATGCAGAAGGCATGATATGGTGGCATGGCGCTCTCAAATACTGAGGTGTTCTGGGGTTTAAATGAATCTGGCAAAGTCTTCTACCAACCAACCATACTATTACTTATTTTTAGTGCATTTCATAATATTATTTTATAATTGCTAATATTTAATTAAAATAACCCGCACAAAATGAATAATGCCTTAAAGAAGAGTCCTGCATTATAACCCAAAGTATAAAATAAATGAGTATATATAGACATAAATGATTTTTAAAATAAATAAATATAAATGAGAAAAAGTGACCAATCTTTAATTACAGAGAAATTCTAATAATATATGTAGATACTACTACTCCTTTTTCGAGGAGACGGATCTTAATCCCTCCACTTCCATTGCGGGGTAGATATAATGACTCACTTCCAAAAAATAAGGTATCAAAGGGAAAATTAGGAACTTTTTTTTTTTTTTGAGACAGAGTCACCCAGGCTGGTGTGCAGTGGCGCAATCTTGGCTCACTGCAACCGCCGCCTCCCGGGTTCGAGTGATTCTCCTGCCTCAGCCTCCCGAGTAGCTGGGATTACATACGTGCACCACCACACCCAGCTAATTTTTGTATTTTTAGTAGAGATGGGGTTTCCCCATGTTGGCCAGGATGGTCTAGATCTCTTGCGTTCATGATCCACCTGCCTCAGCCTCCCAAAGTGCTGGGATTACAGGTGTGAGCACCCACGCCCTGGCGAAAATTAGTAACTTTATAGTGGAGGAACCTAGCAAACATTGCCTTTACTACATAAGAATGGCTAACATCCCTAGTGATGTTGTATGTGGGCATCATGTACCTCCTGACACAATGTGAGGAGGAGGGCACGTCACATCTGTGATAGTCTTTCCAAAAACCTATCCTCTCAGTGTAATTGTGAGAAAGTATACTAGACAAACCAACTTAAGGGACATTTTAGAAACTACCTCACCAGTACTCCACAAAACTATTGAGGTCAGTCACAAAAAACCAGGAAAGACTGTGAAATTATGACAGACACAAGGAGACTAAGGAAATAAAGCTTAATTGGAAAAATTGAGTGAAACACAACGAAAGCTTGAAGTTTACTTGAAAAGCAATATATTGATGTTGGTTTGTCAGTTTTGATGAATGTACCACTGTTAGAAGATGCTGGCCAGGCACGGTGGCTCATGCCTGTAATCCCGGCACTCTGGGAGGCTGAGGTGGGCAGATCACCTGAGGTCAGGAGTTTAAGATCAGCCTGGCCAACATGGTGAAACCCGTCTCTACTAAAAAAAAATACAAAAATTAGCCAGGTGTGGTAGCAGGCGCCTGTAATCCCAGCTACTTGGGAGACTGAGGCAGGGAGAGAATTGCTTGAACCTGGGAGGTGGAGGTTGCAGTGAGCTGAGATCGCACCACTGCACTCCAGCCTGGGCGACAGAGCAAGACTCCATTCCCCGCCTCCCACCAAAAAAAAGATGTTAATGTGAGGGGAAATTGAAACCGAATGACAGATATATACAAACTCTTTATGCTACCTTTTAAAATTTTAAGTCTAACATCCTTCCAAATAAAAGTTTATAATTAAAAAAGGGAGTTCTACAAAGGAGCTACAGATTGAGAATACCAATAAGACAAGCTGATGTGAATAGCAAGAAAACAGCTGAGCTGACACTTCTGTTCCCAGTATAAGCTCTTCCTTAGCTCCATTACAAAGTAGAGAAATGACTCCCTAATTGGATCTGACAAAAAATTGGCAAAAAATGTAAATTCTCAAGACTATTTGAAACATGAATTTACAACCACTATCTTTCAGGAAGAACTTCAAATTGTGTATTACGCCTTGATATATTACTTAATGTTAGTACAAAGATGTGTGATTAGCAAGACATTTAAAAACAAAGCATTCAGAATATGCAGATGAAGTTGCCATAATTTCTGGATGATGTTTAAAGTCTTGTGAAAGTCGGTCTTAAAGTCTTGTGAAAGTCGGTCTTAAGCTTGACAATGTTTCACTGAACTCTGTGAAAAGAGGTTAGAAGTCTCTTTAGCGATTTCTTTCATCAGAGTAAAGGATAATAAAGTCCAGTAAGGAGAATACTTGTTTTTCTTTTTCTTTTTGCCTTGGCAAAAATGGCTGTAAAAATATACAAAGATAATATGGTAACAAAATGAAGTAAGTTCCTTTGTCAGCAAATATTGCAGGAAGAGTCAGAGAAAACCACGCTGAAGGATGGAAGCAACTAGTATTAGACTGAATTACATGGGAGATTTGCTATGGAATTAAATCAAAGTACAGAGTACTGTGTGTAGGCTTACACTATGTGATAGATTCTGTTTAGAGAATGAAAGACACAAAGAATGACTTTTTTGTGAGCACTAAAGGAAAGCTGTCCTGCAGAGTTATATACTGAGCAGTAAATTCCTACTTTAATGATAACAATATTTTATGAAAAGAGAGTACGTGGAATCATTAGAGGTACGGTGCTTTAACTGGAATAACAAAAGGATTCTGGAGTAAGGTCACAGAGTCAGCACCAGGCAATGAATTCCTTGACTCCATCATTGCTAAGCAAGCCTGCAACAGAGTACCTGAGGCCAGCAGGCACAAGCGCTGCTAGATGCCATTGATTTAGATAATTTTATAAAGCCAAGACTAAAAATAGCATTACAATTGTACAATACTTTCTAATGACATGAGAGGTGGCAGTGAAAATCTGTAACACCCAGCTTTGCTGGCTAACTCAAAGCAAAGGACATGTAAGAGATGGCACATGTGAAGAAAGGATGGTTGCTGGTAGTATTCTATCTCACACTTTTGAAAACACACACACATTTTAAATCTGACCCTTCAGTGGAAAGGTGACAAATGAGAAAGTAAATATTGTGCTTTCAGACAGAAGCTCTGAAATAGGATAGAGCTTTTAGAAAATAAATGTTTGAAATTGTTTCCATCGTTATGGGATTGTGAGGCCAAAAAATGATGTTACCTATCAAAGCCCTCATTTCTATATACTTAGAAAACTTCAAAATAGATTTAACTTTGAAAATTAACTTCCAAATAAAAAAAATTACAGTCTTCACTTAAGGTTAATAAGTTCTTGGAGGCTGCAACTTCAAGTGAAATTATATACACTATAAAGAAATCAATTTACCTTGTTAGTTGATATAAACAAGAATTAAGTTCCTATGGCACACAGTGTGTTGTTTCAGTTAAAAGTCACAGTTTCCGTGAACCTATCGATGACATTAAGTGAGGACTTATTGTACGGTGGGTTTTGAATGTGTTATCAAAATGCTAAAGAATATTTAATAAATTAGCAAAAGCAAATGATGGTCATCAAGAGAGACTTAAATATAATAGCTGAATGCTACAAATATCTTTGTATGACTTTTGGATTAAACTGAAACAATGAGTATAAAATGTATTCAGCCAGCCAATGATGTACTTTTTTTCCATTTGGATCTGTGAATTTTAGGAGGGATCTTTTTTTGCAGTCATAGCCATTAAATTCAAGTATTTGTATAACATGCCCTTAAAACTAAGACTATGAATCACTGTGTCACAAAGTACTAAACCAACATTTCAAAAATAATGAAGCACATTCAATAATATTGCTATGTTTAAACATATGAATACTTAATAATGTTTTTCATAAGAGCAAAAGGGTTTATTATTACTAAATTAACTTAAAATGACTCAAACATATAATAAAATGAAACTTTTCTGTTTTATAGTGTATTCATGTACCACAATAAAAATGTTTGCATTGGAATACGCCAGATCAGAAATATTTTAGTACTGTGACCCATAGTTTAAATTCCAAGCTTCTTCGTACACAGCCTGAACTCTCTGCTTATCTCCTTGTTATTTCTGGACACCATGATCTTTTAGGTCCCTGTGTTCATTCATACTATCCCTCTTTATGTAGCACCTTCATTTCTGACCTGGAGACCTCTAAGCAATATTGCACAGTATTGTTCACATCATGTGGAAATTAGCAGTTGAAACTTCTGTCTCCCCTGTTTGTAAGGCTTTTTCAGGGCAGGAATTATGATGAACTTGTCTCTATATCCTCAACTTCACTAAGCGTCTTAAAACCCTTGCATGCAACGGGCACTCAGTACTGGGTAGCTTGCTAGGCTGAAATGCGTTTTGCAGCCCTTTCCTCAAGGATAGTTTGGATCTCCAAATTTACACCTGGATATGCTACCTGCCTGTCCCCTTCGTGATAACCGGAAAATTAAACCTTGGTCTCTTGCTCACCTTGGTTACTCTTCTCTGATCACGGCCAAGCTATGAACCGATGATTCATTCAATTTATGGTCTTTTCCAGAATCTCAAAAGTAGATCTTCTAGCTCCTCCTGGACCACCCTTTCTCTGCCTAGCCCTCTGGCTTTCTGAGGCCCAGTGTTAATATCATGCACCCGAGCCTTCTATATGGGAGGCTCTCAGTTAGTGGCTTGATGTCCATGGTCGCCAAATACTGCTTTACAATGGTGCTTCCTTTGCTCAAAATTGTGCCCTTCTTAATAGAGCCAGTATTTATGTAAGGAAGTGTGGGCTTCTAAGGAACTTGTCCTACCAGGCATTCTATAATCAAAGGGGTCTTTCCTGTGTGTTGATATAAAATAGATGTGGGAAATGCTGGGGATCAACAAAATCAATCAGATTTTCTGGCTGCAGGACTTCCTAATACAGTATTTGGTATGTAGTACATAGAACTCTGCTCTCCCCATCCTCCTCCCCAGTTCCCCCGTTTTAAATAAATCCAATTAACACCTCTTAGAACTGTTTGGACATATACTCTGGAAAATGCTGTCGTAGGGTAAAATTTCCAGAGACATCACTTTGCTTCTAGGAATCTTGTTGTTGTTTCTAGCAATAACTGCATTGGAAGTTTATCAGCTATGTGTAACAAAGCCAATGAAGGACAACTGAAATCAATAAAACTCAAAAGAGTTCAGTTCTGAAAATTATCCAGGAGCAAAAAATGGATGAGTGCTGAGGGAAGACAACAGACTCAAGCTTAAGTCACCCAAGGTCCCGTCTGCTTAGCCTGCCATTCTCTGGCATGATCCAAGGACACATGATGTGAAGGTCAGGTACTATCCCAGCTGTGCCACCAACTGGTGTTTAACCTTAGGCAAGTCATTTCCCCTTTGCGTGTCTCTATTTCCCATCTTCGAAATAAGAGAGTTGGCCGGGCATGGTGGCTCATGCCTGTAATCCCGGCACTTTGGGAGGCTGAGGTGGGCAGATCACTTGAAGTCAGGAGTTTGAGGCCGGCCTGGCCAACGTGGTGAGACCCATCTCTACTAAAAATACAAAAATTAACTGGTGTGGTGGTGTGTGCCAGTAATCCCAGCTACTCGGGAGGCTGAGGCAGAACTGCTTGAACCTGGGAGGCAGAGGCTGCAGTGAGCGGGGATCACGCCATTGCACTGTGCCTGTGCAATAGAGCAAGACTCCATATCAAAAAAAAAAAAAAAAAAAAAAAAGAAAAAGGAAAAAAGAAAAGAAAAGAAATAAGACAGAACAGAGAAGCAGGAAGAGTGCCTTTTTATGTGTCTGCCCACTAGCCAAATGGAAACTATTCCCAGAGAATGCTTATACACTGTTGGTGGGAATGCAAATTAGTACCTCTATGGAAAACAGCATGGAGATTTCTCAAAGAACTAAAAACAGAACCACCATTCAATCTAACAATCCTACTACTCAGTATCTACCCAAAGGAAAAGAAATCACTGTAACAATAAGATAGCTATACTTGTGTGTTCACTGCAGCACTATTCACAATAGCAAAGATACAGAGTCAGCCTAAGTGTCCATCAATGGCTTAATGGAGAAAGAAAATGTGGAGTGTAGGTATATATATATGAATACTATTCAGTCATGAAAAAGAATGAAAACATGGATGGGACTGGAGGCCTTATTTTAAGTGAAATACTCAGAAACAGAAAGCTAAATAACTACATGTTCTCATTTTAAGTGGGAGCTAAATAGTGAGGGCACATGCACAAAGAGTGTGGAATAACAGACATTGGAGACTCTAAAGGGTGGGAGGGTGGGAGAGGGGAGATGGATGAGTAATTACGTAATGGGTACAATGTACATTATTTTGGGTGATGGTTATCCTAAAAGCCCCGACTTCATCACTATGTAATATATCCACGTAACAAAACTGCACTTGTACCACTTAAATTTATACAAAAAAGATGCCTGGCGCAGTGGCTCATACCTGTAATCCCAGCACTTTGGGAGGCTGAGGCAGGCAGATCACCTGAGTTCGGGAGTTCGAGACCAGCCTGACCAACATGGAGAAACCCCATCTCTACCAAAAATACAAAATTAGCCAGGCGTGGTGGCCCATGCCTATAATCCTAGCTCCTTGGGAGGCTGAGGCAGGAGAATCGCTTCAACCCGGGAGGCGGAGGTTGAGGGGAGCCGAGATTGCACCATTGCACTCCAGCCTGGGCAACAAGAATGAAACTCCGTCTCAAAAAAGAAAAAAAAAATTATACACAAAAGAATAATAGGTTTACTAGAATGTCTCAAAGCCTTGTACTACTTTATGTATTGTCCCTTTTAATCTTTCCATCTCTTCTATAAAGTCATGAGGAAAAGTTCCTAGTTTTTCAGATGAAAAGACTTGGTTAGGGTGAGTTAAAGAACTCAGTGACAGCCTGGCCCAGAGTGGGTGCTCTGCCATGTCTGCCGGGGGAATGAGAGATCCCAGCGTACAAGCCACAGGGCAATAGTCCCAAAGGACAGGCTACTTAAACAGGAGCCAGCTGCCTCATATTTAATCCTGAGGACTCCTTGAGTTTACTGGTCACAGCAGTTTACACAGAGATCATAAAACACTGACAGCCCTTGGACGTAGGTCATACAATGAAATGAAACCGGCACTGGCCTGAAGTGAAAAAGAAGTCTGACTGGAAGGCAGTAATTCGAGATTTTAGATCTTCTCCCCCAAACCAACTGTTTTTTTCTTCCTTGATCCATCCCAATCCTCCAAAATCAACCTTAACATTCATCATTCTTATTTCCCTGTGTTTTCCCTGCCTCATTTTTCACTGTAGTCTGCTTAGCTGTGACATGTTCAGTATGCTGATAGATGGTAGCCCCTCATCTTCCCCCAAAAATGTAGAAACTGACACAACTCTATTATAAAATGTTTCAATGCTTGAGTTATGGGCTACTTTTTTTATGCAAATGCTACAAATTGCCCCTAAGAAGATATATCATTTCCTCCTATGGCTGGCATGTTTTCTCTTGTTTTATTCTCTTCTGCTTTAGGATTTTTCTTTTAGGTGTACTCAATTCCCAATTTATAAATGGACTGGGGTCTAAAATTCAGCCTCTGAGTCTGTTGTTTAAAATTCAAATGTTCTGGCCGGGCGCAGTGGCTCACGCCTGTAATCACAGCACTTTGGGAGGCCGAGCCGGGTGGATCACGAGGTCAGGAGTTCGAGACCACCCTGGCTAACACAGTGAAATCCCATCTCTACTTAAAATACAAAAAAAAAAAAAATTAGCAGGGTGTGGTGGCAGGCACCTGTAGTCCCAGCTACTCGGGAGGCTGAAGCAGGAGAATGGTGTGAACCCGGGAGGTGGAGCTTGAAGTGAGCCGAGATCGTACTACTGCACTCCAGCCTGGGCGACAGAGTGAGACTCCGTCTAAAAAAAAAACAAAAAAAATTCAAATGTCCTTTCAAGGATACAGTATTATTAAGGGGCTCTGTTCTGGAGTTAACCCTCTAAAATCCATGTAATCCAAACAGAGTTCATGCAGAATAGCCCTACACAAGAGGACTGTATACAGTCCCATACAATAGTTCTATACAGTCATTATGTTACATATCATGTTTTCATTGGAAAATATTTTCAGGTAGAAACTCATTGCTGTATCAGAGGAAAACGCTGCGGACTTGGAATCAGACAGATGTGAGTTGGAATCTCAGCTCTGTCATATTTAGCTGTGTGACTGGGCAAGAAAAGTGACTTAACCTGTGTGATCCTTCATTTTCTGACTTATAAAATGAAAAAGGATTTACCTTGTGAGACTTGGGAAGATTAAGTGAGGTCATGCCTGGAACACCATTCCCACCCAATCATCCTGGAAAACACCTTTTCATCTTTTGAGGCCCACAATGAAGCTGTGACAGCTTACTTCTGTAGGACAAACACATCTGAGAGCAGCAACTTACGCAACCCTTAGAATGATCCTGTATGGCAGACTTATTTTTTATTTTATTTTTTTTGAGACGGAGTCTTGTTCTGTCGCCAAGGCTGGAGTTCAGTGGCGCAATCTTGGCTCACTGCAAGCTCCGCCTCCCGGGTTCACACCATTCTCCTGCCTCAGCTTCTCGAGTAGCTGGGACTACAGGCGCCCACCACCACGCCCGGCTAATTTTTTTGTATTTTTAGTAGAGACAGGGTTTCACTGTGTTAGCCAGGATGGTCTCGATATCCTGACCTTGTGATCTGCCCGCCTCGGCCTCCCAAAGTGCTGGGATTACAGATGTGAGCCACCACGCCCAGCCGGCAGACTCATCTTAACGTGTGTTCTGAGCTAGACAATCTAGGAGTGGCCAACCTAGAGATTCCTTCCTTGTCTATAAGAAACATCTGAGCCCATATATGGGACCAAAGTCCTGAATTTTGGGTTAAATGAAGGTTGCCAGTTAGAGTTCTGTATTAGTCCATTCTCACCTTGCTATAAAGAAATCACATCTGTAATCCCTGAATTTTAGGAGGCTGAGGTGGGCAGATCACTTGAGGTCAGGAGTTTGAGACCAGTCTGGCCAACATGGTGAAACCTCGTTTCTATTAAAAATACAAAAATTAGCCAGGCGTAGTGACATGTGCCTGTAGTCCCAGCTACTTGGGAGGTTCAGGCAGGAGAACTGCTTGAACCTGGGAGGTGGAGGTTGCATTGAGCCAAGACCACGCAACTGCGCTCCAGCCTGGGCAACAGAGCAAGGCTGTGTCTCCAAAAACAAAAACAAAAAAACCCTGAGGGCTGGTAATTTATAAAGAGGTCTAATTGGCTCATGGTTCTGCAGGGGCTGTACAGGAAGCATAGTGGCATCTGCTTTTGGAGAGGCCTCAGGAAACTTACAATCATGGCAGAAGGGGAAGCAAGCACGTCCTATGTGGCCAGAGCAGCAAGAGAAAAAGGGAGGAGATGCTATACACTTTTAAACAATCGGATCTTGTGAGAACACTATCATAAGAACAACACGATGCGGATGGTGCTAAACCATTCATGAGAAACCACCCCCATGATCCAAGCACCTCCCAGTAGGCCCCACTTCCAGCACCGGGGATTACATTTCAACATGAGATTTGGATGGGGACACAGATTTAAACCGTTATCAAGGTCATTAGTGGGAGAGTGTTAAGTGAAAATGCTATATAAACTGCGTGATGTTTGCAGATAGTTGCAGTTTTCCTGCCCAGCCCACCGCCACTGGGCTGTACAAAGGCAGATATCTTGTCCAGCCCACTGCCACTGGACTCTTTCTGTACATAAGGCAGCTCTCCTGTCCAGCCTGCTGCCACTGGACTCTCTCCCCTGTATGTAATCCCCTGATAAAACCCCATGTTGGCCGGGCACAGTGGCTCACGCCTATAATCTCAGTACTTTGGGAGGCTGAGGTGGGCGGATCACGAGGTCAGGAGTTCAAGACCAGCCTGGCCAACATGGTGAATCCCCGTCTCTACTAAAAATACAAAAATTACAGGCGTGCACCACCATGCCTGTAATCCCAGCTACTCCGGAGGCTGAGGCAGGATTGCTTGAACCCGAGAGGCGGGGGTTACAGTGAGCCGAGAATGCGCCATTGCACTCCAGCCTGGGTGACAGAGCAAGACTCTGTTTCAAAAAATAAATAAATACATACATAAAAATATACCATGCCTGGTTCTGGTTTGCTGTCTCTGGGTCTCTTCTTCAGCCTCTTGGAGCTGATGACTTTCCTAATGAGGTTCATAGGGGTTTGATACAACAACTTCCTCTGAAATGTACTTCCTGTTGATTCCAGAAAGAGCTCAATGCATTCTACATAAACATTTTTGAAGCAATGGCCTGGGCCCAGCTGTGTCCATCTATTTCTTCTTAACTTGCATTTGGGTTTCTACTCTTTCTCGTGTAGTCCTTGCACTTACTCCCTGCTCTGGAGATATGAGCAGGGGAGGAGCAGCAGTTTTCACAGCACTGTGGAGAGGGGCAGCAAGGATATTTTGGGGCTGAGGGGTAGTGTGAGGGCAGCAGATGGGGAAGGAAGAGAGTCCAGGTGTCTGGGAGTTTGGATATCAAGATTCAGCTCAGGTTTCCTATCTGAATCTGAATTCCTTGAGATTCAGATTCTGCATCACACTCCCCAACTGGCTCAGAGACCCTCCTCTTGCTCTGTTAGGCTCCCTCACTTCCTTACATCACAGCACCTAGCAGACTCTATTAGAATTTTCCATTACTCACCAATTAGGTCTCACTAGAGACTTTCCTGAGAGCAGGAACCATGGCTTACTCAGCTCTGGGACTCTAGAAACCCCTAGAGAGACCCATTGGTAGACCCTCTGCTTGCCCTTTCCTGGTCATTACCAACTGATTCTGGCCAGAGCTTCATTCTCTAATGGTCCATCAAAGGCTCAAGAACTAGAGCAAAGTTTCACAGAATTTCTCTCATGCTCCTTTCTCTAAACCAGCACACTACACACTCTGGTCTCCTAAGAGTTTGTGCTACTGGTAAAGTGATAAAAAGATGCTCCCTTGGGCCTTTCTCTTCTCTTTTTAATTTAAGACTCAGCCAGGGAAGGCTGAGTCATCAAGCATAAGGACTAAAGAGATAAAAATGAAGGTCCTGAAACACAAAAGACTGAGGTAAAGTCAAGTGTATTTCTATGGAGCACTCAAGGGGCATTGCTGAGAATGGGGCAAAGAATAATGGCCTCAATTTTCTCAATAATGTAACTGAACCTGGGAGAGGTTAAGTGATTTACTCAAGTCCCTCAGTTGTTAAGAAGCAGAACTGTCATCAGAATTTACAAGATTGCGTGGCTCCCAAAGGATATACACTTTTGCCTCTTCAGTGAAAACACCTCTCCCCTTAGAAGTTCTCTTAACCAACCTCTACTTAGCACAAAGTTCTCCATGGACACCTAGGGCAGACTAGATGCCCAAAGCTGGTAAGCCTCTCGCTAGTAGGATGTCAGAGGATGTCTGTTCCTACAAATGGGCTCTATGCTCAGCAAGAGTGAGCTGTGATTATTACCGAAGGTGTTTTTATATCTTGTGTTTCTAATGCGATTGGAAATCTAATTAAATATTATTTGAGTTTATGGTATGTAACTGCAACGAATTGCTGTTTTCCTGAAAGGCAAACTAAACGCTTTGCAACAGCTCAATGAAAAGAAGTCCCTAAACAAATTTGCTTTTGCGTTAGGTGTGGGTGAGACCAAATGGGGGGAAAATAGAACTAACCCAGGACTCTCCTCCAGTTGTTTTGGAAGGTCCCTTAAGTTCTTGTTTCACTTTGAATGAAAGGACACTGATAACCATAGAAGATGCTTGAGGGTGGTTTATGCAAGATAATACAGCACTCAATTAGCAGACCAAAAAACCTGGCCTGTGGATGAAAAGAAAGCAAATCAAGGTTAAAATATTTTTATGATTCTTGCTTTAACTGACATTTTCAATCATCTGACCCAGCATGGGGCCCCCACATTTCCCACAGATGGGCTGCTCAGGTTGACTTTCCTTTGGAGTAGCAGAGTGTGAGCTGAGGGAGACCAGGAGAGGCAGGGTCCCCCTGTCTACAGTAGTATCTGCACACATTCCAAGACCCAGAATGGTTGCCTGAAACCATGCAATAGTGCTGTATAAGTCCGTTTTCACGCTGCTGATAAAGACATACCCAAGACTGGGTAATTTATAAAGAAAAAGAGGTTTAATGGAGAACTCACAGTTCCATGTGGCTGGGGAGGCCTCACAATTATGGCGGAATGTGAAAGGCATGGCTTACATTGGCAACAGGCAAGAGAAAGAATGAGACCCAAGGGAAAAGGGAAACCCCTTATAAAACCACCAGATCTCGTGAGACTTACTCACTACCACGAGAACAGTATGGGGAAAATCGCCCATGTGATTCAATTACCTCCCACTGGGTTCCTCCCACAACACATGGGGATTATGGGAGTTACAATTCAAGATGAGGTTTGGGTGGTGATACAGCCAAACCGTATCACGTACCTAACCTCATACCATGTTTTTTCCTATACATGCATACTTATGATTAGTTTAATTCATAATTAGGCACAGTGAAAGATTAATAACAATAACTTACAATAAAACTGAATAATTATAATACGTCAGCACCACTGCTTTCGCACTTTGGGGCCATGACGAAGTACAATTAGGGCGACTTGAACACAAGCATTGTGATGCCCAGAGAGTCAATCTGATAACTGAGACGGCTACTAAGTGATTCATAGGCCAGTAGTGTAGACAGCATGGAGATGCAGGATGAAGGGATGATTCACCTCCCAGGTGGGACTGAGCCGGATGGTGAGACCCTCTGGGTCCTCTCGGTGCCTGGACATTTCTGTGGAGCCCTCAGGGATGCCTGGACATTTCTGTGGAGCCCTCAGGGATGACCCAAGAACACCGTGTGTCTCACTAGGCCAATCTGGGTCTCAGAGTCCTGGTCAAAGTGCATCTTTGCTATTTTTTTTCTTTTTTTTTTGAGATGGGGTCTCACTCTGTCACCCAGGCTGGAGTGCAGTGGCGCAATCTCGGCTCACTGCAGGCTCCGTCCCCTGGGTTCACGCCATTCTCCTGCGTCAGCCTCCCGAATAGCTGGTAATACAGGCGCCCGCCACCACGCCCGGGTAATTTTTCTTTGTATTTTTAGTAGAGACGGGGTTTCATTTTCTTAGCCAGGATGGTCTCAATTTCCTGACCTCGTGATCTGCCCGCCTCGGCCTCCCAAAGTCCTGGGATTACAGGCGTGAGCCACCGCATCTGGCCTATTTTCATTCTTTTTATCTGCTTCCTCCCATCTTTTGTTTTTTCAATCCCGTTCTCCGTTTATGCAGGACCCCCTGTTTGCTGTTTTTTATGTTCTCCCCTTGGGAGTACAACAGCCTCTCCTTACTCGCGGTTTTGCTTTTCTCCACTTCAGTTACCAGCGGTCAACTGCTGTCTGAAAATATTAAATGGAAGATTCCAGAAATAATTCATATTTTAAATTGCATGCCATTTGAAGTAGCATGTTTCATGCCACTTTACATAAGTCATTTAAGTTAAATACTACAGTATTCCTCCTTTTGTGTTTGGCTTAGGTCACTTAGCATAAAGTCCTCAAAGTTCATCCAAGTTACAGCATATGTCAATTTTTTGCTTTGTTTTGTTTTTGAGACAGGGTCTCACTCTGTTGCCTAGGTTGGAGTGCAGTAGCACAATCACAGCTCACTGCATCCTCTGCCTCCTGGGCTCATGCAAACGTCCCACCGCAGCCACCCAAGTAGCTGGGACTACAGGCGCATGCTACCATGCTGGCTAATTTTTGTATTTTTTTGTAGAGATGGGGGTCTTACTATGTTGCCTAGGCTGGTCTCAAACTCCTGGGCTCAAGCAATCCACCTGCCTCATCCTCCCAAAGTGCTGAGATTACTGGCATGAACCACCGTGACTGGCCTTCAGAATTTTATTCCTTTTCAAGGTCTGCCAAAGTTTTTAGTTGTACTTATTTTTATGTTTTTATTTTTGATATAAAAAGACTTGAGAGTTTAGAAGTCTCCTGTGCCCTGCCTGGTCAAGAAATGTCATTTATCAGGAGGACACAAGCCTTCCAAAGCACTAGTTCTATCTGTTGTAATTTGCTCACTGATGGCTGAACATGACTTTCTTTAGAAAGTATCCACTTCTCCATTTGTGACCTATTACATCCAAGACCTAGATTGTAAGGTATATTCCACTTCAATTCTTCAATATAGTGCCAAAGTGTTTTCCAATTTGGTGTATCCGTACACACTCCTATGGGTGACATAAGAGACCACTGGTCAACTGTGACTTGATAGTATCACTCTTCCAATTTGGTGGCTATAAAATTATTTGTGGTCTTAATTTTCACTTCCCTGATGAACAGTGAGGCTATATATCTTTTCATGTGTTTATTGGCCATTTGCCTGGCAACCAAGTGAAAGGACTGTTTACATGTTTTACAGATTTATCATTCATTATTAAGAGTTGTTTATATATTTTGTTTAGTGCTCTTTTGTCAGTTACATGTGTTGAAGTATCTTTTGCTTTTCTCTCTCTCTCTTTTTTTTTTTTTTGAGATGGAGTCTTGCTCTGTTGCCTAGGCTGGAGTATAGTGGCACAATCTCGGCTCACTGCAACCTCTCCACCTCCCGGGCTCAAGAAATTCTCCTGCCTTAGCCTCCCGAGTAGCTGGGACTACAGGCGTGCGCCACCACGCCTGGCTAATTTTTGTATTTTTAGTAGAGATGGGGTTTCACATATTGGCCAGGCTGGTATCGAACTCCTGAGCTCAAGTGAGGCGCCTGCCTTGGCCTCCCAATGTGCTGGGATTACAGGCATGAGCCACTGCACCTGGCCTGCTTTTCTCTTTTTAATGTCTGTTTGATGGAGTTATTGATATCAATGTGATTAAATTTACGGATTCATTCATTTATGATATGCGTTTTTGATGTTTTGTTGAATACATACTTCCCCATTCTGAAGTCTTAAGGCTAGTTTCCCTTTTCATTTAAAAAATAAAAGTTTAATTTGGCCCTTCACTTTCTAAGTTTCTAATCCATCTGGAATTAATTTTATGCATGGTATGAGACAGGGATCCACTTAAGTTTTTTCCATGTGGATAATCAGGTGTCTCAGCACCATTTATGGAAAACGTAATCATTTCTTCAATGATCAGGTATGTCGCCTCTTCATATACTAAAATACTTTCATAAATGTGTGCGTGCTCTTGCACCCTCTCCTCTTTCCAACTGGTTAATTGCACGGCCCTGAGCAAATCTCAGCAATAGTTTACTGTAGGTTTTCACTAGTTACTATTTATGAGAGTTTTTATCATGAATGAGCATGTAATTTTGTCAAATAACTTTCCTTCATCTGTTTATATGATTATTTGGTATTTCTCCTTTAATCTATTAACATGCTGAATGACACTTGTGAATTTTTCAATGCTAAATCACTCTTGTCTTTCCTGGAATAAACCCAACTTGGCCATGATATATTATCTATTTTATACATGGCTAGATTTGGTTTGCTAAATATGTTGCTTAAGATTTTTGCATCTATATTCATGAGTGAGACTGGCTTGCAATCTTCCTATCTTTGTGACGTGACTTTCCTCCTCTTTCGTCTTCCGCCATGATTGTGAGGCCTCCCCAGCCCTGTGGAACTGTGAGTCAATTATACCTCTTTCCTTTATAAATTACCTAGTCTCGAGTATGTCTTTATTAACAGCATGAGAACAGACTAATACACTTTTTTTTGTCTGATTTTGGTGTTGATAATATCCTGGCTTTGCTGAATGGGTTAAAAAGTGTTCCTCTTTTCATATTCTCTAGAAAAGTTTATTTAAAATTGGAAATGTCCTTGGATTAAAAAAATTAGTAGAAGTTATTTCTACTTACCATCTAGGGGTACTGTTTTAAGAAGGTTTAATGGCTAGAAGATAATCTAAACTTTATACTTTTTTCTTGAATCGGTTTTGGTAAGTACCACATTTCTAGGAATTTGTCCATTTAACAAAAATTCTCAAATTTGTTCACATAATGTTGTTCACAGTATTCTATTTTTTTTTCAATTCTGCTAATTGATTGAAAGCTCCACCAACTGAGACTGTTTGCTTTAATCTTTGCCGTATATCTAGAACTCAGAAGTCACTTGCTCAAAAACATTGAGAGAATGAGTAAGTGGACCTGGAATTTCTTGGTGAGCTCACTTTCTTTTTTCTTGATGAGTCTCGCCATAGTTTTGTCTATTTTATTGGTCCCTTTCAAACTTTTGACTTTATTGATCAATTTGTTGACCAACTTCAATTTTATTTTATTTGAATTTAATGTTCTGTTTTGTTGTGTTTTGTTTTTAGAGACAGGGTCTCATTCTGTTACCCAGGCTGTAGTACGGTGGTGCAATTACAGTTTACTGCAGTCTGGAACTCCTGGGCTCAAGTAATCCTGCCTCAGCCTCCCTAGGAGCTGGGACTCGAGTAGCTACCACCACCGCCCCACTCCCATCCCCCCATTTATTTACTTTTTGGTAGAGATGGGGGTCTTGCTATGTTGCTGAGGCTGGTCTCAAACTCCTGAACTCAAGGGATCCTCCCATCTCAGCCTCCCAAGTTGCTGGGATTACAGGCATGAGTCACCAGGCCCGGCTGACTCTAACGTTGTTTATATTAATATATCATCTTGAGTTGCAAACTTCGCTTATTAATTTTCAACTTTTCTTCTTTTTAATATAAACATTTAAGGATATACATTTCCTTACATGTTATTTTATCCCACTAATTTTGACATATTATTTTTATTTTCATTTAGGCTCTAAGTAGTTTTCAATTTAAATTATGATTTCTGTTTAGAACCATGAGAATGTAAAAGTATGTTTTCAATTGTAATCAAATAGATTTTTAAAAATCTTAATTGTTACTGCCTTCTTATTTAATTTTGCTTTCTTCAGAGAACTATGGTATAATATCATTCTTTGAAATGTATTGATGTCTAGTACTTGGTTTCTTTTTAATAAATGTTCCATATGAGCCTAAGAAGGGGGTATACTCTCAGATCATTAGGTACAAGGTTCCTTATTTGCCCAATAAGTCAACATGTTAACTGTGTAGTTTAAATCTTCTATGTCTCAGTAATTTTTGTCTTTTGATATTTCAACATTTGAAAAAAATATGGGCTGGGTGCGGTGGCTCATGCCTGTAATCCCAGCACTTTGGGAGGCCGATCACCTGAGGTCAAGAGTTCGAGACCAGCCTGGCCAACATGGCGAAACCTCATCTCTACCAAAAGTGCAAAAATTAGCCAGGCATGGTGGCAGGCACCTGTAGTCCTAGCTACTTGGGAGGCTGAGGCAGGAGAATCGTTTGAACATGGGAGGTGAAGGTTGCAGTGAGCTGAGATCATGCCACTGCACCACAGCCTGGGCAACAGACCAAGACTCTTTCTCAAAAAAAAAAAAAAAGAAAAAAAAAAAAAGAAAAAAACATGTTAAATATTCCACGATGAAAATGGACTTATGAATTTCTCCCTGGAGTTCTAATGAGCTCTGTGTGTGTGTGTGTGTGTGTGTGTGTATTTGGACAGATATATATCTAGGCATAACTTGGAGATATTGTGGGTTCGGTTTCAGACTACTGCAATAAAGTGAATACCGCATGAAGTGAGTCACATTTTTTGGTTTTCCAATGCATATAAAAATTATGTTTAAACTACACTGTAGTCTGTTAAATGTACAACAGCATTATGTCTAAAAAAATACGTACTTTAATTAAGAAATACTTTATTTCTAAAAAATGTTAATGATCACCTGGCCTTCAGTGAGTCACAATCCTTTTGCTGGTGGAGGGTCCTGTCTTGGTGTTGATGGCTGCTGACTAATCAGGGTGGTGGTTGTTGTTGAAGGTTGGGGTGGTTGTGGCAATTTCTTAAAATAAGGTAACAATGAAGTTTCCCACATGGATCGACTCTTCCTTTCATGAAAAGTTTCTCTGTAGCAATTGATGCAGTTTGATAATTTTTACCTACAATAGAACTTCTTTCAAAATTGGAGCCAATCTTCTCAAATCCTGCCACTGCTTTATCAGCTAAGTTTATGTAGTATTTTAAATCAGATATAATAACAATGAACATTACCAAAATGTCACAGGAAGAGACACAAGTCCAAAATCCTGACATTCTCTGATAGGATTTATGGAATTTTCTTTGCTCTCAAGAGATTGATAAGAAATAGAATGGGATTCTCCAACATGAAGGCATGCCAGGTTTTCAGAGACTCCAGCTAATTACAAGGCTTTCCTCATGCATGTTTTTGGATCAACAGCCACCACACAGATTATTTGAACTCCCCAAGCTTCTTTTTTCTATTTTCTTGTTTTTTTTTCCCCCAAATTAAGAGTTTCTGATTACATAGATAACTTGTAGAGCCTTCTTAGTTCTCTATCTCTACTTTTTTTACTGCCTACTTTAAATCTATTGACTTTTTTTTCTTTTCTTTTTTATTTTTTGAGACAAGAGTCTTGCTCTGTAGCCCAGACTGGAGTGCAGTGGCACGATCTGGGCTCACTGCAACCTCTGCCTCCTGGGTTCAAGCAATTCGTCTGCCTCAGCCTCCTGAGTAGCTGGGATTACAGGTGCACATCACCACACCTGGCTAATTTTTATATTTTTAGTAGAGATGGGGTTTCACCATGTTGGCCAAGCTGGTCTCGCATTCCTGAACTCAAGTGATCCACCTGCCTTGGCCTCCCAAAGTGCTAGAATTATAGTTGTGAGCCACTGCGCCTGGTCTAAATCAGTTGACTTTTCTGCTGGTGTTGAGATAAAATTCAGTGCTTATGGCATTCTAGCCAAGATTTAAAAAAAAAAAAAAAAGTCTTAAAGGGCTTTTAAATAAATGGCTTTACATATTACAACAGCTCCAAAGTAACCAACCTAGATATCTTTTGCAAATGTAAATTTGGGTTTGCCTGGCTACCAATTGCTTAGGGTGCTAGAGCAGTTAACTAAGGGGATTGATAGCTTAAAATAATAAAAATTAGATAAATCATTATGAAGGTTAGGCTCTCAGGTCAAAATCTCGAGGTCAGAGCAGTAATATAAGGTATCTCTTTCCAGCATAAAAACTGTTGTGTCTGCCACACAGGGGCCATTAAAAAAAATAAATAACTGGAAAACAAAACTCTTGTTAAGATGCTTCCCCATAACCACTGACTAGCATTGGGGATCAGCGAACAAAGATAAATGTGTTACTAATTCAAGGCCACTGGAGATTTTGTTTTTCTTATACAATTCAGTCAGTCCCAGCTAAAATGTAAACTCATTTGAAGCTGAAGAAAGGAAACAAAAAAAGGTAAAAGAGGTTTTTTAAAAAACTAAACTGCTTTATCCAAAACTTTGATCCATAGCCTTCACTAGATTAGCAATTAAGTTTAGCCATGTAAAAAGGTCCCAATTTTGAGAGAAATATAATTTGAATCCAATCGTTGTTTATAAATGGGTGAGTTTGTATTACTATCTCCTGGCTAAAATTCTAAAATAAAAGCAGTAAGATCTTTGTGTATGTGTGTCTATGTGTTTAGGTGTGGTTACCAACAGGTACATGTATTATGTTATATAATATGTTGTATTTACAAAGTAAAATCTGGAATAGTTGTTATAATAATACATATTATATTATAGAACATTATTATTGAATTATAAATATTAATATTATCAAATCATTAAATATCAATAATTTAACACTGTTAAATTATTAAATAATTGATATTAATATTAATAAATTAATATTAATATTCAATAATTATTGATTAATGATATAACATAATGAATAGTATTCATATAACATAACATGAATAATACATATAACATTTATTATTTTATGTTATGTCTACATAGTAAAATCTCAGAAATGTAAAATAAAATGTATAATGAAATATAATATTCATAGTATATTCATATAACAGAACATGAATAATACATGTTATAGAATAACATGTATTATGTTATATAATATATGTTATGCTGTATCTACATAGTAAAATGTGAAATAGTTGACCAAAAAAAAAATCTCCTAAGAAATTTTATTTTGATTGGCTTAGATGAATTATCACACATATAAAATATAGCCTTTTAGTTCCTATGACTTAAATAAAACTTTGATAAATAAGATGGTTTTTAAATCATTGGTAAAATAAAAATAGAAATATCTCCAAAACTGGCAGCATACATTTTTGGCTGGGTTTTGTATTTGTTTCTGCTACATGTTTTAAAGTCATGAAACTATGAACTCAACTTGAAAACAGAATAATCTTTGTGTAACTCGTTGATAAGTAGGACTCATTTAATATTATTGGTTTAATAAAAACAGTTGTAGCTTCTGAGTTGTGGGCAAAATACTTATGTATTTTACTTTCAGGTTCTTACTTAAGCAAACACCTGATATTCACAAAATACAAAAATGGTTAACAGAAAAATAACTTGATGATTTGCTTTGTGTAATATTTCAGTTTTCATAAGTAATCTAGGTGAATTGTTAAAAGTCAGTAAATTAGGTAAATGTAAATGGAGTAAATGTTTGCCGGGCGTGGTGGCTCACGCCTATAATCCCAGCACTTTGGGAGGCTGAGGTGGGCGGATCACGAGGTCAGGAGATCAAGAGCACCCTGGCTAATGCGGTGAAACCTCGTCTCTACTAAAAATACAAAAAATTAGCCGGGCATGGTGGCGGGCGCCTGTAGTCCCAGCTACTCGGGAGGCTGGGGCAGGAGAATGTCGTGCACCTGGGAGGCAGAGCTTGCAGTGAGCCGAGATTGCACCACTGCACTCCAGCCTGGGTGACAGAGTGAGACTCCGTCTCAAAAAAAAAAAAAAAAAAGAAAAGTTAAAAAAATATATAGTTTATAAAATAAACATTTGGAATAAATGGAATGTGGAATAAATGTTTATAAAATAACTTTTCATGTACTTTAAAATCATAAGGTTATGCTATGTTACATTAAATAAAAAACACTCATCAAATGTCTGGGTCATTTCCATAAAAATAAGAACAAATTGCTGAACATAAATATAACTTGTTTTCGGCTTCTTAAATATATTTGAGTCTATTAAAACATGTTCCTAAAAATTATAAAATAGTTCTCATTACAAAATGCTGATATGTGACAGAGAATTCAAAATTTTTGGCTTCCTAGGTTTTCACTAGAAATTAAGGTTACTAAGAATAAAATCCTAATTAATTTATATATAATTCTGTATACAAAGTGTATTAATCCATTTTCATGCTGCTGATAAAGAAATATCCAAGACTGGGTAATTTATAAAGAAAAAGAGGTTTAAGGGACTCACAGTTCCACGTGGCTGAGGAGGCCTCACAATCAAGGTGGAAGGCAAAAGGCAAGTCTTACATGGCAGCAGGCAAGAGAGAGTGAGAGCCAAGCAATAGGTGAAACCTCTTATAAAACCATCAGATCTTGTAAGACCTATTCACTACCATGAGAAATTTGTGGGGGAAACTGCTCCCATCATTCAATTATTTCCCACCAGGTCCCTCCCACAACATGTGTTAATTATGGGAGCTACAATTCAAGATGAGATTTGGGTGGGGACACAGCCAAATCATATCACAAAGTATACCAAATAAGATGTGTTTTGATGAATGAAATTACAAGGCATAAAAAATATGTTTCTTACTGAGAAAATAGAATAATTTTGTCCAGTTCAAAGGTTACTTAAAGGTTGCCTCGAAAAGTATATTTAGAATGGAAATAGAAACAAGACAAACAGGAACCAGTAAGTAGGAGAGTAATATGAAGAAAGTTATGGATATAAGGATGTATTTTTGGTAAGGACGGTTAAAAAGAAAAGAGCATTTCCTATGAGAAAGAATCTTATGTGGTAAATTTTTGTCTTAAAATGACAGGTTATTTAATAAAGAGAAAGTAAAGGACAAAGCAGAAAGTTTAAGCATGTTGTAAAAGGTCTGAGTAAGTCACAATAAAGTTTATGAAGGATAAATTTATAAAAGAAATTGTGGGTGTGATCAAGTTGCCTGTAATTAGAAGGGAATTATTTATAAGCCTTCCTAAAGATTGAGCTTTGCTGTTAAAAATACACTAAAACAAAACTAAAAATTTCATCCCCTATGTTAGAACAACAAGGTTTTCTTGAAGTACTGATCTGCTCTTAGTAAAACCATAAGAGATTATAATTTTTAATTCTGAAATCTGTTTAACTGCCATCTTCTGAACTATAGTTTCTATTTCTGCAAAATTTCTTCCTGAGATCCATTTAATTTCCCTAGTTTCGGGTTAGAAATGCTGTCTTCTTCATTTAGAATGGTAATTTCACTTCTTGAGGCAGAGGTTTCCTCTGGAAGCTTTTCAGATTCATGTCTCAGAAGTTCAACTTTTGCTATATCTTGCTGCATGTGATTTTCAGGTCATACATCATTGCCTTCTGCTCTTCCTCTTTCTACCCTTGAGAAGGCCTGGGATAACTCTCTCCTTTAAGTTTTCCATTCCTTTTTCCATTCCTTCCTGTAACTGTTTTTTTTCCCCCAGTTCTAACTCTGCTATTATGGCTTGTCCATTAAATGTTTATCTTGGGCTGGGTGCGGTGGCTTATGCCTGTAATCCCAACACTTTGGGAGGCTGAGGCGGGCAGATCATGAGGTCAGGAGATCAAGACCATCCTGGCTAACATGGTGAAACCCTGTCTCTACTAAAAATACAACAAATTAGCCGGGTGTGGTGGCACACGCCTGTAGTTCCAGCTACTTGGGTGGCTGAGGCAGGAGAATCACTTGAACCCGGGAGGTGGAGGTTGCAGTGAGCCGAAATCACGCCATTGCACTCCAGCCTCGGGACAGAGTGAGACTCCGTCTCAAAAAAAAAAAAAAAAGTTTATCCTGAAGGCCTACAAAGGCAATGTTTTCCACCAGTATACCTTGATTTTGTACTCTTGGCTTTTCTTGACATGTCTGAATTATCCCACGTAACCAAGAAATCTCCCGTGCTATTACTAAGGGCCATGTATTCCCCTGCTCAACATGCTAGTTTTCTTGTTTACATTCCTGTATAATATGGTATACACTCATAACCTTGGACTCATTCTTTCTATGTCAGATTAAATTCAAGTACCGTTTTCATCAGGTCGACCACCTGGTTATCTATTATACACTGGCTTCTCATAAGGAGAAGCAATCAACCTGCCGAAGTTGTTTTTTACCTTTTCAGTAACTGGCCTAAGAAACAAACATTTTATACGTTATCAATATAATTTCCTGTGTTATCTTTATTCAGTATTTGATTACTTAGGAAAATGGAGTTTTGAAAGCACTAAGGTTCCACGTAAGTTTCTGTATTGTCTTTTGATAATCACTCTGGTTACATGAATGACTATTACGTCACAGTAACTTCTCATCAAATGCTTTCAACCTTTTAAAATCTTTGGCAGGTTTCCCTGAATCAAAATTCTAACTTAAGTTTTATTGACCTGAAATTAACTTCTGGATTTTCCAGACTATGGAGAGTCTCAAAGAATGTATTTCTCATCTTGTAGAAATATTAAATGATTAGTCTTATTTTGTGAACTGCATGCTAAATGCTGTCAAATAATAAGTGATACTAGATCTTCTTTGCATTACATTTATGGGTATGTACCCAAATTATATAAAATTCTTAAAAATCTAATATGACATTAGTTAAAATTCTAGACATTATGTTGTGTGGCACAAAAATAACTAAATTTCCATGTTAATTGCTTATTATAATGAACTCCCATCAGATTTTTAGCCATGGGTATTCTAAGTTTTTATCCACAGCTATTGTTTTGAATTCTTCTTTAAAGGCATTTGCAAGCAAATTTATGGCAGTGACTCTAACAAGTACTCTTAGATATAGGTTAATAAAAAGTTTAAGATCAATGGACTAAATGCAAATGTTTGAGAACTCCAATGAAGAAACATGAATTCATGAAACTACTAATCAAGCTCAAGCAGCACAAAAATAAATTGCATGAGATTAAGTAACCGATAATGTTTTTGACTTTTATTGAAAACACTGTTAGTTCTTCACTTAAATGTTTTGTTTTCCAGATTTAAGGAAATTTTCTTCCCTAAGCTGTCTATAGTGCGCAACAATTCGGTAAACTATATATTTGTGAACAAGGTAGAAGGATTTCCTTTTTCTTCCAATTTTATCTCTCCAAAGTTTGGAGAGATTTTGTGAGTATTCTTATTTTTTATGGTAATGTGGTTATTTGTACAAGTTCAATAACATTTGCTCTCTCTGCTTGCCACAGTGGCTCATGTCTGTAAGACAGGTGGGCAGACCCCTTGAGGCCAGGAGTTTGAGACCAGCCTGGCATACATGGTGAAACTCTGTCTCTCCTAAAAATAAAAAAAAAATTAACTCTCTCTTTATAGCAGGATACAATGGAAACAATTGGTTATATCATCAAGGTTTTGACTGAAATGTCGTATCTGAGAATAAGTATAAACTGCCTGACTTCTAGGGTTTTCAGCCTTAGAGTAGATGAATAAAAATTGTCAATTCCTGGCAGGTCCAGGAACATTAGGACTGTAAGTATAACCTAAAGTCTGTCTTGGGTTATCTTATTAACCTCAAGAAATTTTTATTTTTATTTATGTTTATTATTTATTTATTTATTTTTTTGAGACATGGTTTCTCTCTGTCACCCAGGCTGGAGTGCAGTGGCACAGTCTCAGCTCACTGTAACCTCAGACTCCTGGGGTGAAGCGATTCTCCCACCTCAACCTCCCCAGTAGCTAGAACTACAGCACTTGACACCAGCTTAGCTTCAAAAGGTTTTTAAATCTGAGATTACTATGTGGTCAAATCACTATTCTTGCAGGCAATATTTGATAAAAACTAAATGTATTTTAGAAACAAATTTGTCTTACTCTATTTTTGGAAAAGTCAATATCACCGTAGGAAGAAAAAGTTATGTTTCTTTTTTTTTTTCTTCCGGAGATATTTTAATAAAAATTGGCCATTTCCAAGAAACACTCACTGCATGACCATCAATAAAAAAGAACCACAACAAAACAGAAAATATCCCATATGGCCATGATTTAAAGAAAAAAATGCAGACACGAGTTATGTTTCTAAAGAAAAGCTAGAATACACCTGTTATTAGATGATAGCTGTGTGTACTGTTTTCAAGTTCTTGTTATTTGCCTATAGAGCAATTTGCTATTTGTTATTTGCCTATAGAACTCTTCTAGATTTCTACAATCCTACTGTCTTCTATGCAGTTACCACAAATGGGAATTTCTCTGTTTTGGAAGCCCTATAAGCTGAAACTAGATGAATTTTAAGAAACAAGTCTTGTGCCTGATGTCTGGGCCACACAAAGTTCACCAAACTGTCCCATGCCATTACCGGAGACATTCAAACTGCAAACCAGGATGAGAGTTGATTGTTTTCATGTAGACAGCTTTTTTCAAGATGTCAGAACAAGGCGCTATATCATAATGATATAATAAAGCCTACCTTTTTCACATGGTAGGATAATGGTCATTTTGTTTATTCAATTGGTTGTCTTTAAAGCCTAGGTTTATTGCTCAAAGTCCTTATGCAAACTGTTCTTGTCACATCACTATTAATTTTACTTTGCATTTTCCTCTTTAATTTTGTATCTGTTACTTGTTCAAATTTTTTACAGATATACAAATCCTAACAGTATAATGCTAACCCAGCACTTTGAGACGGTAACATATGCCTATGGAACAGACAAAATTGAACTTAATTACAGACTCCAAGTAGACAGACTAGGAGCACCCCACTTAAACTTCCTTATGGCTCAAATGTGGTTAAAAAGGTTTTGACACTGACTCCTAGCTGCCATTCATTCTCTCCAACGTGAAACAAGACCAGAAACCTGGGAGAGGTCCATCCTGGCACTGAGAGACATGAAAACCTAACTAAAGGATGATTGAACAGTGACACTTTTGGAGAAACATCTTGATCAAAAGGGTGAAATATGAATGTTGCCAAAATAAAAATGGAGTCATTTGTGTTAACAAAACCCTGACAAATAGAACCAGGAAGGCCATGGAAAGAGGCTTTTCATCCACAAGTGTCTGGTAACAAGAATGATTACAAAAGACTCTGTGAAAACCACAATCTTGCACAAATGCCATCGTAAATTTACACACACAGAATAAAAACTTCTGCAGGCACATCTGCCCAGCAACTGCCTGTCCAGTCTTGGACTGGTGTCAACTTTGTTACTGATCCTTTGGCCAAAGATAATTATCTCCGAACAATTATAAAATCCTCTTCATTTTTCCTTTAAAAACTTTTATCTTCCTTTATCTCCCTGGGTATGCACATAGTTTGCTATGGCACGTATATTCCCATTGCAACGCACTATTCCAGAATAAATATAGTTTTCTTTTAGAGAGGATCTCTTTGTTATTAAGGCTGACAATACTTTAGAAGTTTCTTTGCATGTTTGCAGAAAATTCTCTTTGTTATCTTATGCTTGAAAGATTATTCTTCTAGGTGTACAACCTGTTATTGTTTCTTGGCATACTTAAGATATGCCTCACTTCCAATTTTCTCTATTATCTCCTTCTGATAGTCCAATGAGACATATCCCAATTTCTTTGCTTCTTTCTCAGTTTTTCTCTCTCTTTTCATTCTGTGTTGCATTTTGGGTAATTTCTTATATCTCTTCCAGTTCACTAATTCTCTCTTCAGCTGTGTTTAAGCTGCTGCTTAACATATCCATTTAATTTCAATAATTATATCTTTCACTTCTAAAAATACTATTTAATCCAAATAGGGCTATTCATTTTTTGAGAATCTACTATTCCTTCATCCTACTTTCAATATTCATTGTTTATTTCTACATGTAATAAAAATACTTATGTTTTATATCTGGTAAGTCCAATATTTGCAGTCTTTCAGATTTAACCCCAGTCTTCAGTTTTTGCACTTTCTCAGGGTAGCTTACTTCCTTGTGTGTTTTGTGATTCCTAACTGAGAACCTTGCTTTCCTTGTAACTTCCCCTAAAAAATTCTGAAGACTTGTTTTTAAGAATATTCTTCTAGATCAGATTTATGTTAGTTTCTGCCAAGTGCCTGGCAAATTTTTAATTTTTTTCTTTCCATTTTTGCTCCCACACATGTAATTTCAGCCCCCAAAATAATATGGGCATAGGCTTAAAATAAAATCTCAGAGGAAACATTTCTCCCTTATTCTACCTAAAACCAAGGATGAAACAGACAACAACCTCTACTGTCTTCTTGTACACTCTGAGTTTTATTAACTGTTTATCGACTGAGGATAATACTCTTTGTGGATCCTGACTTTATGTGAGGCCTTTATGTGAGGTCTTTCTTCCTGTGGGCCTAAGGTCCTGTGTATAGTATTTCAACAGAATAATTATATGTTTTGCCTGTTGGCCTATTGTCCCTCTGTAACCCATGATAGCATTCGCTTGTTTGAACAATAAATTATACAGTTACCTATTGAGAAAAACCACTGTTTTTCTATACTCTCACACAGAAGACTTCTGATGCCAGATATTGTGGGGTTATTTTCCTACAATGACCAGTTCTTCAACACTAGCTGGGTCCCTATAATTTAATACAACAGTGACACTACCTCCCTGACAAAAGCATCAGACTCCATGGGTTAGTGGCTTAGTCCCACAAGGCTGCCCACTTCAGATGCCAGTTGCAAATCCCAGCCTCCTGTCCTCTGACAGATTTGCTATAAATCAAGGATTCCTATGATCCCCTCCTTGGGTTCCATAATTTACTAGAATGGCTCCTGAAACTCTGGGAAACACATTACCAGCTTATTATCAAGGATGCAACTTGGGAACAGCCAGAGAGAAGAGGTACATAGGGCAAAATATGGGGGTGTGGGGTGAGGGGGTATGGAGCTTCCATGCCCTCTCTGGGCACACCACCCTACAGTAACAATAGTGTTCACCCACCCAGAAGTTCATCAAATCTTGTTATTCAAGAGCATTTAAAGAGCTTGATTTCTAGCACACCCTCCTGCCTTCCCAGAGGTCCATGGAACTTTCAGTGGGGAAGTTCTTTTTTTTTTTTTTTTTGAGTGTTGTAAAGTCTTTATTTTATGAAAGAAGTCACACAGGCAAAGCTTTATATTTGCTGAGTGATTTCTTTTCTTTTTTTTTTTTATTATACTTTAAGTTCTAGGGTACATGTGCACAACGTGCAGGTTTGTTACATATGTATACACATGACATGTTGGTGTGCTGCACCCATTAACTTGTCATTTACATTAGGTATATCTCCTAATGCTATCCCTCCTCTCTCCCCCACCCGATGACAGGCCCCGGTGTGTGATGTTCCCCACCCTGTGTCCAAGTGTTCTCATTGTTCTGCTATAAAGACACATGCACACGTATGTTTATTGTGGCACTATTCACAATAGCAAAGACTTGGAACCAACCCAAATGTCCATCAATGACAGACTGGATTAAGAAAATGTGGCACATATACACCATGGAATACTATGCAGCCATAAAAAAGGATAAGTTCATGTCCTTTGTAGGGACATGGATGAAGCTGGAAACCATCATTCTGAGCAAACTATCGCAAGGACAGAAAACCAAACACCACATGTTCTCACTCACAGGTGGGAATTGATCAATGGGGAAGTTCTAACCCTCTAATCACTTGGTCTTTCCATCCTGAGGCTCTCTAGAGGCCCTACTCTAAGACACCTCATTAGCATAAACTCAGGTATAACCCAAAGGGGCTCATATACATAATAAAAGCTGTTCTTATCACGCAGGAAATTTCAAGGGTTTTAGGACCTCTGTTCCAGGAACCAGGGACAAAGACTAAATAGATTTCTTATAATACCAGGCTCACCTTTAAACCAGGCTCCCTGCCACTAGGGATCATCCCTTCCAAGGGCAAAGGTGACATCCAGTTGCTCTTTGCTTATCTTCTTGGATTCACTCTGTCATTGTTTCTGGCCTTTGCTTTCTTTACTTGCTTTATGAACCGATCAATTATGCTTTCAAAGCATGTAAAACATTTTTTAATCCAGCATTTTTACATATTCTTTACACGGTTGGTTTTATTTTGCCCCCCTCTCCAAACTTTTTAATCCATGATATTTTTGACAATATTCCTCTCTGTTTCTTCTCTTTTCCTTATTTCTAACAAGCACATGATATACAGAAGGAACTGAATAAATGCTGATGGAAGGAATGAATGTTGCAGGAACCTCTGTTTTAAATCCTTTCTAATATTTTGCAATAAATTTCAAATGCAGTTAAAAAAAGTTCTTTCTTTCTAATGCTATAATTTCACTCCTGGAAAGGCAAGCTACAACAATAATGGATGGAAGGGCTTCATGGACAAAACTGTTAATTAAGATATAATTTATATTTATGAAAATTTGAAACCAACTAAGGTCAAGGGAGTGGCTAGGTAACAGACTAACTATTGGATATGATGTTCATTAACACCATGTGGCTCACCCAGAAAATGCTTATGATATGAAACAAATGAAAAGCAGAAAACCACATTTAACATGCATTATGACTATAAATAAGACATAATACCCACATGGGGACATGGATCAGAAGCCAAGTACAAAAGACTAATTTATTAGAAAAGCTAGCTTTGCAATCCTTTTTCCTTTTTAAAACTTGCAATAGATATAAACTTTATATGAAACAAACTCTTTAAGGACGCATGTATCTAATCCTCTGTGATACAACCTGAGAGGCAAAAGCCCTTGCTGTCAGACAGGCCTGTGTTAAAATCTTCGTTCTGTTGAATAGTTGTGGTCAAGTCTTTACTCCTTCCACTGTAGGGAGGGAATTCTGACACACTCCTTAACTCACACTCCCTACTCAAAGTAATCATATGGGCTTAGTCATACAGTTACTTTGGCCAATGAGGGATATTAGCAACAACGACTCAAGGTTTCTTCCCGTGTATTAGGGCTTCCTCTGCCACCTCTGCCTCACCATGAGAAAACACCATACTGGCTTGCTGAGGGGACAGAGGACATACCAGAGGACAGCCAAGTTGCCCCAGTCACCAGCTGTCCCATCTGAAGCTGACCACAGATACTCTGTTAAACCAGTAAAAAAATGAACCATCCAACCAGCCTACAAACTCATCAACTATATAAATGGTTGCTGATTTAGGCCACTATCAGAATAGCTTGTTATGCAGCATTATCTATAGCAGTAGATGACTAATACACCCTGTCTTCTTCCTCTTTCTATAGCCAGGTCCATTCACAGTGTTTGGTACCTAGAGAGTAGTGATGAAGGCTTTTTCTGTCATTGTCCCCCCTCTGTGAGGAAGAATGAGACATTTATGCTTGCATCTCTCCCACTCACCCACCCACACCTGTCATAGCACTTGTCCTTTTTAAAATACTTATACTTCTTTGCACATTTCTCTCCTCCTCCAAGCCATACATGACTTGGAAGCAGGTTAGTTATTCACATCCACATCTACAGCACCTGGCACAGAGTAGGCCCTCAATAAATGTTTTTGCTTGAGTTGAATGAATAGATTTGGGGAGCTGGCATGAACCAAAAGACCCACCAGCAGATGGCAAGAATAATAACCACACAAGCTGGTTCTTACGCCAGGAGGCTTTAGGCTTTCCAGAAAGCCCAAATAAAAGTGGAAAAAAACCAACACCCCACAAAGATGAAAAGCATACTCATTCCGCTCTCCTGTGCCCTTATCTCTATCACCACATTGCACATAAATATCCCAGCCATCCATGCCCCTGGGAGGTCCTCTCAGCCCACCTCACCCTACCTCCGGGGATGTGCATGTGTTGATCCTACCTTTAGATCAGACACGTCTCTGTAGCACTGCTCGGAGCGGGTGTGGTCCGACAGCTGCACATTCCAGAAGCAGGGGAGCTGGTACACAAGGAAGGGGTTTTGTTTGATGACGGCATTGAAAATATCCTGGGGGATGAAAGCCAAAGACACAGTCAAGACAGTCGGATGGTCCAGCTGCCCATTTTGGCTCTCAAGGCACTGCATCCCCTGTGATAGGGCTTCTCTTGAACCTCCTGCTCTGAACACAGGCTGGCTTGCACTGTGGGGCATCTGTCTTGCCTGTTATCTCTAGGAACCAAGCAATAATGTTTGGATAGAGACGAGGGAATGCCCCAGGCTGACTGGAAGCTCCAGAGTCCTGCTGGTCTCATAAGGCCCTATCCAGTGAGCTCACATGTGCAGACATGGGGTGTCTTCCCTACCCTCACTGGCATATGAAAAATGAAGTCTCCTTCCCCTCTGGCCTCCTAGGCAGGAGCCCTGTGTTATCCATCCTGAGCCTCCTGGAGAGGAAACTGCATGATGACAAGTAGCCCCACTCATTCGGGGACCGAGACAAATTACAGATCCTTCCTTTCAGCACACAGGCTTCCTGGGGCCTGTGGTGGACTCAGTGATGGATGCTCCTTGGATCTCTGCAGGCCATGGTGCCCAGGATACGCACTCTCCGTTTCAAAATCCAACCCTGACTTGTCTAGGGAGGTTTTACCTTTTTTGGGCTCTTCTCCAAGCTCTTGCACCAGGCCATACTTATTAACTAGCTGCTGACAGGTGGCGCCGGGAGGTGAATTATGGGCCTTCGTGGCAGAAGATGGCTGAATAAACTATCCTCACTGGACACGGGCACACAATTGCTAGCTTTGGGGGACATGCTCAAGTCACTGTGACCCGAGTTGAAATATGAGGCTGGTGGACGATTTTCCCCTCAGGTTTAAAACAGCTACCTGGGTATTATTTTTTTTCTTAAACTCATTCATTATACTCTATCTCATGTTTGAAAAAGGAAATCAGTTTCTGGCTGCTTGGGAAATACTGAATAATAATACTTTAAAAAATAGTAAAGTAATCATGCAGGGTTTCTTGTTTCCTCCATATTATGAAACTTTGCAGGCATTTGATGAACCAGGAAATTGCACTTTGAACAAAAACATGCAGAGTGAGCTGGCTCTTTGGATGAAAAGGAAAGGGTGAAATGCAGAAAACTCAGAGAAATCATCTTCATGCCTGAAGACAGCTACCAGTGCCACACGAAGATGAAAATTTAAATGAGTGATCCTGGTAGACTCAAAGTCAAAGACTGGAGCCCTCTGCCTTTCCTAGGACATCAAAATGAGGAATGGGTTTTTAAAAAATGAATATTTATTGGTTGGGTGCAGAGACTAATGCCTGTAATCCCAGCACTTTGGGAGGCCGAGGCAGGTGGATCATCTGAGGTCAGGAGTTCAAAACCAGCCTGGCCAATGTGGAGAAACCCCGTCTCCACTAAAAATATAAAAATTAGCCTGGTGTGGTGCCGCACACCTGTAATCCCAGCTACTTGGGAGGCTGAAGCAGGAGAATTGCTTGAACCCAGGAGGTGGAGGTTGCTGTGAGCTGAGACTGCGCCACTGCATTCCAGCCTGGGTGACAGAGCGAGACTCCATATCAAAAATAAAATAAAATAATAAAAATGAATAAAAATGAATATTTGCTAACAGTTTGGTAGAGTTCAAGGAGTTTCTGAGGCTACCTGCATAGCAAGGTGGTTTCCTTGCAGTTTATTCTTTCTATTTAAGTGCATTTCCCTTGAGTAAAGGGACACTAGTACAGCATCTAAGCAAAAGGCTCAGATTAAAGGTTAGACTCAGATTAAAGGCTCAGATTAAAGGTTTGCCAGGGAGGCCAGTGAAACTTTGCCTGGGAAATATGCTGTGGCATTCTGGGGTCCCAGAGAGCAGGCCCTGTGCACTCCACCTGGTGATGAAGAGGGCACCGACATCTACTTAGGAGTCTGTGTCAGTAGACGCTAAGCTCTATGAGGGCAAGTGCTCCATCCTTCGTCTATCTCTGTCATCCTTTTTCTGAACTTGGCTCCTGGTATACATAGTACTCAGTGAAAGTCTGCCGAATGAACAAATGAATGAACAAAGGGAAGGCACTAAGGAGTTGAGCTGTTGTCTTAGACTGGCAAGAATAAGGCAGCTGTATCAGAGCACACAGAGTCACACAATACGTAGAAAACCATTCAGACCGATTTACTTTTACGTTTCTTTGAGAAACAGCACCAGCGCACTCAGGAATAGCTGCACCTTCGAACCTGGCCACTCACCTGGTCAGCTAAGGATGTAGACAGCATGCCCATGAGCTCCCTCTCTGCGGTCAGCCTCCACATCTGCTCCCATTTCATCTTCCGCAGCTTATCCAGAAGTAACAGGATCACCCCTGGGCAACAGCACAGGATAAAAGAGAAAAATCAAAAAATAAAAAAGCTGGAGAGCTAGGCATGCCTACTCACAGCACAGCCACAGTCTCTCGGTCATGATTGTCTTATGCAGACAAGAGGCCTGTGCACTGCTGCAGATGAGTCTTCCCTCTAAAAATTCTTCCAATGAGGCTCCACAGTATGGGGCACCTGTTCTGGAGATGAATACACCTGGGTTCAAGTCTAGGACCTGCCAGTTACTCGACAGGAGACGTGAAACCATCTCTCTGAGACCTCCTTGTTGTATGGAGACTGGTCATACAGGTCTCAAAGGACTGCTGTAAGGAATAAGTGACGAGGGCAGGGAGAGCCTAGCATTGTCTGGTGATGGACAGTGGTAGTGGCCACACAACAATGTGAATGGACTTCATGCCACTCAACTGTATGTTTAAACATGGTTAACACAGTAAATTTATGTTATGTATATTTCACCACAATAATGAAAAAAAAGATTCTAGCTCTGCACTGGATACAGAGCACGTTCCTTACAGACATTAGGTTCTCTCCTGTGTTTTTCCCCAGAGATATGACCACCTACCTAGGTTGAGCTGATAGATGGAATTTGTACGATGTATACCATTTATCCGTACACACAAAAACAGCTCCTCTGTGACTTTATTCTGGGTATGGCTTTGCCAATTTGCTTGATGATTACTGACAAGCCATATGGGCCTGTCTCAGTCTTCCTGATTTCAAGAGGGTCTTTTTGGTCCATCCACGCTGGGTCTTTAAGGTGAGCTCCAGAAGCCTGTGAGCTCATAAGAAACTAATAATAAGAGGTGGTTCCTCTTCCTTGATATCTTTTCTTGGTTACTTTCTGCGGGAGGGACCTGGGTGAATGGAGGGTTGTTTAGGGAGGGAAATTCCCATTGTCTATATCCTTTTGTATTTTTTAAAACACTAAAACAACAGCGGGGTGGGGTGGTGGTTCATGCCTGCAAACCCAGCACTTTGGGAGGGGAGGTGGGTGGATCACCTGAGGTCAGATTAGCCTGGCCAACACGTGAAACCCCGTCTCTACTAAAAATGCAAAATTAGCTGGGTGTGGTGGTGCATGCCTGTGATCCCAGCTACTCGGGAGGCTGAGGCAGGAGAATCGCTTGAACCTGGGAGGTGGAGGTTGCAGTGAGCTGAGATCGTGCCACGGCACTCCAGCCTGGGCGACAGTGCAGGACTCCATCTCAAAAAAAAAAAAAAAAAAAAAAAAAAAAAAGCTAAAACAACTAAACGTATTATTCAGGCAAAAAATAAATACATCAGTTAAAATCTAAAAAAGAAAAATACATTTAGGCTTAGCTGAATGGCTGAGAAGCAACTATCTACCATCAGATCAGTTAGAGCAAGCAGAAAAAGCCCTGAGCACAGAACACAAAAAGCTGAGAGAATTTCCCTGCAGGCCACTGCAGTCAATTTGGTGGGTGGAACCGTAGCACCCAGAGGCCCCCAAATCAATCCTCTTCAGGATGCTTAGCTCAGCAGAATGGTCAGTGGGGAAGACTCAAGGCAGTTGAAAAATGATCTTAGTTGAAACCTAGCACCTGCATTTCCAAGACTCTAGGAAAGAAACTGATTTCCCCAAATCACATACAAATGTCAACTCTAAGCCTCTTTACTTATTCCAGTGGCACATATTTGGAGAAAAGATATATTCACCATTTAGTGAAAGATGTTTGACCAGGTAGAGTTGAAAAAAAAAATAGTATCTATATGGCTATGGGAAGAATGGGCTAATACACAGAGATCTGAACTTGTAAGTCTGAAGGACAAATTAGATCTGCTGCGTAGGTCCTTTGTGCTTTGTTAGGTTTTTTGCACATCACATATCATTTCCCCTAATGCTCCCTGAGATCTTTACAAGATAGATTTTGTTATCCTTATTTTACAGGTGAGGAAACTGAGGGGCTAAATCGGACACTTGTCAATTCACAGTTCAAAAGTAGCTATGTCAGATTCAAACTCAGACCTGCGTGATTCCAAGGCCAGTGCTTCTTCCACTCAACCACATAGACTAGAGCCCCAGCAATGTCACTTTGGACCCATGGGACTCAGGTCAAGACCTGTCTTTTGTTGACTCTCAGTTTCTATGAGTGTTAAATGAGAAAAATGCTACTTGCCCTGCACAGCTCAGAAAACTGTTGAGCACTCAGCGTTCTGGGGGTAAAAAACGGCCAGATTTGTAGCATTTGTCAGTTGCCAAGGTGTAAACACTCCGATCATGGCTAATTTCAAGCTAGCAATGTCATGTCACTGAATATGGAGTTGGGGAGGAAGGTACACAGTGGAAATTATTCACCATAAATGTATTACCTGATTGTTTTACTCAGATAAACAATGTGGGGGGTTGGGTGGTAGAAAGAAAAGAAACATTTACAAAGTTACAAACCAAGAGAATATAGTGATGTAAGTCACTGGTGACTGATTTAAGAAAATATATTCCAGTCAAAAATATGAATGAAGCCAGGCATGGTGGCTCACACCTGTGACTCCAGCACTTTGGGAGGCCAAGGTGGGCGGATCACTTGAGGTCAGGAATTCAAGACCAGCCTGGCCAACATGGTGAAACCCCGTCTCTACTAAAAATACAAAAAAATTAGCTAGGCATTGTGGTGTGTGCTTGTAATCCCAGCTACTCAGGAGGCTGAGGCAGGAGAATTGCTTGAACCCAGGAGGCAGAGGTTGCAGTGAGGCGAGATTATGCCACTGTACTCCAGTCTAGGTAACAGAGCAAGACTCCATCTCAAAAAAAAAAAAGGGTGGGCAGGCGTGGTGGCTCACGCCTGTAATCCCAGCACTTTGGGAGGCCAAGGTGCACAGATCATTTGAAGTCAGGAGTCCAAGACCAGCCCCGCCAACATGGTAAAACCCCATCTCTACTAAAAATACAAAAAAACTAGCCGGGTGTGGTGGTGCACGCCTATAGTCCCAGCTACTCCTGAGGCTGAGGCACAAGAACAGCTTGAACCCAGGAGACGGAGGATGCAGTGAGCTGAGATTGCACCACTGTCCTCCAGTGGGGGTAACAGAGTGAGACTCTGTCTCAAAAAAAAAAAAAAAAAAAAAAAGAAAAAGAAAGAAAGAAAGAAAGAGAATTTCATTAATTTTATTACAAAAATGAATTATAATTAGGTTGGATAGATGCTCCAATGTATTAAAAAAATGAGGGGGGATGGTGGGAAGCTAAAAACAATGATGAAATACATTAATGCACATTTTTGAAGCCTCTAGAGAGGTCCAGGATAAATCTATGAGTTTCTGGTGACCAAGCTGAGAAGTGATGCTTTTAAATGGTGTGAGACTTGGCGAGTCCTAAGTGGCATATGTGATTTGCCAGGTTGCCTGAAAAGTCGGAATGTCTAAAACAGATGACTAAATGCAGAAATGCAGGATCATTCTCCCTGTTAGCCAGTCTTTTCTTCTGTGTGACTTTGATTTTTAAAATTATGAACTATTTCAAAACAATATAAAAGCACACAAACTAATATATTTAGTTGTGGGTGAATACCCACCACCTAGATATAATGGATGTTATAATACATTGCCACATTTACTGTTAAAAAATTAAAGCATTACAGATAAATCTAAAGTTCATCTCATCCTACCTCCTCTCTTCCTCAAAGGCAGGCAGTATTCCGAGGGGTCTGTGTTTTATTTCTAGGCTTGTTTTCATATTTTTATCCTCTATGCACATAATAACAACACATGGTATTTTTAGTGTGTTTTGGATTGCGTATTTCCTATTCTAACTTGCCTTTTCACCCACTGTTATGTCTTGAAGATTTAACTATGTTAGTATTTCCTATCTAGTTTAGTCACTGTAATCACATCATCCATTTTATGCATATACCACAATTTATTTATCCATTCCCCTACTGAAGGACATTTTGGTTGTTTACTATGCTTTTGCCATTATAAACAATGTTGCAATAAATATCCTAATCTTGATTCATGTCTCGAGAGCTTAGCTAGGGTACAGCTTCCGAAGTTGGACCGGGATTGCTGTGTTGAAGGCACTCCTTGCCTTGAAACATCTTCAACTACTCCATCTTCCTTTTCTCTTACAGTCAGCCATTACTGAGTCCACAGATTCTAAATTTAAAACGCCTTTTACATTTCTTTTATTCATTCATTCAACAGTCATTTATTGAGTAGCTACTATGTGTGAATTCATAGAAATAGACTTGTACTTATTTTGCTTCCCTACTTTCACCAATCTCATGGGCTTTTTAAATTTTTTTATTTTTTTAGACAGAGTCTTGCTCTGCCGCCCAGGCTGGAGTGCAATGGCATGATCTTGGCTCACTGTAACCTCTGCCTCCTAGGTTCAAGCAATTCTCCTGCCTCAGCCTCCCAAGTAACTGGGACTACAAGCACACACCACCATGCCCGGCTAATTTTTTGTATTTTTAGTAGAGACGGGGTTTCACCATGTTGGCCAGGCTGGTCTCAAACTCCTGACCTCAGGTGATCCACCCACCTCGGCCTCCCAAAATGCTGGGATTACAGGTGTTAGCTACCGTGCCTGGCCAATCTCATGGGCTTTATTCAACATATTAACTCAGGATATTTACCAGAGGTGTAACATTCATTCTTTGCCAGGCCCTTTTGTGGAAACACACATAAGACACGTACATCATTAGGATTCAATGTGATGACTGCAAACACTGAGATCATGCAGTGCTTATGAAGACAGCTCATAGGAGGGAGGCCTGGATGGCCTGGGCTAGGACTTGGTCAGGCAGTTGGGGAAGCTGTCTGAGGAAACACCACGGACAAAGGCACGGAGGCAGGAGGTGCATGACAAGATTGGGCTACGCAAGAACTAGAGTGTATCGTGGCCAGATGGTTTCAATAGCAGGCTTAGGCAAATGCCAGGACAGAAGCCTGAACACATGAACAGGCAATAAATCAGGAAGAGCCTCGTATCTATGCAACACAGGTGCATTCCAACCATGTTTATGCCATTTCCTACAGAGAAAATGCTATTCTTAAAACCCACTGGGAGTTAAGCTGCTTATGGCTGGAAAGGCTGATCCAAGGGTTTCAGAGGCCCCAGGCCCTACCAAAGTATCCCCACGGCTGAGGAGATGATTTTGTTGGCACTTGTCACCCATGTGTGACACAGTGGTTGGGAAGTCCCACTGAGGACAACTGAAAGCCAGACAAGGATGTGGGGCAACAGAGTGACTGCCAACAGAATCTGTTTTAGAAAAGCCAAACTAGCTGGGCGCGGTGGCTCACGCCTGTAATCCCAGCACTTTGGGAGGCTGAGGCCGGCGGATCACCTGAGGTCAGGAGTTTGAGACCAGCCTGGCCAACATGGAGAAACACTGTCTCTACTAAAAATATAAAAATGAGCCGGGCATGGTGGTGTGTGCCTATAGTCCCAGTTACTTGGGAGGCTGAGGCAGGAGAATCACTTGAACCTGGGAGGCAGAGGTTGCAGTGAGCCGAGATTGCACCACTGCACTCCAGCCAGGGTGACAGAGTGAGACTCAGTCTCAAAAACCAACCAAACAAACAAACAAACAAAACAAACAAACAAAAAAACCAAGCTAAAATGTTGCTGTCATTTATCCCGTCATTTCACAAGATTAAAGGCCTCCAGTATTTCAGGGTGGTCTTCAGAACAAGCTATAACCCCTTGGTTGTGGCCAGACCATCTGGTTCTCGCCATAATTTAATTTTCTTTTCTTTCATCAGACCACTTCTTCCAGGAAAACTGGCACAATGGCACTCTGCCATAAAACAACCGCAACCTCTGCCTCTGTGAACTTGATGAGCTGATTCTCAGGCTGCTTTTCTCTTTGGAATTCCAGAAAGTTTACTAAATATACCACTCTCTGTACCCTGATTCAACCAAGAATCAGAATCCAAAGCAAACAAAAACATTCATGAGCAAACATGTCACAAAGCTTATCAATTTCACTCTCAGCTTCCTGAGCCTCCTCTAATCTCACAACATTCTTAGAAAGGGGGCTGGTTAGACCTTACTGCTGAGTTTGCATCGATGTGCGAACCGAGGTGCTGAGGACGGAGGTGATGTTTCCAGTGTCACAGTGCTGGCAAATGCTTCCTACTGCCCTGTTTATCTTAGAACATTACAACTAATAAAGACCCTGTGCTTACTGTGCCAGCAGAGCCCACGGGTGGCTCTTCTTTGTACCTAGATATTTTTAAAGACCATGCTTCCTCTTAAACATGAATGTCACATGTGTGCTCGGCTGACATAGGCTCATGTGGGCTCCTGGGAATCAGGGCTCCCAGACACCACAGCTGGGCCATAGGCAAGCTGCTCTTGGCATGCCAAACCAGAGGGGACTCTGTCTGCTTTTGTTGTATGTGTGTTTTTTTTTTGAGACAGAGTCTTACTCTGTTGCCCAGGCTGGAGTGCAGTGAGTGGCACGATCTCAGCTCCCTGCAACCTCCGCCCCCCAGGTTTAAGCCATTCGTGTGCCTCAGCCTCCTGAGTAACTAGGACCACAGGTGTGTGCCACCATGCCTGGCTAATGTTTTTTGTATTTTTAAGAGAGAAGGGGTTTCACCATGTTAGCCAGGCTGGTCTCGAACTCCTGAACTCAAGTGATCCGCCCACCTCGGCCTCCCAAAGTGCTGGGAACACAGGCGTAAGCCACCGCGCCCAGCTGGCTCTGTCTACTTTTAATCATAGGTCTTGCATTCAGAAGTCATTTCGTCTATGATTCATTTCAAAATTTTTTTATTTGAGCACCTGCTTTGGTTCTATTCATTAGTTAACTGGGGACTTGGAAGTTTTTAAAACACAGTCCTTGTTCTCAGGGAGCAAGGCCTGATAGGGAAGGGAGACAGGTAATCACAAAAACGCAAAGCACTGTGATAAATAGGAGGTGGGGAAGAACTATGGGAGCTGGGGTACAGGTAAACTGACTGTGTCTCAGGGGAAGCATTAGGGGAAGGGCATCTTGAAATGAATGATGTCTATACTGAAACTTAAGGATAAAAAAGGTTATATAAGTGAGAGGCAGGAAGAACAAAGGTCAAACTAGACAGCTTTCTCTCTCTAGGACAGTGATTTCAAAGGAATGGGTTGCTGAATATCTAGCAGGTAGCAAATACTGTCCACCACATTTGAACTGCAGACCTCAAAAGGTAATGACCCATGTCCCCCTCTTCTCCCAAAAAAGAAAATTTTAGAAACGCTGCATTAAGTTGTCTAGCATGGGTGAAAACATTTGTCTTGGCTCATAAATCTATAATTAACCACAGGTTATTTCTTTTCTTTTTCGTTTTCTTTTTTTTGAGATGGAGTCTTGCACTGTTGCTCAGGCAGGAGTGCAATGGCGTGATCTCGGCTCACTGCAGCCTCTGCCTCCCGGGTTCTAGAGATTCTCCTGCCTCAGCCTCCCGAGTAGCTGGGATTATAGGTGTCCACCACCACATCCAGCTAATTTTTTGTATTTTTAGTAGAGACAGGGTTTCACTATGTTGGCCAGGCTGCTCTCGAACTCCTGACCTCATGATCCACCCGCCTCGGCCTCCCGAAGTGTTGCGATTACAGGCGTGAGCCACCGTGCCCAGCCTACCACAGGTTATTCCTATAACCGATATCCTCACATCCTCAGAGTGACACAGCAGAATGAATTCTGGGAACACAAGCTTCTTCTTTTTTTTTTTTTTTTTTTTTTTTTTGTAGCTATCCCAGAAGGGGAAGGAAAAAGAAAAAACTGCAGTGGACTTGGAAAACACACTCTTGGCTCTGAGTCCTGATATCACTGCTTAATATCAACATGATTCTTGAAAAAAGTCACTGTGTTTCTAAACCTCAGATCCTTATTTGTAATATAGTGACAACCCCACATTAACTCCAAGGTGATTATGAGGAACAAAAAAGAAAATGGGGGCCAGGTGTGGTGGCTCACGCCTGTGATCCCAGCACTTTGGGAGGCGGAGGAGGGTGGATCACCTGAGGTCAGGAGTTCGAGACCAGCCTGGCCAATATGGCAAAACCCCGTTTCTACTAAAAATACAAAAATTAGCTGGACATGGTGGTGGGTGCCTGTAATCACAGTTACTTAGGAGGCTGAGGCAGAAGAATTGCTTGAACCCGGGAGGTGGATGTTGTGGTGAGCCGAGATCGCCCCATTGTACTCCAGCCTGGATGACACAGCGAGAATCTGTCTTAAAAACAACAACAACAACAACAAAAACAAGAAAAATGGCATCTTTAAAGTATCTGGTACAGCGGAAGTGTATCCATCAGTGCTGTAGTGGGAATTATTAATGGATAATTAATGCCCACACCTAGTAAATCATTTTTCTCTGTAATCCACTGATTATTCAAATAATCTTCAAAATTCCCATGAGTGTGAAATGTTCTGGACAACTTGAAATATTTGCAATTTTGCAAACATTTCCAGGCCCATAGCCTTCTCAGTGTTCTGAAAATAGTTGGCTTATAGTGTCACAGCCTGCATGCTTAGGAGATCTCTTGAGATTATTCCAAGTGGCAGCTAAGAGATACATCCACAGGAAGAAAACAAATAATAAAGGAAAGAAAATCCACTGTATGGAAAATTATGAGCTTAAATTGTATTCTTAAGCAGCTAATGAGTCTGTTTAGGATGTTAAATATAATCATCATATTGATATGAGCTTATAAGAGAATCTGCCAGTTTCTTCAAAGGTTAGGAGTTTGCACTCAGGTCATAAAAGACTTCAGAAATAACATATCCAAGAGAAACAGAACTCTGTTTATTGACCTTGCTCCTATGGGGCTGCGGAAATATCCCAATTAATGGCTGTGCAGTGCTTTCAAAATATGAAGTGGTACATAAAAGCTTAATAAATGACAGTTACAGAAACTATACATTTCCTCATTAAGGTGTCTAATTATCCCTCACTGAACTTGCATAATTCCCACTGGATTTAATATAAATTATGTGCATGCGTGCCAAGTAGAAAGAGGATTTTTAAGTGAATATTGCTTCAAGTTATGAAAATGGATCCATTTGAAACTGTAGCCTTTTAAGCTGAAACAGCACGGATTTGGCTTTGGAACGCATGCCCCAAATCAGACTTTTGACCCTGCTTTTCTGCTGTCAGGAGGAAGTGGTGCCAAAAAGCTTGACTTTGGCCTTTGCCTGGCATTCGCTGCTGCCTGATCCGCCCATTCCCATCCTTGTCGTCGGGGTCTGGGAGCTTGGAGCAAGCCCCTTGCCCCTGAGTGCTCTGCACAGAGGCAACGTGCCTTAAATTTGACAAGGACTGTCAAGGGAGCTGGCTGGGATGCATGTGACCCGCAGCGCTTTACCTACAGCTGTTGTGCTGGGAGCACAGAGACCAATGCTAAATAAATAAATGAATAAATTAATTAAAAATCAAAGGATTCTCTCATGAACATTTGGTCAAGTAGTAGGGCTTTTCATCTGTGGATCAGAGGGCAATGTTTTCTTTTTGGCAACAGCTCAGTAATCAAGATGGCAAGGAAAGAAAAGTAGGTATCTGTGCAGAGAGGAAAGTGAGAATAATGCTTTTTTATGAGCTAGACGTTATTTTTTGCCAGTGCAACTGCAAAAAAAAAAAAAAAGAGAAGCAAAAAAGGGTGACAATGATGATAATACCTACTATTTATCAAGCAAGTGCTGTATACTAGAGAGAAGAGAGAAGGAACTTAACTTAGATGACCTCTGAATTTTTTTTTTTTTTTTTTTTTTGAGACAGAGTCTCACTCTGTCACCCAGGCACAATCTCGGCTCACTGCAACCTCTGCCTCCCGGGTTCAAGCGATTCTTCTGCCTCAGCCTCCTGAGTAGCTGGGACTACAGGCGTGCGCCACCACACCCAGCTAATTCTTTTATTTTTAGTAGAGACAGGGTTTCACCATGTTGGCCAGGCTGGTCTCGGACTCCTGACCTCATAATTCGCCTGCCTCGGCCTCCCAAAGTCCTGGGATTACAGGTGTGAGCCACCACACCCAGCCAGATGACCTCTGATTCTCATGACAAACTTGCAAAGTAGATGGAAGTATCTCTATGTTACAGATGAAGAAACTAAAGCTTCCATATAGCTAATGTGTAGTAAAATTAATTTCACTCTTTGATTTGTGGTCTCAACCATACCATGTTGCCTCCTGGGAGTGTGTATGTGTGTGTGTGTGTGTCTATCTACATGCTCATAACTAAATACGGTGAGGCTTTGCTGAATCAGGGGTCTAAAGCCAAAACAAAAGAGTAGCTCCTGGAGGAGCAGTAAGTAACTGAAGGACTTTGAGAAGACCACAGGCCATAACCAGACTGCCTCTGTGAAAACCTGAGAGGATCCCAATCATTATAAAAGGCTGGGAAAGGGCTGGGCATGGTGGCTCACGCCTGTAATCCCAGCACTTTGGGAGGCCAAGGCTGGTGGATCACGAGGTCAGGAGATCGAGACCATCCTGGCTAACACACGGTGAAACCCTGTCTCTACTAAAAATACAAAAAAATTAGCCAGGCGTGGTGGCGAGCCCCTGTAGTCCCAGCTACTTGGGAGGCTGAGGCGGGAGAATGGTGTGAACCCGGGAGGCGGAGCTTGCAGTGGGCCGAGATCGTGCCACTGCACTCCAGCCTGGGTGACACAGCAAGACTCTGTCTCAAAAAAAAAAAAAAAAAAAATGCCAGGAAAATTAGGGCTTCCCAGAGGATAGTCCTGTGTGAAAAGGAAGCTGTAGGTCTAGGGTAGGGCCTGATCCAAGATTAGTGATAGTGGGTAACTGGATGGAGCCAAGAAATATTCAACTCAGGACACTGTGTCAGAGCTAACTTATGTCAACTTTGCCTCCTGCATGTTAGGGACATTCCCTTCTTTCTGCATCTGAAACTACCCAAGTAACTTCATAGCATGTACAGGACTACTTGCAGGCAAGAACTCTTTAAAACTTTTTCAGCAAAGGGGAATGCCTTAAGCTTGCATTATGAAAACTAACTGTTTAAGAGAAGGTTCTGCCACTATTCCCTCCCTGGCCTGTTTTCATTCTTTAGCCCAGCTACAAGAATGTAGCTAGAATTGGGTTGGTCAATTCAGACCACATACTTCCTTGGCTCAGGAGGAGAAAGTAGGGACCAAAGTGCCTGGATGACTCCTTTCAATGAGGTTCAGAGCAAGTTTCAGATGAAACCTTTTATTCCTAAACTCAGAGCTTCTCACAGTGTATGATGTAGCATTCTGTAGGATGCTGGTAAATGTTGTGGAAGCAGGGCTAAATAAATTAAATAAGTGTAGGAGATGATTGATTAGGGTTAAATAAAGTTAAATAGGTTTTGATATATCAGTGTGCACAGTGAATCTCAAAGGTGGTTATGGCTTCCAACATTGTCAGAACGATTTGACCCTTTTCCCCCAGGAATCTAATAGGATATTGCTTGTCCCTTCATTTTGAGTCCTCACTGGCTTCGGTCTGCACTTCCTCAGCTCTCCACCTCTAATGCAGGAGCCACTATATGAAAATGAAGATTTGCTCCTTAGTCATTCAGTGGTTTTTGAGGCTTTGCTGGTTTGAACCAGTGAAATCCTATGGACCCAGTGCAACTGCTCAGCAGGAGGCTCTGGGCAGCACGCAGACTCTCATCTCAGAAATGCTGATGAAAATCACCCTCGCAATCGCAACCTTCCTCCCTTCTGCTTTGAAGCACTAGAGTTCTCTTCTTATTCATAATCCAAAAGAAAGTAAGTTTATTAAAAACCACTTAATTTAAAATCCCCTGCTGATTTTACCTGGGACTCACTTTTGATCATATAAATGAAAAGGTTCTGTAATCCAGCTTTTGCTTTTTAAATTATTTCTTCCTGAAAGCTTTTTGAGAGAGAAAGACAGAGTGAGAGACAGAGAGTGAGAGTGACACAGAGAAAGAGAGAGAGAGAGATAGGGAAGGAGGGAGGGGTGGGAGAGAAAGTGGAAATCCTTCCATCTCAAACCTTCCCTAACTTGGCTGGGTTTTTCTCAAGTGTGAATGGAATGGAGTGTGGTCATTCACTCACTCATTCATTCAATAAATATAAATTTTAGCAACACAGAGACAAAGAACACAGTCGTCCCTGCTCGAGAGCTTGGAGGTGTTATGGGTAAATAGAGGTATGTTCTAGGCAGACAAGGTGGGCTCCCAAAGGAGCGTGTGGTTGGATCTCATGTTGTGGGAAGTGGTTCTTTTAGACAACAACACTTCACCCTTCCTCTTTATCTCACTGGACAGAAATCATTTGGCCAAGGTTGTGATAGAACTAAGAACACAAAGGGTTTGGTGGCTGGCAAATACTTTCAACAAAAACTTGCAGAGTACTTCTGTTTTTTGCTTTTATAAGCAAACTTTTTATTAGAGTGGAATGTACATTCAGAAAAGTGCATAGATCATAACCGTACAGCTTGATGAATTTTCATGAATTGAATAACTAGAACCCAGACCAAGAAACAGAATATCACTAGACCAGAATCCCCCTTACATTCAAAAACCTACCCACTATCTTGCCATCATCTCACCTTTTTTCTTTTTTTGAGAAGGAGTTTCGCTGTTGTTGCCCAGGCTGAAGTACGATGGCGCGATCTCTTTTCACTGCAATCTCTGCCTCCTGGGTTCAAGCAATTCTCCTACCTCAGCCTCCCGAGTAGCTGGGATAACAGGCATGTGCCACTATGCCCAGCTAATTTTGTATTTTTAGTAGAGACGGGGTTTCTCCATGTTGGTCAGGCTGGTCTCGAACTCCCGACCTAAGGTGATCCCACCGCCTCGGCCTCCCAAAGTGCTGGGATTACAGGCATGAGCCACTGTGCCCGCCCTCATCTCGCCTTCTTACACAATAGCATAGTTTTATCCATTTCTGAGCTTTATATGCTTTGAATCATACAGTATGTGCCCTTTGTATGAATAATACGTTTGTGAAATCCATCCATCCCATGCATGCCGTTGTCGTTTGTTCATCTTAATGTCGTTTGTTCATCGTTTGTTGTCGTTTGTTCATCTTAATGCTGTGTAATAATCTATGACATGAATATCTTACTCTACCCATTATGTCATTGACGGACATTTCGGCTGTTATAAACATTCTTGAACATGTCTTTTGACGGCATGTGTATGTATTTCTGTCGAGTACATACCTCCAAGTGGAATTTCCAGGTCACTGAGTGTGCATGTGCTCGGGTTAAGTAGATATTGCAAAGTGGTTCCAATTGCTCCACAGTCCCGCTAAAAACTGGCATTGTCTCAATTTTTGCATTTTAGGCATTCGGGTAGGTCTACACTTTGTATAGTGGTATAGCAGTATGGATTTTAATTTGCATTTTTTAATGACTAATGAGGCTCATAGTCTTTTTATATGTTAATTGCCCATTTTGTCCTCTTTTGGGAACTGCCTGCTCTTTTGCTCATTTTTCTATTGGGTTGTCTGCCCTTTTTCTTACTGGTTTGGACGAGTTCTTCATATACTTTTCTTCCCATTTTTAAAGTAAAGGAATGTGGGTCCCGAAGCTGACTGGAAATGAGTGAATTTCTGGCTTTGTGTGTCCAGCTATGCACCAACAGAGACCCCCTTCTCAAAGCTGGCGGGGCATTCATGGGTGGGTGATGCGTGCTGCCTACTTTGCTAGTCTTTTCTGGAATCTATATTAAGCTAGAAAAAAAAAAAAAAAACCTCAAAGAAGGTTATCAAATTCATGCCCCGTTTCTATCCCCAATGGCTTCAGGAAACTGAGGCTCAGAAAGGCTATGTGGCTGGTCAAAGCAAAACAACTAATACGAAGTTAAAAAAAAAAAAGGTCAAGGATCTAAGTCCCTGAGACTCCCCCCACCTTTCCTCCTGAGCTATTTCTGACTCCTCCAACTCTCTGCTTCTCTATAATCAATCTGTTTAAGCTCATCTCAGCTTTCCTTAGTCCGTTTAGACTCACTTGCCAAACTCACTTGCCAAACTGGTCAACCCTGCAGATCTAAGGAGATTCCACAGATAGTTCCTTTTGACCACAGAGTGCTTTGCAAATATAAAGTTGAGGAAAAGTGTTCTTATGGGTTGAATTATGTCCTTTCCAAAAGGTATGTTCAAGTCCTGACTCCCAATACCTATGCATGTGACCCTTTTCTTGGAAAATGTCTTTGCAGTTGTAATCAAGTCAACATGAGGTCACAGTGGATTAGAGTAGACTCCAATCCAATAGCTAGTGTCCTTATAAGAAGAGATAGAGACAGACACAAAAGGAAGAGGGCCGACAGAGGCAGGGGTTGAAGATATGCCCTAAGGAATGCCTGGTGCTACCAGAGCTGGAAGAGGCAAGGAAGAATCAGAAGAATTTTCCACTAGAGGCTTCAGAAAGAGCGTGGTTTGGCTAACACCTTCATGTGGACTTCTAGCCTCCAGGACTGTGGAAGAGTAAACTTCTGCTTTTTAAAAAAAATTTTATTTTAAGTTCTGGGATACATGTGTAGAACATGCAGGTTTGTTACATAGATATACCTGTGGCATGGTGGTTTGCTGCACCTATCAACCCATCATCTAGGTTTTAAGCCCTTCATGCATTAGGTATTTGTCCTAATTCTCTCTCTCCCCTTCCCCACCCACCCCCACCAAGATGCCCCCATGTGTGATGTTCCACTCCCTGTGTCCATGTGTTCTCATTGTTCAATTCTCACTTATGAGTGAGAACAGGTGGTGCTTGGTTTTCTCTTCCTGTGTTAGTTGCTGAGAATATTGGCTCCCAGCTTCATCCATGTCCCTGCAAAGGACATGAACTCATTCTTTTTTATGGCTGCATAGTATTCCATGGTATCTATGTGCCAAATTTTTCTTTATCCAGTCTGTCATTGATGGGCATTTGGGTTGATTCCAAGTCTTTGCTATTGTAAACAGTGCTGCAATAAACATACGTGTGCTTGTGTCTTTATAGTAGAATGATTTGTAATCTTTTGGGTATATACCCAGTAATGGGATTGCTGGGTCAACCACTGTGGAAGACAGTGTGGTGATTCTTCAAGGATCTAGAACCAGAAACTTCTGCTTTTTTTTTTTTTGCCCAGGCTGGAGTGCAGTGGCGCGATCTCGGCTCACTGTAAGCTCCACCTCCCGGGTTCACGCCATTCTCCTGCCTCAGCCTCCTGAGTAGCTGGGACTATAGGCGCCTGCCACCACGCCCGGCTAATTTTTTGTATTTTTAGTAGAAACGGGGTTTCATCGTGTTAGCCAGGATGGTCTCAATCTCCTGACCTCATGATCTGTCCGCCTCGGCCTCCCAAAATGCTGGGATTACAGGCGTGGGCCACCACGCCCGGCCAACTTCTGCTTTTTTAAGCCACTGTTTGTGGTGCTTTGTTACAGCAGTTCCAGGAAAGTAATATTACTGTCATTTTCCAGATTTGGACAGATTTTCAGCTAATCACTAAATCACAGAAGGCAAGTAATTTTGCACATTTTAGACAGTAAATGATAAGAAAAACCCAAGGCAGAAATCACGCTCACTCATCTGTAGTTGTCTCTTCTCTCGCTCAGAAATCCATGAAGATGTCAAGTCCCTTAGAGGTCCTGCTCTGAGACAAGACAGGCTTTCACAGGCAGTCCAACAGAATGCAGGAGATAACATTTACTGAATGAAGATATTCTGGCTGTGTCCAGGCCACTGCAGTTACAGCAGTTATTAAAAACTCTCCAGCCTATTTCAGGAAGGAGGAAGTATTTTCTGCAGCTGTATAGCAGGAACAATATACTGAGTAGTACCAAGATATTGGTCTTAAAATTGCCACTGAATAAAATGGAGCACAACACAATAATTGAAGAGCTGGGGTAGATGCAGTAGCATAGAACAGCACTGCAGAGCCATCTGAGGGAGGGATGGGAGGTTCTGACACCCCGTGGGCTATACACCAGCTACTGAAAAATGGCTGCAACTCTGAACAGAAGTCAGATCTGCCAGCCAGTTTGTTGGATGGTATGGATATTTTAATTTTTTAACAAAGAATGAATCTGCCTCTCTCAGTCTGGCTAGATGCTTCACGGCACATGATGATGTCTCATTTGCCTCCCCAGAAGGGAGAGATGGCGTGGATGGCCGAGCAGCTCTGACCAGTTGAACATGTGCTGGCACCTGCTGGAATGTGGAGCTCCTAAACAGCCGAAAGGGCAAGAAGCTTTCTGCAACTTCCAGCTTAAACAAAGTGAGTCTGCATGGAAGGGCACAACTGAGTATGCCTTCATTATTCACTCATTCACATGCTCAGAAAAAAAGCAGACGCTGAAAATACATTCAGGGAGGTGTGCAGAGGTCACAGGTGTCTTCTCTACTTTAATTCCTCATTTATGAGGTGAGAAGGATGAACACTTCGTGAGTGCCCCTTCTGTGCCAGACACATATTCTCAGTTTTTCCACTCCCAGGTCCATACTCTGCCCTTCTCTGTGCCCTGGGATCACCTGGCATCCCTGGCGGCTGGTTCCTGATCGGAAGCTTCGGCAACAGCTTGGAGGGTGGGAGGAAAGAGAGTGTATTTCTCCCTCGCACACTCTCGCATGTGGGTGGGCAACGTTCCCAGCAATAGCTGTGTCCTCCACTTCAGCCTCTGCTTGGCAGCCATCTCCATGGTTCAAGCCTTCAGTGGCTTCTGGCACCATTATTGCTTCCCTTTATATCTTGTTATGAGTTGATTGTGTCCTCCTCCAAATTCATCTGTTGAAGCTCTAATCCCCAGCAACTTCAGAATGGGACTGAATTTGGAAACAGGGTCTTTAAAAAGGTAATTAAGTTAAAATGAGGTCAGACGGGTGACCAGTGTCCAATCAACTGGTCAGAAATGCTTGGCCATACACACCATCTCGTCCTTCTTGGGAGGCAAATGAGACATCCTCATGTGCCATGAAGCATCTAGCCAGATTGGTGAGGAGAGGCCAGCCCATTATTCGTAAAAAAAATAAAAAGAAAAAGAAAATCTCCATGCCAACCAGCCAGTCAGCAGATCGGATTTCTGTTTAGAAAGTGGTAGTCATTTTTTTAGTAGCTGGTATATAGCCTGTGGGGCTTCACCCTCCCTGAAGAGGCTCTGCAGTGCTGTCTCACGCTAATCCAATAGGACTGGTGTCCTCATGTGAAGAAGCAATTAGGATGCAGAAATGCGCAGAAGTGAGATTACAGACGTAGGGAGAGGAAGCATCTATATAGAAGCCAAGGAGAGAAGGGTGCGATAAAACCAACCCTGTCAACACCTTGGTCCCAGACTTCTAGCTTCTAGAACTATGAGAAAAAAATAAATCTATGTTGTTTAAGCCACCCAGTCTGTGGTATTTTGTTACGGCAGCCCTAGCAAACTAACACACATCTCTCAACCCAGAACTGGTACCAGCTCTCAGCTTCGGCTAGTCCCTGGGTGCCCCAGCATCCTTTGCTGATGCCTTCGATCCTGCCCATTCACCCCCATATGCAGTCCCTTCATTCAAATATGTTGACTCCCAAGGGCAGATGTCTTTCTTGATGGGATCCTGATTGCTATGTTATTTCAGTGAGTCCTCGGAACAGCCCCATGAAATTGGTATGTTTATGCTTGTTTTTACAAACAAGGAAACTGAGGCTCGGAGAGGTCATACAGCTGGTGAGTGACAGAGCTGGGGTTTCAGCTGAGGTCTTTCTAACTCTGATGACATTGGCTTTGGTAGATCTGCTATGTGATGAATGAAAGAGCCATATCCCAGAACCAGAGGCCCAGGGGCTGGGCTGGGCATCACTAAGTCAATGTCTTCATTTTATTTATGAGGAAACCAAGACTTCGAAGTGAGGTCAGCAGCCTGAGGTCAGGAAGCTTATGCAGTGGCAGAATACAGGCTTGAATAAAAGTCTCTTGATGCTAGATTTGGTACTTTTTGCTGCTTCTCTGACTGATTTGGGAATGACAGCAAGAATACAGTCACCTCCCCAGTGCACACTTGGATGACCTGGGGCAGCTGAGCAAAAAAATCAAGGGTCAGGGTCCTAGCATCTACCCACACAGCATGCATGACCTTGGGCAGGTTACTTAATAACTGCTCTGTGCTTTAGGGTACTCTTCTGCAAAACACATATTAATCATAACTTATAGCACTGTTGGGAGAATCAAATAAGATAATGAAATACTCAGCATAGCACAGTGACTAATACACGTCAGTCTTATTAATAAGGGACTATTGTTATTACCTGGGGTATATTTCTAACCAAACTAGTTTGTTCCTATTGACCTGTAGGCACTGAATTCACCACTCACTGTCACCCAGAGGCAGAACAATAATAATGATGATACTGAGAGCTAACGGTGATGGCAGCAGCTTACCAGGACCTAGGCACTAGGCATGCCTATTAACTCTATTCCTTATAACATCACAGAAAGATTGAGTAAACAACTAACAAGTGACAACCCAGATTCAAATCCAGTTTCACTTGTTCCAAAACCCATGCCTTTTCTAATACTGATGCCTATGGGGTGATGTGGAATATGACTTACAGGGCTATGGCTGCAAAAAACAAAACAAAACAAAACAACAACAGTAACAAAATACTACATAGTACAATCTACATCTGTGCCTTTCAGAGCTGCAGTTATTGTAGGTGCCTTGTGACACCAAACTCTGAGCTTCCAGAGGGCAGTGGTGTGTGTTACTGACTTCATACCCACAGCTTCCTGCACAGTACGTGCCATACAGTAGGTCTACTCAATACAAGTATAAGCTCCTGCATTGGCAATGAACTGGAGTGAGCTTGCAGAGAGATGAGACCATAACTTATTTCCTCTGGATCTCAACAAGCAGAGTCCTAGTGCAGAAGAGGGGCTAAAACATTCCACTTCTGTTAACATCAGTAACTGTCATCCTGAAGGACTAAGAAGTTGATTTCAAAGGAAAATTTTAACGGGAGTAATAGGGAGTAGTGTCTCCTTATTTCCCAGCACAACCACAGTTCCACAGAAGGCTTTGTATTTGGCCACGCGCTGGTTCTGCAGTGTTGTAAACGCTTAGAAGGTCTGAGGCCTAGGTTAATTCTAGATCTGCTACTTGTTTTCGGTCTTACCTGGACCATACCGGCTCATTTCTTATCTTTTCTTTTCTTTTTTTTTTTTTTGAGACGGAGTTTCGTCCTTGTCACCCAGGCTGGAGCGTAGTGGCACGATCTCGGCTCACTGCAACCTCTGCCTCTTGGGTTCAAGAGATTCTCCTGCCTCCCGAGTAGCTGGGATTACAAGTGCCCGCCACCACACCTGGCTAATTTTTGTATTTTTAGTAGAGAAGGGGTTTTGTCATGTTGGCCAGGCTTGTCTCGAACTCCTGACCTCAGGTGATCCACCCACCTCCCAAAGCGTTGGGATTACAGGCGTGAGCCACCGCGTCCGGCCCATACTAGCTCATTTCTATAAACTTCTCTTTCCTAGTTTGCAAAGTAGTTATGATGATATTATGTTTTTCGTTAGACCAGTATCTTCTGCAAGTCTCCTATGTACCAGAACCCATCTGAAAATAGAAATCCTAGTCCTCGGGAAGCCTATGTGCTAACAGAAGAGGGATAAACAAGTAAGTAGGTTAAACATATAGTCTATTGTATGATAAGAAAAAAGCAGGGAGGGGAGATAAGGAAAGCTCAGCTGGGAGATGTGGTGACATTTTCAATGAGTGGTCAGCGAAGACTTTTCCAAGAAGATGATATTTAAGACAGGGTCTGCAGGAGGCGAGGTAGCATGCCATGCTGATAAGAAGGAGGAACTCAGGCAGAATTAGCCACAAGTGCAAAGGCCCTTAAGCCAGCTGATAAATTGGGAAAACAGCAAGCAGTGCCTGCCTCCTAGGCTGTTTTGAAAATTAAATAAGATAATGATCCATTTGCAATGCCACATTTATAACCAGTGCTCAACAAATGTTAGCTAGGACTATTAACATTATTTCTGGGGGCACATAAAGGCCCCTACCTAACAGAAAGTGGCTCTGGCAGCCATAAGGCCATAGTAATCCTTGGGGTCTGAACGTGCTCTCACAAATGAGCCTATCTACCCTCTGCCAGCCTGATCTGGGTAAACCCACAGGCTGTCCTGCTCACGAGGGAGGATTTCCTAGAAATTGGATTAGCAAGGTGTGCATTTAGTGCTGGGAAGTAAGAAGGGAGAACTAAATCCAGCTTTCTCATGTCAATCGTTTAAACAGAATGTGCAAAATTATCCCGGCTCAAGCTTTGAGGCAAGAGTGATAAATGTACTTTCCTTGATCACTTTTCCAGTATTCAATAACCCCAAAGTAAGGGGGAAGGGGGTTGGAGCCAAACTTTGCAGTATCTACTGAGTACAGGGTGAACTTTCTCCCTAGTAAGGAATTTTGCTTCTGTTCAGTGGGGGGGAAGGAAAGTGTGGTGAAAGCTATACCTGAGCAATTATCCAGGGTGATTCTTACTTATCACAGCCACAAAAGAGGCTCCCAGTTCAAAGGACCCTGCACTTTGCATTGGATAGTGGGGAAGAGGAGCATAAAGGAGTTTGCTGTCCTCTTGTTGGCGTTTAAGGTCATGGGACCGTCCTAAGCTCTGTGTCCTTTATTTTTGTCTTTGTTTCTTTATTTCTTTCTAGGGAGAAAGATCGTCCTGCATTCAATAGATCCCTACAAGGACAATGCATGATTGCTACTGTTCAAAAGCTCATGGATATTCTCAGCCAAGTGCCGTCTTTGCCAGTGTGTTACAGAACAAAATGCAAATTCTGTGTCATCATATCATGGCCCAGGAAGCTCTAGCCTACCTCCCCAGTCTCAACTCAATTTCCTCCTTCCAGCCTCCCACCTGTCAGTTCCAGAACAGGCCAAGCTGGAGCCCACATCAGGGCTGCTACATTGTCGTTCTCTGGCCAAGTGTGCGGCTGGCTTCAGGACATGCTTCAAATCTCGGCTAAACTGTCACCTCCTCAGAGAGGTCTGTTTCTGTTGTCATTCATTACACAATCCTGGTTAATTACTTTGGGGAGTAATCAACATTACTACGTGTAATTTCTTTCTTCCCTCTTTTCCTTTTTTTCTATGTGGGGAGTGAAGATTTCAACAGACCACATACTTAAAGCACTACGGGGCAGGAGCCTTCTGCTTTCAATACAGAACGCTCCATGTTCCAGTCTTGACTTTGCTGCCGACAAATAGTGAGATTTTGAATAAATGGTGTAACGTTCCTTACAAACGATGTAGTAGGCATTAAGTGAGAGAAAGCACGAGAAGCACTTAGCACAGGGCCTGGTACAGAGTCAATGCTGAATGAAAAGTCAGTAAGTCAGTGGTGATTTTAGTACAACACTGGGCCCTTACTATGTGTAAATTCCTTCCTTGCTCTCTGTGAAGATCGATAGCCCCTGTTTACTAATCTGTGGTTACATTAACTCATTAGAGTCAATGAAGACCATTAAAAATCAGAGTCAGGAATCTTTGGAAAGATTAACAATTGCAATGGGAATGCATTGCCATTTCCCTTAACACATACATTTCCTCAGTCTTATCATCCAATCAGTAGAATAGAGTCAATCCAAAGAACTTGGAAACCAGAAATAAACTTTGAAACCAGGCTGAATATGTGGTTGGTAGAAACAGGTATGGGAATCTGATGATACATTCTTATTAGGTCTCCAGACCTAAAGCAAGTGAGTGGTGACTCCGATCTTCTCTGAAGTCCAGTACTAAGGCTTCCTCTATGACCACAGCTCTTCCTGCTGTGTATACCCAGACTTGCCTGGCCACACCCATTCCATAGCCTGGTGTGCCCCCTCCACCTGCAGGTCTTCCCTTCCCCATTCTGTCCAACATTCTGCACAGTCCCATCCCTTGAGATCCGGCCCACGAAGCTGCTCCTTAAATAATGACCTCTGCCCGATTTGCATCTTGGGATTTTTCTCCTATCCTCTCCATCTTGAGACCTTGCAGGATTTCCTGCTTACTACCACACCAAGACAGAGTTCAAAGAAGCCTGTGTGATGAAACATCCATGTTTTGACTTGAATGCACACACCCTCACTGTTTGTCTGCCCTTCCCTCTTTCGGGTTGCAGAGGTATCTGGCACACTTTAAATCTCATTCAGTCTTCGAGACGACCCTCTGCCATACGTTTTCCCATTATCTGCATTTTCAGGTGTGAACACTGGCACAGAGAAGTTGGCATGCCCAAGGCTGTGTGGTTGTGTGTGGAGGAGTGGAATTTGGGGCCTCATCCTGATGATGACTCCATAAGTAAAATGTTTGACAACTATATCAATTATTAAGAGGGCTGAATGTGAAAATGCATTTATTTATTTATTTATTTATTGAGAAGGAGTTTTGCCTTCGTCATCCAGGCTGGAGTGCAATGGCACGATCTTGGCTCACTGCAACCTCCACCTCCCGGGTTCAGGCGATTCTCCTGCTTCAGCCTCCCAAGGAGCTGGGATTACAGGCACCCGCCACCACGCCCAGGTAATTTTTATATTTTTAGCAGAGATGGGGTTTCACCATGTTGGCCAGGCTGGTTTTGAACTCTTGACCTCAGGTGATCCACTCACCTCAGCCTCCCAAAGTGCTGGGATTACAGGCATGAGCCACCGCACCTGGCTGAAAATGCATATGATATATACTGAACTCTGTGCCTATACCATATGCCAGGGACCACTCTATTACTACCTTTTTAGAGACTGGGTCTTACTATGTTGGGCAGGCTGGAGTGCAGTGGCTATTCACAAGCATGATCATCGCACACTACAGTTTTGAACTCTTGGGCTCAAGAGATTCTCTTGACTCAGCCTCCCAAGTAGCGGGAACTATAGGTGTGCACCACTGTGCCCAGCAGGACAACTCTAACTGCTGGGGAATAAACGATTGAACAAGAGTGAGAAGACTGATCTGATAAAGTATCCAATGAATGTATTAGTCTCATTCCCTTTCCCTCTATTTCTTGTGCATATCTTTCTAGTTGAGAGTAGGATTAGCCTCAGGTAATTCTATCTTTCTTTTGGTGCCTATATAGGAAATTATATTTGTATATAATTAAGGTGGGTGAAGGTAACCAATATTTACTAGGTGTCAACACTAGTTCTAAATCACTGGGGTTTATGTTTCCTTTACAGTGGCTTTATTCAGTCTCAGCCTATTAAGAACGTGTTATTACTCCTATTGACTAGATGTGGAAAGCTAACTAGTGCCGGCAAGATCCTAACCCAAGTCTGCTAGACTCCCGAGACCATGCTTTCTGCTATGCTGTGGACCTCGGTCAGCAAATTTTTTCTGAAAGGGCCAGTAAGTATGTATCTTTGGCTTTGGAAGTGAAAAGGACTCTGTTGCAACTACTTAATTTCTGTCTTTGCAGCCTCAAAGCAGCTGTCAATTTAAATAACAAGCAGAGAGACACTCTGTAAAAGAAAATATGTTTATTTGGGAATTAAATATTGTAATGGGAATACGCATTTCATAGTAAAGTCTGCTTGCATTCAGGGTGGTAAAGAAGATAAACTTATTTTTTTTTTGGAGACGGAGTCTTTTTCTGTCGCCCAGGCTGGAGTGCAGTGGCGCGATCTCGGCTCACTGCAACCTCTGCCTCCTGGGTTCAAGAGGTTCTCCTGCCTCAGCCTCCTAAGTAGCTGGGATTACAGGGGTGCACCACCACACCCAGCTAATTTTTTTTTTTTTGTATTTTTAACAAAGACAGGGTTTTGCCATATTGGCCAGGATGGTCTCGATCTCCTGACCTCAGGTGATCCACCCGCCTCGGCTTCCCAAAGTGCTGGGATTACAGGCTTGAGCCACAAAGCCTGGCCAAAGATAAACATTTTTAAAGGAAAAAATAAGGAGGAGTACATAATTGTTTTGAGTAATTATCTTTGGCTACAAAGATCAATGATAAGGATGACGCTGGTCCGAGGTTGGAGAGGCAGATGTCCTTGCACAAATGTTTTTGTGTAAGGTCGTGAGGTCTTTGTGCAAGGCTGTGGTTTTTGTAGAGTCTGTTTCATTATCAGGCATATAAGTGTGAGAATCATGCCTTCGTGGCCTTCCCCTATTTATCAGGGTTTTCTAATATTAGCGATTCCATCTTGATCCTGACAACTTTCATACAGCCACAGACAAAATAAAAATGAATGCTGTGGCTGTGAGACCATAAAACTTTATTAATGGACACTGCAATTAGAATTTCATATGATTTTCATGTACCACAAAATAATCTTTTTTTTTTTTTTTTTTTGCCTCAACTATCTGAAAATGTAAAAACCCAGCTTGGGACATACAAAAATGGGCAGGGGGGTCAACTCCTGTTGTTAATAATTAAATATTCAATAGGCAGATACTAAATAGACTTCAAAAAGGGTTAAAAAAGAAAACCAATGTTTCCTCAGTATATTCGCCTGGCCACTCCAACTTAATCCTAGGTTTGTTGACAAGGGCCGTGTTTTCTATTTCTTTTGTTGCCTCCCTTGAGCCTTGCTAGAGGTGAGTCTGCATTGAGCTCGGTACGAAGTCTATGCTTCATAAACGTTGGCTCAATAAGCAAAGCAGAACGAGGCCTGCTGAGATGGGCTATTTCTCTTGGATAATTGTCTTCGTGGAGATTCCCTTCACTTGGAGCAGTCCCACAGGGCTCTGCCAACCAGTTCAGGGGCCCTGTGTGCCATTCTGATTCAAATACATCTGACCTGCTGTGGTGAAATGTCAAACATGCAATAAAGGAGATGCGGCAGGCAAGGGCTCAGGGGGACAAGGAGGGGCTATTGAAGCATAATGGTGGATGACAGGGAACAGCTTACCCTGAGACGGAAGGAGGAGGAGGAGGCTGGTCTCTTTCTCTATGTGATGTCACTGGCAGCCCCAGGGGAAAGCATAGGATAGCAGGTCAGGATCCAGGCAACAATAGGGATGTAAATACCAGGCAACAATAGGGATGTAAATAAGCCACTGATGGTACATCACTGCCTGTCCCCTTTTCCCAGTTGTCTAAGGGCTTTCTCCATCAGGACACTTCTGCATCCAAATGGCTTGTGTCTGTAGCTCTTACTTGACAGTCAGCAGTCTGAGGCTAGGATTCTTTTACCCACTGAAGCATCCCCAGAGTCCAGCATGGGGTGTGACATTATGTACAGTTAATAATAATAATAAAACAAAATCCACTTGGGGAGGCTGAGGTGGGTAGATCACAAGGTCAGGAGATCGAGACTATCCTGGCTAACACAATGAAACCCCATCTCTACTAAAAATACAAAAAATTAGCTAGGTGTGGTGGCACACGCATGTAGTCCCAGCTACTTGGGAGGCTGAGGCAGGAGAATCACTTGAACCTGGGAGGCAGAGGTTGCAGTGAGCCAAGATCGTGCCACTGCACTCCAGCCTGGGCGACGGAGTGAGACTCCATCTCAAAAAAAAAAAAAGATAAGAAATCTTGGTTGAATGTCCACAAATTCAAGCAGCTACGGAGTCTAGGAGTTCAGTGATGGTTAGAAAAATAGGGTATAGGTAATGAAGAGGGAAAGCAGGTACAGAGTGGCTACATTACAAATGGTGTCTTTATAATGCAGGCTTTGGAAGGGAACAAGGACATGCTTGTCCAGTATATAGGGATCACCTGCTTGGTTTTAGAAACTACTGAAGGAGGAGTCTCACCCTAGAGGTTCTAATTTAAGTGGTCTGAGATAAGCCCTGGATGCCAGGATTATTTCAAATCTCCCAGGTGATTCCAACATGCAGCCATCATTGCAAGTACTATTGTAAATTTAGTAGACAGCACGACGTTGTTATGATGGTCCATAGCTCTCTAACCTTATAGACTGGGGAGGGAGCTAGAAAAATCCCCAGAGCTAAGTAACTGCTTGATATGGTTTGGCTGTGTCCCCAGCCAAATCGCATCTTGAATTGTAATCCCCATAACCCCTACATGCCTAGGGAGAGATATGATGGGAGGTGACTGAATCATGGGGGCGGGAGGCGGTTTCCTCTATGCTGTTCTCGTGACAGTGAGTGAGTTCTCACGAGATCTGATGGTTTTATAAGGGGCTCTTCCCCCCTTTGATGCTCAGTCTTCTCTCTCCTGCTGCCACGTGAAGAAGGTCCTTGCTTCCCCTTAATCTCCCACCATGATTATAAGTTTCCTGATGCCTCCCCAGCCATGTGGAACTGTGAGTCAATTAATCCTCTTTCCTTTATAAATTACCCAGTCTCAGGTATTTTTTTTTATAGCAGCGTGAGAATGGACTCCTATACTGCTCTACCAACCACTCTCAAGCACTGAAGGCCCAGGAAGAGATTGGAAGGTAGGCTTAAGCACTGGGCTCTGACATTTACTGGCTCTGCTAACTTGCAAAATCAACGAACCTTGCTGAGCCTCCATCAGCTTCCTCTGTAGAATGGGAATTACATGAGCTAGTGCAGGTGAAAGCATGAATCAAATCTAAGCAATTAGTACTGTGAACCTGAGAGGCCCCAAAGAAATCAAGTGCCTCTTCCCATCACAAATGTGTCTTCAAGGAAACCATGTTCTGAATGATGTCCAGATTATTTTCCTTAAGTCAGGAAGATTTACGATCATATTCTTCCTTCTTTCCCTTCTAATGCACACTGAACCATACAGGTGTCTGGATACTTGGGTCGTAACTCCTGTTAGCTCTTGCAGTGCTAAAGACCTGAGTGAGTGACAGAGAAAACCCCTGACCTTGTATGGGTCAGCAGAGTAGGGCAGACACATTTTCAGGAACGGCCACCCCTGTGTAACTACTAAGCCAGGTCAACTCACTTATCCAGGTGTTGGAATGCTGGAGCCAGGCAGAGTTAGCCACAGCAAGGAAATGTCTCTGTTTCACTTGGTCACTGGTCAATGATCCATGGCTTCAAACGTCTGGACCTTTTAGTCAGAGATCATCTGCCTAAATTGAAAAAGCTCAAGTTGGGTTCCTATGAAGTAGCTCCTTGGCAAAATACTGATTCTTTGCAAATACACAGACTGTGTGCCCAACACAGAAAACAAACAAGCAAAACCTATGCATACATAAACATGCACACATTGTTTAATTTAAAATTTTATCTCGATTGTAAACTGACGCATTTGGCAAATTTAAATTTTGATCTATCAGAATTTAAAATATCCATAACATTTAATATAGCAGTACCAGAACAGCTTAGGAGCTATTGTGTACCAATACTTGCATAAGCAAACAAACAAACAAACATAGGTAATGAGAATATCTATGTATGGTATTGTTTATAATTGAGGGGAAAACCTAGGTACAGCTAAAATACCAACTCATAAAAAATGGAATAAACGAATTATAGCACCTCCATCAAATGGCAAAACTATGCAGTTCTTAACAAGAAAGAAAATACACCATTGTATTAATGTAGAAGATACCCAATATTTTATTTTTAAGTAAACAAGTCTATTCGAAAAGAATATGCATATATACAGAGAAATAGATAATTACATATGTGGAAAGCAGAAGTCAAGACTGCAAACTGTCAATAGTACTTACTTTCAGGGAATGTGAAAAATATATATTATTGGCCGGGCATGGTGGCTCACACCTGTAATCCCAGCAGGTGTGATTTGGGATTGGTGTGATTTGGGAGGCTGAGGCGGGCAGATCACTTGAGGTCAGGAGTTCGAGACCAGCCTGGCCAACATGGCAAAATCCCGTCTCTACTAAAAGTACAAAAATTAGCCAGGCATGGTGGCACACGCCTGTAGTCCCAGCTACACGGGAGGCTGAGGCAAGAGAATTGCTTGAACCTGGGAGGCGGAGTTTGCAGTGAGCCGAGATGGCGCCATTGCACTCTATCCTGGGTGACAAGAGTGAGACTCCATCTCAAAAAAGTCATATCTATATATTATATTATATTTCAGCAGTATGCTGGTAAATGTTCAACGACTGACTCTTCAGAAAGAAAACCTCTGATGGTAGTGTTTTCCAATTTCCAGGTTGCAACAGTCCCACCATGGCAGATTTCAAGCTACCAATGCAATGCTACTGAACAGTTATACTGAAGGGATGTGCAGCGTGACCCCATTGCACGGCATTCCCGCCATACAGACACAGCAGATGCAAACAACCTTAGAATCACAGAGAGTAAAGTGATTAGGAAGTAACAGGTTTTAAGAGTTTTGAGTATTTGTTACCTTTGTTTTTCAAATGACTTATTTCATTGTAAGTTTACATAATCTGATTTTTATTTTATTTTATTTATTTATTTATTTTTGAGATGGAGTCTTGCTGTGTCGCCCAGGCTGGAGTGCAGTGATGTGGTCTCAGCTCACTGCAACCTCTGCCTTCCTGGTTCAAGCAATTCTCCTGCTTCAGCCTCCTGAGTAGCTGGGACTATAGGCACGTGACCCCACGCTGGGGTAATTTTTGCATTTTTAGTAGAGACGGGGTTTCACCACGTTGGCCAGGCTGGTCTCGATCTCTCGGCCTCAGGTGATCCACCCGCCTTGGCCTCCCAAAGTGCTGGGATTACAGGCGTGAGCCACCGTGCCCGGCCTTGATTTTTAATAGTGGTTATGTTTAACAATTGGATCCCATATTTCCTAAAAATTTAACAATAGGCTTTCACTAGCAGATGTGAGCTAGGACCCTAGCACATCACTGCATTTCTAGACTATTTTTGTCCTTTGTAACAAATGTGAATATGAGTTGTCAAAATTCTTTTAAAAAATAGTCTAAAATAAAAAAAAATCCTATCCTTTGGCAGTAATCTAGAATCAGAATCTCATAGATTCACTAATAACTGGCAATGTCTATAGTGGAGTTTTAAAGCAATTGAACCACTCTTTCTGAAACAGTGGTATAATAATTTTTAACTTCTACTCCTGCCTATTGTGTGGCACATTCTGCAAAAAGAGCCACAGTTTATTAAGTGCCTGCTATATGCCAGAATACAAATTTTTCCTACATATACTTTATATATATGCCCTATGATATCTCTACCTCTCCCCCGAAACACTCTGACATAGGCATCATTATTGGGGCCTTTTTATTTTTATTTTATTTTATTATTATTATTATTTTTTGAAGGAGTCTTGCTCTGTCGCTCAGACTGGAGTGCAGTGGTGAGATCTTGGCTCACTGCAACCTCTGCCTGCCCAATTCAAGCAATTCTCCTGCCTCAGCCTCCCGAGTACCTGGGACTACAGGTGCGTGCCACCATGCCTGGCTAATTTTTTTGTATTTTTAGTAGAGATGGGGTTTCACCATGCTGGCCAGGCTGGTCTTGAACTCCTGACCTTGTGATCTGCCCACCTCGGCCTCCCAAAGTGCTGGGATTACAGGTGTGACCCACCGCGCCCGGCCTACTGGGGGCTTTTTAAAACTGCTCACTGCCCTCTTGAACACAAGGCACAGTGAGCCCCCGTGCATGAAGGGTGCATGCCATCCATGTTGTCACACAGGGCAGGATTTCCTTCTTTTTAAGGCTGAATAATATTCCATTGCATGAATACACCACATTTTCTTTACCCATTCTTCTATTAATGGACATGTGGGGTGTTACAATATCTTGCCTATTGTGAATAATGTTGGAATAAACATGGGGGTACAGATACTGCTTTGAGACTCTGATCTCAATTCTTTTGGATATATACCCAGGAGTGGGATTGCTGGATCATATGGTAATTCTATTTTTAATTTTTGGAGGAACCACCATACTGTTTTCCATAGTGGCTGCATCATTCTATAATACATTCCCAAAAACAGTGTTTAAAGGGTTCCATTACGCCAAGTGAAATGAGCCATTCACAGAAGTACAAAATACTGTATGATTCTGCTCATATGAGATATTTAAAATGGTCAAACTAATAGAGGCAAAGAATAGAATCATGATTGCCAGGGACTAGGGGAAGAGAGAAATGAATTATTTCTTAATAGGTAAAAGTTTCTGTTATATGAAATATAACAGAAAATATAACTGGAAATCTGCTATAGTTAACAATAACAACAACAATAAAAGGGTGTGTGCCATAGGCCTTGGGAAGAAAAGGTTGAGGGCTGCAGATACAATGAGAAATGGCTAAAGATAAGGTGAGAGCAAGTGGGTAGGACGTAGCTAACAAAGGGGTTGACTAAGATTGGCAACTCATGTTCAGATGCTAAGAAAATGCAGCTGCTGATAATGTCATAGCTGTATGGCATCTGTACCCTTTTATCTTATCAACAATATCATGAGGGATATTGCTTCCATTTCCAGGCATGTGCTCTGGTCTAAGTGTCTGTGTCCCCTCAAAATCCATATGTTGAAATCCTAATCTCCAAGAGGATGGTATTGGGGAGTTGGAGTCTTTGTGAGGTGACTAGGTCATGAGTGTGGAGCCCTCAAGAATGGGAATTGTGCCCTTATAAAAGAGACCCCAGAGAGCTAGCTCATCCCTTTCACCATGTGAAGGCACAGTTAGAAGGTGTCATCTATGAACCAGAAAGTGACTCCTCAGCAGACACCAAATCTACCTTGATCTTGGACTTCCCAGCCTCCAGAACTGTGACAAATACATTTATGTTGTTTATAAGCCACCTGGTTAATGTTATTTTGTTATAGCAGCCAGAATGGACTAAGATGGTGTTATTTTTTTCGATTCAAACGAGAGGATCCTGGGGTGTGGAGAGGTGGTTTGAGTACCTTCAGGTCAGGATGCGTGAGCAATAAAGGGCAAGTCAGAAGGAGCACCCAGCACCCTACAGCCCAGCTGGACAGAGGCAGATGCTCCAGTTCACAGACAACTACAGGGGAGGCCAAGCTCAGGTGGAGGAGTTTTGTTTTTGTTTTGTTTTTGCTTTAGTTTCCTTCTAATCAGCATGTAGTAGCTCTGTGACGTAATTAGCAAAGAGAGAGGAAAACCATGAGGTGGTGTTGCCAGAGCTAACCTGGAAATAGAATCATTCATAAGAAAAATAGCTCAGGAGAAAAAGTCTCAGAGTGACAGAAGTTAGGGAAACAGATTTCTTGCACTTCAGGCCAGATCCTGGAAGCCTTACATTGCATATATATTCTCTCCTCTGAGGGCTGGTGCTCCAGGAAGGGAGGAAGCAATAGTAGAGTAACTCTTCTAGAACAGTGGCTTTTGCTCAGCAAGGCAAGCGATGGGAAATCTTGCCATCTTTTCAGGATGCAGCTGGGAAAACTCTCTAGCTGCTCAGTTTAATTAGAGCCCCCACCAAGTCTCATAGGAGGGGGCTCTCGCTTGGCTGCCTTGCTAGGGTACTGCAGAGAATGTAGCGAGGCTGAAGGCATTGCGGTGACTTTAGTGCCCTGCGCCTGTGGATGGGAGCTTCTGCATATGTTTCAACAGGCTGCAGCCACAGCCCTGAGAGATGAACACTTGGCTCAGGGTCAAGACATAAATGGAGACAATCAAGAGGGAAGAGGATGGTGGGTGAGGGCGGTTTCTCCTGAGGGCCAGGCGGGAAACTGTATTGTTTAAAAACCTTCCAGCTTGCTGGATAAGGCTGAACTGCCTGGTTACCATTCAGACCTTAGACTTCCCTGACTCCCAGCCTCGACATGACAGGAGCCTCTTGTCCCACACTCCCCGTGGCTGCACCACGAATCTTAGCTATCACTTATTGAGCACTTACTTTGTGCCAGCCATTTCCCATTCATGCCATTTTTCTGCCAATCCCATGAGTCTATACTGATGCTCCCGTCTTCTAGGTGAGGAAAGTCAGACCATAAAAACCCAAAATGTGACAAAGGGATTTGCCCAAGACCATTCAGCTAGTCATGGGTGAGCCAGAGCTTGAGCTCCTCCTTGCTCCTCCTACATTGGGCAGATATTCTACAAGCTGCGCCTTCAGTGAAACTAAAAGCCACTGTGTGTGCTGCTCTGGCCATCCCAAATATTTCCACACCTCCCAACCTGGGCTGGGGGCTTGCTGCTCTGTTGACCAGCAAGCTCTGTAAAGTTCACGCCACCATCCCCCACCTCCAGTTCTACCCGCTTTGAAGCTTTTCTCCACCCACCCATGTGGGCCTCCACTCTAGCTCTCGGAATTGTGTACAGACCCCTCCATCATAGCGCAGGCCACATTGCATTTCATTGTCCTTAATCTTCTGATTTTTGGCTCTATGTGGGTCATCTAGTGTTTTGTGGGTTTTTTGGGGGGTGGGGGAGGCAATGGTGGTGCAAACAGACACCCATTTTCTTTTTTTTTTTGAGACGGAGTCTTGCGTTGTCGCCTAGGCTGGAGTACAAAGGTGCGATCTCGGCTCACTGCAACCTCCACCTCCTGGGTTCAGGTGATTTTCCTACCTCAGCCTCTTGAGTAGCTGGGATTACAGGCACCTGCCACCAGCCCAGCTAATTTTTTGTATTTTTAGTAGAGATGGGGTTTCACTATGTTGGTCAGGCTGGTCTTGAACCCCTGACCTTGTGATCTGCTACCAAGGCCTCGGCCTCCCAAAGTGCTGGGATTACAGGTGTGAGGCACCACGCCAGGACTTTTTTTTTTTTTTGAGACAAAGTCTCACTCTGTCACCAGGCTGGAGTGCAGTGGTGTGATCTCAGCTCACTGCAACCTCCACCTCCCGGGTTCAAGCGATTCTCCTGCTTCAGCCTCCCGAGTAGCTGGGACTACAGGCATGCGGCACCACGCCCAGCTAATTTTTGTATTTTTAGTAGAGATGGGGTTTCACCATGTTGGCCAGGATGGTCTCGATCTCTTGCCCTCGTGATCCACCTGCCTCGACCTCCCAAAGTGCTGGGATTACAGGCATGAGCCACTGAGCCCAGCCTTTCTTTTTAATGTCTACTCCTAATGCCAATCATGATGCCAGGCACCTAGTATCTGCTGGACAACTGCCTACTAAATGGGCAGCTGGCAGGACCTAGGAATATGGAATGTTTCCCACCAGTGGCTTTTCAAGCCCCTCCTCCATTTCTAATCACCAGTGTGTTCCCTGCTCTCTGGGGAGAAATGCAGGTGGGAGGGTAGAATTCATTTACTCAGTCAACAAATATTTATTGAGAGCTTTTCATGCACCAGATAGGGACATAGGAACAAAGAAAACAAGATCTTACCCTCATGGAACTTTCATTCTTGTGGGAAGGACAGGGATATTAGCTTTCTATTGCAGCCATAACAAATTACTTTTGCCACTTAAAATCCACACCCTTATTATTTCACAGTTATGTAGGTGAGAAATCTTGGGGGCTCAGGTGGGTCCTCTGATTAGAGTCTTGCAAGGCCAAAGTCAAGGTGCAGCCATCCAGGGCTCTTGACCAGGGCTCTCGGAGAGAAACCACTTCTAAGCTCATCCAGGTTGTTGGCAGAATTCAGTTCTATGTAGGATGGAGGTCCCTACACCCTTTCTCAATCAAATGGGAGCCACTCTCAGCATCTAACGACCATCTGCAACTCCTTGTTCTATTGTTTCCCCCATTTCAAACCAGCAATGGCGGGTTGAGTCCTCCTTCTTAAAGTTTCTCTGACTTCCCCTTTGACTGTATCTCTTCTACATCTAGGTGGAGGAAATTCTCTGCTTTTTTTTTGAGACAGAGTCTCGCTCTGTCGCAGACTGGAGTGCACTGGCACAATCTCAGCTCACTGCAACCTCCGCCTCCCGGGTTCAAGCAATTCTCCTGCCTCAGCCTCCCGAGTAGCTGGGACTACAGGCATGTGCCACCACGCCTGGCTAATTGTTTGTGTTTTTAGTACAGACAGGGTTTCACCGTGTTAGCCAGGATGGTCTCAATCTCCTGACCTTGTGATCCACCCGCCTTGGCCTCCCAAAGTGCTGGGATTACAGGCTCATGTGATTAGAGTGGGCCCACCAGATAATCCAAGATAAACTCCCTATGTTGAAGCCCATAATTATAGCTGCAAAGTCTATTTTGCCATGGGACATAACATATCCACAGGTTCCAGGGCTTAGAGCCTGGATACTAGGATGGGGGTGGGGGATTCTGCCTACCATGATGGACAGCAGTCAAATAATAACAAAAAAATCGTTTATAACATGGATGTAAAGTGCAAAGAAGAAATATAAATCAGAGTGAAGGGATGGAGACTGCTGCTTTGAATAGGATGGCTAGGGAAGCCCACTCTGAGGAGACGACACCTGATCCAAGGACTGAGGAAGTAACGGGATAAACCAGAGAGCTGCTAGCAGAAGAGCGGTCCAGGCAAAGAGCTCAGATTGCAGGGGTGAGAATGTGCCTGGGCAACAGCCAGGGGGCCAGAGTTGCTGGAGGGAGGCGGCTGGAGTGAGCAGGGAAGAGGAGGGGCCATGGATACGGACAACTGGACAAAGCCAGCTCAGGCTGGCTCCCATCCTATGCGGCTGAATTTTGCCATTATTCACTCTGGGCTAGTGGTGATCTTCAGGAACCTTGGGGCACAGGCAGGTCAACAGGACCACATCATGGTTCCAAAGTGTGTTAGTATGAGTCAGAGAGCCCAGAGGGCATGGAGGGAAGAAAGCGAGGGCACTTGGGGTCTGAACACTTGAAGAATCCCATTGTATTAGTCCGTCCTCACCCTGCTATAAAGACATACCCGAGACTGGGTAATTTATAAAGAAAAGAGGTTTAATTGACTCGCAGTTCCACATGGTTGGGGAGGCCTCAGGAAACTTACTTACAATCATGGTGGAAAGGGAAGCAGGCACGTCTTACATGGTGGCAGGCAAGAGAGAAGTGAAGTTGCAAGCACAGGGAAAATCGCCACTTTAAAAAACATGAGATCTCATGAGAACTCACTATCACAAGAATAGCATAGGGGAACCACCCCCATAATGCCATCGCCTCCCATCAGGTTCCTCCTTTGACACATGGGGATTACAATTCAAGATGAGATCTGGGTGGAGACACAGGGCCTGACCATATCACCCACTCATGCATTACTAGATGGAGGTGACAAGAGTAGAGGGTGCAGTGCCAGGAACGATGACAGCCATGATCATGAGAGGGCAACACGATCACCCAGGTACACGCCTGCTCAGCAGCCTCCATGCATGCCGTCCTTTCTATCTGGGATGCTCATTCCAGCTCTCAGCATGGCTGCCGCCTTTCCATCCTTCGGGTCTTAGCTCAAATGTCATCTTCTCAGAGACTCTACCCAAAGAAACAGTCCTTTCTAGAAGAATCCAATTCCCTCAAAATATGCTTTTCTGTCAGGGTTCCACTACTGATATTTGTGGCCAGATGAATCTTTGTTTTTTTTATTGTTGTTGTTTTTTGTTTGTTTGATTGTTTTGAGACGGAGTCTTGCTCTATTGCCCGGGCTGGAGTGCAGTGGCACGATCTCGGCTCACTGCAGCCTCTGCCTCCTGGGTCCAAGTGATTCTCGTGCCTCAGCCTCCCGAATAGCTGGGATTACAGGCGCCTACCACCATCACGCCCGGCTAATTTTTGTGTTTATAGTGGAGGTGGGGTTTCACCATGTTGGCCAGGCTGGTCTCGAACTCATGACCTCAAGTGATCCCCCCACTTTGGCCTCCTAAAATGCTGAGATTATAGGCGTGAGCCACTGCACCTGGCCCAGATGAATCTTTGTTATGGGGGGACTGTCTGGTGTACTAGTGGCATACCCACTAAGTGCCCGTAGAACCTCCCGGCTGTGATAAGAAAAATGTCTCCAGATACTGCCGGTGTCCCATGGGTTGTAAAATTTCCCATGAGCTCCCATGAGAAATGCCGCTCTATATCACTGTCTTCGAAACACTTATCTTCCAAAATTATTTATTTTATTCAACAACAAATACTTAGTGCCTAATACAGGCCAGGCATGATTCCAGGTACAGGGGATAAGGCAGTGAAATTCAGATGAGATTGGGTGCATTCAGGGCAGTATGGCCATAGACAGCAGTGAAATTTACAGAAAAAAATTACTATCTTTGAGGAACTTACATTCTCATGGAAAGAGACAGGGAAATTAAAAGAAAATGAACCAAACTGTAGTTGGTCAGATGGTACTTAAAGTGCTGGAGGAGAATAAGGTGCTATTCCATTGAATAGCATGGAGGCTGTAGTTTGGAGGCAGAGAGGCTCAGATTTAAATAGGTGTATTCAAAGAGCAGCAAGGAAGCCAGAGTGGCTGGAGTGGAGTGAGTGCGGGGAACACTTGCAGGAAACGACATCAAAAAAGCACAAGAAGGAAGATAGTTTCTCCCCCACAATAACCAGTAACCTCCCTGTAAACAAGGTTCCCATTTGTCTTGTTCACTGTGGCACCCCAGGGCCTACAGAGAAGCTTGGCACATTGGCATGTGGTAGATGCATGTTTAATTTCTGTCCAACAAATGAATGAACACATGGATGGTCAGCCCTGGGAGAATGCTCAGCTCCAAATATCTTACATGGGCAAAAGACGGAGTTACTGTCAAAAGACACAGACGTAATCCTCTTTCCCCATTTACGTACTTCGAGTATTAAAGGAAAAGGAAGGCTGGGCGCGGTGGCTCATGCCTGTAATCCCTGCACTTTGGGAGGCCGAGGTGGGCGAATCAGCTGAGGTCAGCAGCTCGAGACCAGCCCGGCCAACATGGTGAAACCCCATCTCTACCAAGAATACAAAAAATTAGCCAGGTGTGGTGGTGCACGCCTGTAGTCCCAGGTACTTGGGAGGCTGAGGCAGGAAAGTTGCTTGAACCCAGGAGGTGGAGGTTGCAGTGAGCAGAGATTACGCCACTGCACTCCATCCTTGGGTGACAGAGTGAGCCTCTGTTTCAAAAAATAAAAAATTAAATTAAATTAAAAAAAAGAATAAATAAATAAAGGAATGGGAAAATACTAATATCTAACATTTATTGACCCAGACACTGTACCATGCACGTTAAAAACATTATCTCCTTTTCTCCTGAAGGCATCTGTGTGAAATATGAATTCTTTTTATCCTGATAAGAAAAAGTTGTTCATTCCCCACAATAAGGGAGCTAGTAACAGGTGGAGGTGGGACTTGGACCAAAGACTGTTCAACTCCAGAATATAAGCAATACAGTCTCTTAATAGCAAAAATAAAATATGAGCTATAGGATCCCAGGCTAACCAATAAGGCAAGAGGCCAGACATACTGCAGGCCCTCAGTCTGCCTCTTAAAAAACAAGGTAACTATGCCTACATTTACTGAGCATTTACTATGTGCTCAACCTCGTCTCATCACATTAAATGTACTCTATTATCTCACTTACTTTTCACAACAATCCTTTCTATGGTACTTACTATAACCATCCCCAACTCACATATGAGTAAACTGGTGCTCAGAGACTAAGTGACATATAGGAATTCCTGAGGAAACCAGGGTGCCAGGACTGCAGAAGGCAAGATGAGAAGGCATTGTCTGCTTTCTTTCAGTTAGATTTCTGGGGGTAAGCAGGTGGAAGAGGGAGTAGGTTTATTCTCTGTGAATCCAGGAGGCAGACCTGAGGCCAAAGAAGATTCTGGATCAGGATACAAAGTGAATAAGCTTTGGTCGGGTCACTGAATTTGGATAAAGGTTAAGTGGAGAGAAGTAGTCCATGGCAGCACTGCCAAGCAGGCTTTCAGCTGGCCGACTACTCTCTGTGAGCAAGGAGGATTATCTTACTCATTGCTGCCAACCTCAGGAAGGATTTTAAACACAGCACAGCTTTGCATCCAGCCAGCCTGTTGAACATTGGCAACACCTCTGACCTATGACTTTCAAAGAGGGCAGTGCCCCTTCCCAGGAGTGTCCAGCACAATGAAAAATGCACCCGCATAGCACGTGGGTCCCACTGGCTGTTGATGTTTATAATTACACATAATTGTTAAGTATCTGTGTTAGTCTGCTCTCATGTTGCTACAGGGAAATACCCAAGACTGGGTAATTTATAAAGAAAAGTCATTTCATTGGCTCATGGTTCTGCAGGCTCTACAAGAAGTATGGTGCTGGCATCCGCTCAGCTTCTGGGGAGGCCTCAGGAAGCTTCCAATCATGGCAGAAGGCAAAGGGGGAGCAGGTACCTCACATGGCCAGAGCAGGAGCAGGAGACAGAGAACGAGCTTGGAAGTGCTACACACTTTTTTTTTTTTTGAGATGGAATCTTGCTCTGTTACCCAGGCTGGAGTGCAATGGCATGATCTCTGCTCACTGCAACCTCCAACTCCTTGGTTCAAGAGATTCTCCTGCCTCAGCCTTCTGAGGAATTGGGATCACAGGTGCATGCCACCACGCCTGGCTAATTTTTTGTATTTTTAGTAGAGATAGGGTTTCACCATGTTGGCCAGGCTGGTCTCGAACTCCTGACCTCATGATCCTCTGCACCCAGCCCTACACACTTTTAAACAACCAGATCTCATGAGAACTCACTCACTATCACGAGAATGGCACCAAGGTGATGGTGCTAAACCATTCATGAGAAATCCACCCCCATGATCCAATCACTTCCCACCAGGCCCCACCTCCAACACTGGGGATTACAATTCAACATGAGATTTGGGTAGGGACACAGATCCAAACCCTATCAATATTTGAGCCTGGAACTAACACTACTTATGGGATATTTTTTAAAATCATTTTTTTTTTGCATGGTTTGAACAGTCACTGAACTTGGAGAACAAGTCAAGCGAAGATGGTACTTCCTGTCATCTGATACTTTACCAAGAGTTGTTCACTACTTTGGAAAAATGTACCACAGATTTGGCAAACCGCACTCATGAAATGCCGAGTGCTGGTAACGTATCAGTACCATTCAGCATTCGTAGGCGTCACAGTGAAGACAGTTCTATCCCAAATACAGGCACAGAAGCATCTGACCACTTTATTAGGTCATTTACTATAGCCAAGCCTGAGCATTACACGTTTAAGTAAATATTATTTTATAATAATTTTATTTTATTTATTCTTTATATTAAAGCCAGGGCACTATATTAATTTTTTTTAAAAAAATTATAATTATGGCTGGGCACAGTGGCTCACACCTGTAATCCCAGCACTTTGGGAGGCTGAGGTGGGCGGATCGCTTGAGGTCAGGAGTATGAGACCAGCCTGGTCAACACGGTGAAAACCCATCTCTATTTAAAAAAATACATAAATTAGCTGGGCATGGTGGTGCGTGCCTGTAATGCCAGCTACTCAGGAGGCTGAGGCGCGGGAATTGCTTGAACTCAGGAGACGAAGGTTGCAGTGAGCAGAGATTGCGCCACTGCGCTCCAGCCTGGGCAACAGAGTGAGATTCTGTCTCAAAAACAAAACAAAAAAAATTACACTTGTAGGCAATATAATATAGATGTAATCCTTGAATTTCATTCCAGGATTATAAAAGAGGCATTCAAAACATTTGTTACAAATATGGGGCAAGGACACTGGGTGAAGGAACAGAAGGCATTTTTAGTATTTTTGTGGATACCCTAAAATGAAGTCTAATAAAATGATGAAAAGAATGGTCCAAAGAAGATAAAACTCACTAGACCAATACAAAATCTGTACTTTAGGCTCAATAAGGCTACTACAGAAGTACAGAAAGGGGAGCATTTGGCTGAAAAGTCATTCGTGGAGCTTTTCAGTTGAACTCAAGTTCAATTTGAGCTAGAAGTGCAATGCGGCAGTGAAAGTACATCATCGGAGGCCTAGGTACTGGTTCTCAAACTTAAGTAACCGTCAGAATCAAGTAGGGAGCATGTTTAAAAGAACAGTCACCCAGCCTCATCTCTAGACATTGAGAGTCACTTTCTCTGGGGGCAGGGCCCTGAAGTTGGCATTTTAAACAGGCATTTTAAGTGATTCAGAACAGTGAGTGGAAGTTTACAGGTGGAGGTGTGAACCTTCAATTGTTTGATAATGGCCACTGCATATCATTCAGGTCAGAGTGTCACTTCCAAAGAGAAAAAGTGGAGCTACCTAAAGGTGGTCAACCAATCAGGATGGGAAAATGTGTAGAAGGCATCTCTCACAGAATTCCTACATATAGACAGAAGGTTTCGGAAGGATGCTCGCTTCAGTTATGCAATGACACACAGCAGAGTGATTAAGAAGGTGCAATGATATGGTACCTGCAATGGACTGAATGTCATATCTCCCCCAAATTCACACATTAAAGTCCTAACCCCATCCAGGCATGGTGGCTCACACCTGTAATCCTAACACTTTGGGAAGCGGAGGTGGGAGGATCGCTTGAGCTCAGGATTCAAGACCAGCCTGAGTAACATAGTGAGACACTGTCTATACAAAAAGTAAGAAAATGAGCCCGGGGTGTGGGTGCACAGCTGTAGTCCAAGCTACTCTGGAGGCCGAGGCGAGAGGATCGCTTCAGCCTGCGAGGTCTGCTTGAGCCTAGGAGGTCGAGGCTGCAGCGAGCTGTGACTGCGCCACTGTACTCCAGCCTGACTGACAGAGCAAGACCCTGTCTCAAAAAATAAAATAAAATACTTTAAAATCCTAATTCCTAATGAGACAGTATTAGAAGGTGGGGCCTTTGGGAAGTAATTAGTGTCATAAAGGTAGAGACTTCATTAATGTGATTAATGACCTTTTAAGAAGAGACACAAGGCTGGGCGCGGTGGCTCAAGCCTGTAATCCCAGAACTTTGGGAGGCTGAGGAGGGTGGATCATGAGGTTAGGAGTTCAAGACCAGCCTGACCAACGTGGTGAAACCCCACCTCTACTAAAAATACAAAAATTAGCCAGGTGTGGTGGCGTGCACCTGTCATCCCAGCTACTCAGGAGGCTGAGGCAGGAGAATCGCTTGAACCCGGGAGGTGGAGCTTGCAGTGAGCTGAGATATTGCCATTGCACTTCAGCCTGGGTGACAGAGCAAGACTCTGTCTCAACAAAACAAAAATAAAAACAAAAACAACAAAAAAGAGGAGACACAGAATATTTCCTTTCCCTGCTCTCTGCCATGTCAGGATACAATGAGAAGGTATACATGTGCAAACAAGAAAGTAAGTCCTCACCAGACACTAGAATGGCTGGGTACCTTCATCTTAGACTTCCCAGGCTCCAGAACTGTGAGAAATGTTTGTAGTTAAGCCACCCAGTCTATGGGACATCTGTTACAGCACCTAAGACAGTGTCTACATCCTTGCAGCAGAAAGATGAATGAGAACCTACAGTACAAAACAAAGTAGGGAGTAGACATTTCTATTGAGCATGATGTCAGAAGAACTGTTCTTAGAATAGCACACATCTTTCAATGGGATTATTAACAGACTCCGTCTACAGGCCGTTTGTCCCCAATTTGTTTCCGTAGTTCTAGGATCAAGTAAAACTGGGAAATGCTTCTGGGTGTAATAGCTTTCTTTACTTCCAGACTTTATAAGATCTCTAATATGCACATATGAATCTCCAAAGGGCAGACACAGTATGCAGGCACAATCTCGGCTCACTGCAACCTCCGCCTTCCAGGTTCAAGCAATTCCCCTGCCTCAGCCTCCTGAGTAGCTGGGACTACAGGTGTGTGCCACCATGATTGGCTAATTTATTTATTTGTTTATTTATTTATTTTGTATTTTTAGTAGAGACGGGGTTTCACCATGTTAGCCAGGATGGTCTCGATCTCCTGACCTTGTGATCCACCTGCTTCAGCTTCCTAAAGTGCTGGGATTACAGGTGTGAGCCACCGCGCCTGGCCTCTGTTCACAATTTCTAAACACATATTCACATCCCTTGCAGTGACCTCTGGAATTAGTCTAGAAAACGCTAGTCTAGGGGTTATTACTGCAGGTCTGATGATCAATTCTGGATCTCAATCATGGAAGAGGTTCAAGTCATATTAACTTTATTTGCAGATATGCAAACGCTTCTCTATTAGATGATAAACTTTTTCAAGGAAGGTTCTTGGTATCACCCATTTAAAAAAAAAAAACAGTTTTCTACCCTACCCTTGCCAGTATTATAGGTATTCAGTAGCATGTAATGAATGAATAAATTATATTTAAATATAGCTTCTCTGGATGCAATTATTACAGACAGAAATCACCCAATCACAGTATTCTTTCAGAACGCGAAGAGATCTTAGTTCCTGACAGCAGAGACAATTAAGATGCAGAGAAATGAAGGGACTTAGCCAGGGTCCCAGAATGATGGATGTCAGAGGCGGAGGTAAGTTGAGCCTAGATTGCGTATTTCTATTTATCCCACTAAAGCTATTTAACAGTTCTTTGGCAAATTGTCAAATGTTTTCTCCTTTTGAATCTCTGCCACGGAATTTTCCATGGTATCTGGCTTTACTGCCCATCACCTTCCACGGTTTGCTCCAACCTCAGAGGTGAGCCAGTCCTTGAGCATTCCAATTTTGTTGTCCTACAGAGAAGGATTCCGAGAGAAATTCTTCCTCCCTCCCTAAACAGCCAGGTCTCCATCTGCCTGTCTCTGCCCTAATTTGGGGGCTGAATGAAACACGATACATTTTATTTTTAAATTGTTTTAAAAAGCACATATTCTGGCTAGTGTTACGCCCTTCAACTTGCGGAGGATGCACCTTGCGCTTGAGTCGCCTTTGGGATCTCATGCAAATAAACCTATCTGCAAACATGCCATCTTCTTTCTACCGACCTGCCTTCCCTCACCTCATTCTCCAATACCCTGCTATGTTTAGCCCTCCTTCCCGTTTTCTTTGCTGTTGTTTGTTTTTAAGATATTCATCCATCAGCTTAGGAACTGAAGAGAGCTGAATCTTAATAAGCCTGTCAAAATCCTAGGTGTATTTTTGTTGTTGTTGTTTTCTAAGTCCTGCTCACAGCTGAATCCTGGGTGAATGACAGCTTCTTGCATCTAGGAGATGATGCCTGGGCAGAGTGGCTGGAAACTGACCCGTTTCTGTGCAAGACTGTGAAAGACGCCTGTAATTTCACCCGAACAGTTATGGGCAAGAGCTTTGTGCTAGGATCTGCCTGGTTACCCATCTGAAGCTGCGGTGGCTCAGTAGCTTCTGGAATCAAGTTGAGAACAGCTCTAGTAAGAAGGGAAGGAGATAAATGGGAGACGGTGGAAAGATCTTCTCTAATCTTTTGTGGCCATGTAGGCTTTGTAAAAGCAGACTGGGAAAGAAAAGCAAACAAAGAGAACGGGGGAACCTGACTGGCTCTTGTAAGGTGAAGAGTCTAGTTTATAAGATAATTCAAGGAATTAACAAAGCCCATGCACGCTATGGTGCCTGGTATGATGCCTGGTGGAATGAGTCAGTGAATGAATGTGTAGTGAAGAGGCCATGTTTGATGTCTGCGGTTGAATCTGAATTAGCTGAAAAGAGTTATTCAGTTGCGCTATGGTTAGGAGGATAAATAAAAATCACAACCAACTTCCTAAAGTACTTTGGTTTACCTGGCACACGTGGCTGCACCGCCATAACGGAGCCTCCTAGTGGGTTCTGAGGTCCCCAGTTCATAGATGAGAAGCCCAAGGCTCCCTGAGCTTGGGTAAGCTTTCTAAAAGGCACAGAACTCAAAAGCAACAAAGCCAGGTCTTGAAGGTAGAGCTTCCAACACAAACATCTCATATGCTTTTTCTGGGGATTTTCAAAGTAAAACACAGCGAGGAAGCTGATATTCGAACTAAATAGTAATTTTTTTTTTTACTAATGTGATATAAAAAGCTAACCTTTTCAGATAGTAAAGAGATACAGGAAAAACTGCTAGGTAGCTGGATTACACCTGGGGAAAGTAAAATACTTACTCGTTCTTTCTGACCGAAGGGCTTGGGAGACCTTAGCAAACCCCAGTCAATCATATAACCTCCTTTTTCCAGTCAGTAAATCTCATTCCCTGATAGAGCAAGTGGCAGAAAAATGCAAGAGGAGAAAGACTAAGATTTACTAAGTACTTACTTTGTGCCCTGAATCAGGCTAGGCTCATTAAACAAGTTACAACATTAATTGCTAATTATGTTGTAAACAAGTTACAACATTAAACAAGTTACAACATTAATTGCTAATCCTCACATACTAGGTTTGTTATGTCTTTTTTTTTGAGACAGAGTCTCAGTCTGTCACCCAGCTGGAGTGCAGTGGCGTGATCTCGGCTCACTGCAACCTCCGCCTCCTGGGTTAAGCAATTCTCTGCCTCAGCCTCCTGAGTAGCTGGGATTACAGGCACCCACCACCATGTCCAGCTAATTTTTTTGTATTTTTAGTAGAGATGGGGTTTCACCATCTTGGCCAGGCTGGTCTTCAACTCCTGACCTCGTGATCCACCTACCTCGGCCTCCCAAAGTGCTGGGATTACAGGCGTAAGCCACTGAGCCTGGCCTTGTCCTATCTTAAAAAGGGAGAGAACTGCTGGGTGCGGTGGCTCACGCCTGTAATCCCAGCACTTTGGGAGGCCAAGGCGGGTGGATCACAAGGTCAGGAGATCGAGACCATCCTGGCTAACGTGGTGAAACCACGTCTCTACTTTAAAAAAAAAAAAAAAAATTAGCTGGGTGTAGTGGCGGGCGCCTGTAGTCCCAGCTACTTGGGAGGCTGAGGCAGGAGAATGGCGTGAACCCGGGAGGCGGAGCTTGCAGTGAGCCGAGATTGCGCCACTGCACTCCAGCCTGGGCGACTGAGTGAGACTCCGTCTCAAAAAAAAAAAAAAGGGGGGGAGAGAACTGAGGTTCAAGGAGTGAAGTGACTTGGCCAAGTGCATACAAAGACTAAATGACTGTACTGCAGCTCTAACCCAGATGTGCCTGAGTTCCTAACATCAAGCTGAAGGCGTAAGACAGGAGGCTCTACTGGAGATATCCTTTTTTGGAGGCTTCAGATGTGCTGGGATTTAGGGTGGCAGGTTCTCTCCAGGGGTGTCCTCAGTTTCCATGAGAATCTACATGTCTGGAGGACTCATTCACTGAGTGGCGCAATCCTTGGTTTTAAAGTGACACATCCCCATCGTGAAAGCCAATGCATTTTGATGTTGCCTAAGTCCTTTCATAATAATCACTTGGTGTCACTGGCTTATTTAAATGGACACATCACTTCAACAGGGCTTTCCCTCTTCTGCTCTGCCCTTTCAGTACTAGCGAGGAGGGAAGTAACTCACTGCCTTGACATATCAAGCGGGAACTGGAGGTGGTTTACGTGCTCCTGTGTCTCCTGATGCTACATTCTATAGCAAATAGGGACAGGTGGGAAGAGACATGCCATTTTGGTCGTAATAAATTCCCTAGTGTGCTACATTCTTCTTTTCCCTGCAAACCCAGATTGATGACCAGCGGCTTCTGTTTTACGCAGGTAACCGTGATCTCGATGCAGCATCCCTGAGGCACTGCAGTATATTTCTATGTGACATTTTCTATTATATATTTCGGAAGACAGAAACAAAATGTATACACCAGGGTTTTCCTGAGACTTCCTTTCTCCACCCAGAAACATGGGTATCTCCACCTCCATGAAAGCTTGGAGGGAACGTGTCTGAAAATCCAGGCACAAAAGATCAACACGGGGTGACTAGTCGCTTGCCAGAGGAAAGCACGTGGAATCCCCGTCCCTGGCCCACTGTGGGTTCATGGAGGGTCCAGTCTCCAATGCACTGAGAAAACAGCGTCTGGGAGAGCTTGCTGGGACAGAAAACAGAATGCCACGTTTAATCAGAGCAGGTCCTTAGACATTCTGCCCCAGAAACATCCTAGAGGCTTCCTATAGGGCAGAATCCCAGTCTCCTGCACAGACATAGTCAATCAGACTCTTGAAGGGCAGAGCCCAGGATTCTCCATTGTTGAAAAGTGTTTAATCCTGAAGCCATTAAAGTTCAAGCAAGGCAGGTTGGTAGTTAACACCACAGGCTCCTTGACTTTTCAGGGTTGCAGCCTTCAATGCTCCAATCTTCAGTTTCCTCTGGTATAGAGATAAGCACGGCACCTGCCTCATGGGGTGAGTGTGAGGATCAAAGGAGACTGACAACCATAAAGCACCTAACATGGTGCCTGGCTAATACTCAGCTGATATGTAGAGGCCCTGCCTTACCCATTATTGAAAGAGTGACATACCTCCTGACCTGCTAAGAGAACCACTGCTCTGATGCCCTCAGCTGCCTTTCCCCAATCTGGCCCCTCTCAGAAACTCCTCAGACTTCCCCATCACCCAGCAACTAAAGGATTAATGCCCAACACAGCATGGGAGACTCCAAGGTGGGACTCTGGAGTCTGTGAAGGGCTGGTGGTTGACATTCTTCAATTGCAACCTCTGTTTGCCTGGTAGGCGTTACAGGAAAAAAAAAATTACATAGAGCAAGGCATATCTAATACTCAGGCAAATGTTAGCTAAGGAATGTCCCCGTCTCTTAGGATGGCCGTCAATACAGGGCTCCCTGGCTGCCTGCTACCTCTGGACATTGATGCTGGACTTTCTTTCCTTGTCCTTCTCTAGCTTTGATCCCCACTCTGACCCCATCTGTGAACTCTTACCTCTGGAAGCTTGACTTGTGTCCCTTCTCCTTTGTTCTCTGGGACCCTGTGTTTGCATTTGACTTTTCTGGAGTCTGACCATCAGCTCTCAGAGTTTGGGTCTCTTTTTGGCTGATTCCACTACAGACTGGCCTCAGCCTCCAGGGCAGGCTTCACTTATCACTTTTAGGTGGTACTGTCCCCAGAGCCAGACACCTGTCCCAACCCACTTCATTTGCTGGTCTCAGATGCCAAGTTCCAGCCCTTCTTGGTCTCACCAATCCTACTGTTCCCTGAGTTCCACATTGTAGTCTGACAAAGATCAGGAGTCTAAATCCTTTGAGAATGGGATACCACAGCAGCGGCAATGAGGATGGAGGAGGGAGGCAGAAGGATCCAGAAGCATTTCAAAGATAGACACTGATGGCAATTGAGCCTCAGGAGGAAGAGGCTGCTCTAGTTTCATTGCTTATACACTCCATGAGGTCATGGACTGTGTCTGCCGCAGCTAACATAGGGCCTCGTACACAGTAAGCATTCAAGAGACAGCTGGTGAACAAGAAGGGTTGATGGATGAATGAAGGACACCAATAACAGAGAAAGAAACTGAAGAGGAGATGCAAGTTTGGGGCTAGTAACGAGGTAGAATAATGGATTTTATTTTAGACACATGGTTATAGGTCTGTGGTCCTCAAAAGTGCTGATTACCAAATATTTCTGCATTTTCTCCTGCCAGGCACATGTGGTCCTCAAAAGTGCAGATCAGCAAATATTTCTGCCTTTTCTCCTGCCAGACACACGGTAGACTGCACTTGCCCACACCCTTTAAAGGGAGGCATGGCCACACAACATGCTTAGTCAATGAAATATGAAATTATGTCACTTCTAAACAAAAACTTTAAGAGACTTCTGCTACTTTCCCACCACATACATGGAAGTGTGCATGGAGATGAATCCTGAGTACCTACTGTGAACACAGATCCCTGAAGACCTCAAGTGGATGTGGAATGTGATTGGCAAAAATACATATCCATTATTAAGAAACTGAAATGGGGTTGTTACTGAAGAATGGTATCTGGTCCGTATTAACACAGCCAGGGAACCTATGGGTCATACTGATAAAGATATCCAACAGGATCTGGATTAGAGGTGAGGAGAGGGGCTTTCTGGTGAGATGCCACAGACTGCCACAGCCCAGCGGTTACTCTGCCTCTGGCTACAGCACCAAGAAGGAACTGGAATGCCAACTGCTCACATACCATCCACCACTGAATTCAAGCAATCAGGTGGCCTCCTCCTGAGCTTTTGCAATCTCCTCTCCTGAGGAAGAAGCACTGGGCCCTCACATCACCTTCTGCAACTCTTCCCATGCCACCCTGAGGATTTACCTGTGTTGTAGCCCCTTCCAAGGGCTGGCCATGGGCGGTGATTTTTCCACAGGTTTCCAAGGTACCAGTCACTCTGGTTCTCCACCAAGCCCAGGACTTGCTGACCTGTGAAGTACAGAGAATACAAACATCTTAAAAGGAGAAGCCAAGCCATCTGGATCAGTGACTATTGAAGACACAATGTAATGGCAAATCATCACAACAACAGTATTCACTTACTGAGAGGTTTTATGAAGTGCCAGCCTCTGACCTAAGAGCTTAACTTGAATTAACATATTTAATTCTCACCATTAGGCAGTCATTTTTATTATTTCCATTTTATAGAGAAGAAATGGGGGCCCAGAACAGTTAACTGATTTGCCCCAGGTCACCTACTGAATCTGATAAAGCCAGAATCCAAAACCATTCATTCATTCATGCATGCATGCATGCATTTCTTTCCTAACTCATGGAGCACATATTAATTGACAGGCATACTATTTCACAAACATTCCCATTCTGGTATTTCCCACTGTACATTAATTTACTCGTTTTCTCGGAATGGACTGGGATTGGTTTCTCACATCAGGGAGGAGGGATCCCCCTTGTTTGCTGAGACGAGAGCCCAAAGAGAAGAGCCACTCTTTGTCCACCTTCTTACAGGGTTTTTGTTCTCACCCTCAGTGCTTCCTCTCAAATATATTTATCTTATGTCAACAAGCATCATGTCAATATCATATCAATACAAGAGTGTTGTCTAGATAACAACTGCTCCTCTGTCCCCAGAGCTGGCGTTGATGTTGGCCTCAGTCTCTGCTGCATCTTAGCAACTTAGGCAAGTTAGCCTAGTAGTCAATCTCTTAGGGCGTACATGTCTCTGGGCCTTCACACGTGATCCACCTGGCTCCTTTAGACAACTCCATCACGCAGAAGGCCTTCTCTTGCAATTATTACCAATACCACTTCACAGCCTAGGAAACAGGCTCACAAAGGACCAGTGACTTGGACAGCTAAAGATGGAGCTAGGATAGACATCTACATTTGTTTGAAACACAGATTCCTCCCACTGTCTCAATGCATTACTGCTTATCCTTACAAAAACAAATATTTTAGGCAGGAATTATCAATCGACGTTTTGTAGAAAGGGAAATTGAGCGCTGGGCGTGGTGGCTCACACCTGTAATCCCAGCACTTTGGGAGGCTGGGATGGGCGGATCACGAGGTGAGGAGATCGAGACCATCCTGGCTAACACGGTGAAACCCCATCTCTACTAAAAATACAAAAAATTAGCCGGGCATGGCGGCGGACGCCTGTAGTCACAGCTACTCAGGAGGCTGAGGCAGGAGAATGGCATGAACCCGGAAGGTGGAGCTTGCAGTGAGCCGAGATCGCGCCACTGCACTCCAGTCTGGGTGAGAGAGCAAGACTCTGTCTAAAAAAAAAAAAAAAAAGGGAAATTGAGGTTTAGAGAGTTTAAATAACCTGCAAAAGTCACGCAACTAACAATGACTCTCTTCTACAGCTAACCAATACCTTTTGAATTTACACTCTTATATTGTTGGCCAATTTGAGAAATAAAGACCTTTCTGACCAAATGGAAGCCCATCCGCACTTAAGAAAACACAGTGGTTCTGTTGGAACACGATGATGGGTGATATAGCATCTCCTTGGTATGATGACAGCTCCCTGAAATGATGGTGTGTGGGTTTGGGGTAATTTATTTGATCAATTTTATTAAGCTCCTATCTAAATCATCACCCCGGGCACAAATACATAAATTAGAGGCATGGGAAAAACACTACTACCCACTTTGTCATTGTATATGATTACATCTAAAACTTGTAGAATTCCTCAGAAAAACATAACACCAATTCAGGGAGTATGAGTCAATCAATCCCATGTGCAACAAGATTAGGACATTTGTGCAGAACAATTAGATCTGAAAGGCAGGGTACCTTAGTTGGGAAAGCTGTGTGTCCTGTTCTGATGCTATGACCCAGCTAGAGACCTCATTTAATAACCTCACAATGAGGATGGGAAGTGTCATTGTTGGGGGAGAGGGGTGATACCTAATTACTAAGATAATTACTAAGGCCCCAGGTGGGTACCAAGGGTCTTTGTTTTGTTTTTGAGATGTAGTCTTGCTCTGTTGCCAGGCTGGAGTGCAGTGGCGCAATCTGGGCTCACTGCAACCTCCACCTCCTGGGTTCAAGTAACTCCCCTGCCTCAGCCTCCCGAGTAGCTAGGACTATAGGCACACACCACCATACCCAGCTAATTTTTTGTATTTTAGTAGAGACGGGGTTTCACCATGTTGGCCAGGATGGTCTCGATCTCCTGACCTTGTGATCTGCCTGCCTCGGCCTCCCAAAGTGCTGAGATTACAAGCGTGAGCCACCGCGCCCAGCCTGGGAATGATCTTTTATTGAATTTAGGGTGTCCATCTATATTTCAGGTAAGGTCATCTTCAGATATCTGAAAGTCCAAATTTTATATTGTGGCATCCCATACATTTTATTTTGCCTGTTTGCTTCTTCAGACAAATACTCTACGAGCTACACTTTATTCCTGCCAAACAAAAATATATAGTTTTGTTGCCTGTGGTCTAATTTCTACCTTGCTAATATAGCTCTCCCTTGGCAGGCATTGCCCTTGCCCCCCTGCCAATCCCCACCCACAATCCTTTCAAGGTCCGTCTCCAGCATGAAGCCTTTTATGAGTAAGCCCAAGTCTGAACTATTACTTTATCTTCATTCCCATATTAGATGGAAGACATCACTATTTAGTACTTCCTACTGTTTTTTGTTTGTTTGTTTGCTTTGTTTTGTTTTTTGAGATGGAGTCTTGCTCTGTCACCCAGGCTGGAGTGCAAATGGCGCCATCTCGGCTCACTGCAACCTTCGCCTCCTGAGTTCAAGTGATTCTCCTGCCTCAGCCTCCTGAGTAGCTGGGATTACAGGCGCCCCCCACCATGTCTGGCTAATTTTTGTATTTTTAGCAGAGACAGGGTTTCGCCATGTTGACCAGGCTTATCTCGAACTCCTAACCTCAGGTGATCCTCCCACTGCAGCCTCCCAAAGTGCTAGGATTACAGGTGTGAGCCACCATGTCTGGCTCCTACTGGTATTTTGCCATCAGCTGACTTATACCCTATAAAGGATGAAATTGGTAATATTCAGGCACACACACAACTCATTTGTAAATATACACTTCCTGCATTATTCCAAGGGCAAGACACTACAAGGTGTAGTACTGAACACACAGTAGGTGCTTAATAAATGTCTGCTAAATAAATGACATCTAGTGGGTAAATCTTTCCTGATCGGGTGTGTGTTAGTGTCCTCCCAAATCATTTCACCCTCTCTGCAGTCACCAACATTAACAGACCTTCCACCCAGCTCTAGGAACTCAGGCACCCGCCTCCCCTGTATGGAAAACTGCAAAGATGGGGAGGCAGCACCCACTTGGGGTGCTCTACATAAGGCTTAAACTCAAGGTCTTCATCTCCAGAGAAGGAACGATTTTCATGGTTAACCTAAAGTCACGTTATCCCAAAGAATAATATCCAAATTGCTCTTCTCTCAGTTTGTACCTGGGCTGCATGGCTTTTGATAGTACCACTTAACCCTTTCACGCATGCCAATCCTCTTAAAAAATTCCTTAATTAGCAACGTGATAGTTAGAACTTTTAATATCCATCGGTGAGAAAAAAACAGAATAATCAACAGCTACTGAGACTTCATTTTGCTTTTTAAAAGAAACTGATTAGCTGCCACATCAATGATCAAAACAGTAGTAAGGGTAAGCGATATTGCTTAGCCTCTCAACGGTGTTGAGTTTTGCTTTCAGGCTGTGCTTTCCCAGCTTCTGTGTGAAGAGGGAACCATGAACATCAATATAGTTGGAGATAAAGAGTGTGGACTGAACTCAGGCTGCCTGGTTCCGGTTCCTAGCTCTGCCACCTTCTAGCCGCGTAGCCGTGAAAAAAATTGCTTAACCTATCTCTGGCCTGGTATCTAACTCTTACAGCTGCTGTGATAAGTTCTTAGAACAGAAGCTGGAACTCTAAGCACTGCACATATGATAGTCACTGCCCATCCTAACCCGTAAGCCTCTGACAGACAGCAAGCTTATCCATGAGGTTTTCTTTGGAGGTCATCCAGCACAACAATTAGGCCATTCTCGAACTCTGCCTCTTTAACTATGGTCTGAGGACTATCTATTTCAGAAACACCTGAGGTTCTTGCTAAAAGCACAGGCTCCTGGGCTTCATTCAACCTAGGAGTTAGTTATCAGTGGGAGGCTGCTTTCCCCTACTTCTCCTGTTTCTAGAAGGAGGGATTTCCTGACATCTTGAGCAGACCTTTTCTCTTCCCCATGGATGTGAAAGGAGTTAACTGACTGGTGACAGTTATCTGACTGGTGACAGATAACTCCTTCCACATCCATGGGGAAGAGAAAGGTGAGTTTCAGAGGGAACCAAGTTGATGTGGCCTAGCCTTTTCCTCTGTCCCTTCTTCCAGGAGCCAGCATGCCGACAGATAGCCTGCATCGAATCTGTTCTTTCATGCTGTTAAATTTTATAGAGCAGACCTCCTCTCAATGAGGCTGTGGTTGCCTAGTACTTCTTGGGATAGCTGAGCAATTCCAACTCTGGGTTTTGGTGCTAGGAAGAGCCATTGCAGATACTGAAGGACTCTAAAGTTGAGTCCTCCAATTTCACCTTTATCAGTAAAATAAGGTGACATCTGGCTCTCCCTCCTTTATCTCTAAGTTGGTTCAATATTGGCAGGGGTGGGGGTGGTGCATATGGGGAAATAATATCATATATTAATTCTCTCACTCCAAATATTTCTGCATAAGAATTCTGGCCATGGGGTCTAGTAATTTGCATTGAAATAAACCAACTCCCCAGGTAATTCAGATGCACATTAAAGTTTGAGAACTACTGATTGGAGTTTGGAAGCTCTGTTCCTGCTTTAGTCAAGGGTAAATTTCACCTGTAGGGTGACTGGCACATAATAAACTCAGGTGGTGTCTACATTCACCTCATAAACCAGCAGAATTCATTGGTAGTCTCCAGTGCCATACTTTCAGAGTACAGTAAAACGGTGAAGAAAATGAACACCAGAGCCAGACGCCTGGGCTCAAATCCTGGCTCTTCCACTTACTAGCTGTGTGACCCTGGACAAGGTACTTAGCCTCTCTGTGCTTGCTTCTTCATTCACTTGTAAAATAGAGATAGTAAGTAATATACCTCACTGAATTCAATTTTTTTTCCTCTAAGCACAAGTTAATTTGTGAAAATGATGCTGTGTTTTGTGCTTATTCAAACATTACCACTAAAAGCGTCGAGAAAATAGTAAAGTGTTCAGTAAGCATTTCCTCTTATGGAAGCACCCAGAACTCTCTGGTCCTACACTCTGCTCCATCTGCCTGGACCTCCCGCTCAGCCATCTCCTCCTGTCCTTAGCTGACATGGCCCTTAGTTTGCTGAGACGTTGGTTCAGCTTAGTATCGATTGAGGGTTTGATTTGTGTCAGACACCACACAAAATACTAAGGAATCAAAGACAAAAAAAACATAGTTCTTGCCCTGGGGGCAGCTAGAAGAGGAGACAGATAAACAATTTTGAAGCAGCATGATATTACCAATGACAGAAACACTGATAAGATGGGGGAATAATAAGTAGGGAGTAATTGATTCTGCGGGGTAAGTGAGTGATACCTGCTAGACAAGTTGGATGTCTCCCCTCCCACCGAGTCACCTACTACATCCCTTCCAGCATTGCAGCCAGGCCTCCCCAAAAGCTTTTCCAATAAGGGTTCTGTCGGGTAACACCCTTCTAGGAGAGAAGTCCCCTCTGCTACCAGGTGACAGCATGGATGATACAGGTGATCTGTGACAGTTCCGGCAATTCCAGCCCATCATCCAGGTGGCATCTAAATCCTGGTCTCCAGAGGCCCAAGTCTACAGCTGTAACCTTGATGACGCAAACACATCTTCAGCTTGTCATCGTGTGAAGAGATAAAATCCCAGGGGATTCCTTGGGGGAAGATGACACAGGTGGCCACAGGGTGCTGGCTTGCTCAGCATTCTGTACCGCCTGTCTCGTCTTCTTAGGAATTACTGTAATAAAACACTCTGACTCACAGAAAATGCTTTGTCATTGTTTTCCAAGCTGGGCCTGTGGTTATGATTAAGTGCGCTGTTCTCCATCTTCCTTACTCTAGGCACAAGTTAAGTTATGAAAATGAAGCTGTCTTCTTTGCTTATTCACATACATCACCACTAACAGTCAGACAAGAGCGAACAAGCTTGCTATTCTGCTGGGGCCCTGGTGTTGGTGTCACCAGCCAGCAGACGGATGGCTCTAGGCAGGGAACTCCCCTCTCTTCTTCCTTCTGCAGGTTTTGGCTCAAGGCCCGGCTCCTGCTGCTCAGGAGGTGAGAACCAAGGAGCAGAGAACCACAATTCTTCCACACACTGCATCTGGCATGAAAAGGTTGAGCTGAGCATTCGTCCATTGGGTATAAAGAAGGCAGCATGATAAATTAGGAAGCCAAAGGATTTTACAACTTGGCAAAACAGGGTTCTAGCCCCACCTGTGTATGACTTGACCAAGGTATAGCTTCTCTGAGCCTCAGTTTCCTCATCATAAAAGGTTAAGTATAAAATCTATCTCTGACCTCTAAGAATGGATATTCAGATCAAATTAAGATGATATAAGGCCGGGTGCGGTGGCTCATACCTGTAATCCCACCTCTTTGGGAGGCCAAGGTGGGTGGATCACTTGAGGTCAGGAGTTCAAGACCAGCCTGGCCAACACAGTGAAACCCCGCCTCTACTAAAAATATAAAAAAAATTAGCTGGGTGTGGTGGCATGCACCTGTAATCCCAGCTACTTGGGAGGCTGAGGCATGAGAATCGCTTGAACTTGGGAGACGGAGGCTGCAGTGAGCCGAGACTGTGCCACTGCACTCCAGCCTAGGTGACAGAGTGAGACTCCATCTCAAAAGAAAAAAAAAAAAAGGATGATATATGTAAAGTGCTGGCTCATGGCAGATGCTCAACTAAAGGCACTTCTCTTCCTCCTTTTTGGGATGACCAGTGTTCATAATGTCTAGGTTTTCCTACCCAAGCTCTGACATAAGCTGTATAGACTGGACTCTGCAAAACTTGGCTACATTACCCCTCACCCCATCCCTGCTGTCTCTGGCTCTCACCCCACTCCACCTTTCTGAAGCCTTTAGTGTCTGTGACATCTGTCCCTTCGCTGATGTACTCCCTCTGAACATCCTTCCCCTACCTCCTCCATGGGGCTTCCCTCTCTCTGCCTCCCTTAACATGCTGCTGCTCCCCAACTCCCCTTCTTGGCCCCCTTTTGTTGCTCTCTATTTTATCCACAGATGATAGGATCTACTCCGGTGGCTTCAGACACCATTGACTGGAAGATGATCACCAATCTCTGTGTTTAGCTCAGACTTCTTTCCAAAGCGCCCTACTCTTCAATCTGTGTATCAGCCCACCATCTTCTTAGGTGATTTGGCCGTTCCACAATGACCTTCAACACAAGCTGACCAAAACTAACTCCACAATCTTCTCCTCCTACAAAATAGGTGTGACCCTTACCTGTTTTCTTGGTTGGTAGCATCAAGATCAAACTTGTCACCAAAGCTAGAAGCCTTTTAACCAACCTTAAACCCTCCTGCTCCTCATTCCTCACATCCTTGCCATGCCCAAATCCCACAGATTTTATCTATGGAGTATTTCTCAAATTCATCCCTTCCCTTGCTCTACCATGCTCTCCTCCCCTCTCTCTCTCTCTCTCTCTCTCCTGGATTAGCAGATTTGTACCTGATCACCTTTTCCTCAGGGTAGCCCTGTGCCATTCCATTTTGCCTACCAAGCCATAGAAATGTTTTGAAAGCACAAATTTGATGATTCTGCTTCCTTGATTAAAAAGCTTAAGTGCTCTAGGGGCCCATTATACTGCGGTGTGTGGATGAATGGATGAATGAACGGGTGAATAAACAAAAAATATACATTATCCACAATCCACGATCCTAGCCTATCTGGAATTGGTAAATTCTATCTGAATGGAGTGGAAGTAGATGTGTACTAGTTAACTTCTCCAGGTAAACACCCGGAACAGGTGGCTCTAGCTGTGATCTGCAGGATGCTTTCAGTGCTATCTCCTTTTTTCCACCCCTAGAAAACCTCCTGGGCACACACAGGAAGTCTGCAAATCACTGCTGCCGATCAAACCAGCTGTGCTTATACTACTAGGTGAATATTAAAATGTTAAAACCAGAGGCTGCCCTGACTATGAGCAGAGAACCTAATAGTGCTCTCCCAACCTCATATTTATTCTAATAAGCTATTTTAAAATAGAAAAGCCTTTAATAGTACCATTCAATGTGTGTCTGAGTACAGGATGTCTATAAGTAGGAAAACATATAATATCATATTACCATTTACTAAACCTCCTGAAAGAGCTGCTATACAGCCCCAGGTGTTCCTGGCTAGTCAATGTAGAATAAGAAAACATTTCCTGAGAAGATGCACACAGAACGATATTTAAACAACCCCGAATAGATTGAAAAGGAGAATTTCTGAACCTGCATTTTCACAGCTCCTACTTTGCAGTTCGGCTCCAGCTCAAAGCACCCTAGGATCACAGACAGTCAGATGAGCTGTAATGGTCTTAATGACTTCTCTGGAACCACCTACTACTGCACATGAAGCCCGCCAAGGGCGAAAGGTGTTTATAGAAACAGTCAATGGAAGAGCCAGGAGCCAAAACTCTGTCTTGAAGTTCCTTTTTTTTTTTCCTATGTGTCTCAAACTCAGCTGCTGCTTGTTTGAACTTTTTTTTTTTTTTTTTTTTTTTTTTTTTTTTGAGAGGGAATTTTGCTTTTGTTGCTGAGGCTGGAGTGCAATGGTACAATCTCGGCTCACTGCAACCTCCACTTCCTGGTTCAAGCGATTCTCCTGCCTCAGCCTTCCGAGTAGCTGGGATTACAGGTGTTTGCCACCATGCCCAGCTAATTTTTGTATTTTTAGTAGAGACGAGATTTCATCATGTTGGCCAGGCTAGTCTCGAACTCCTGACCTCAGGTGATCTGCCCACCTTGGCCTCCCAAAGTGCTGGGATTACAGACATGAGCCACCACAGCCAGCCTCTTTGAACTTTAGTATAATTTCCACCTGGTTTAAGTTCTAGCTTTTCTATATTTAATAGGTAATCTCTCTCTTTCTCTCTCTCTCTCTCTTTAATAAAGAGACAGGGTCTCACTATGTCACCCAGACTGGAATGCAGTGGCACGATCATGGCTCAGCGCAGCCTTGAACTCCTGGGCTCAAGCTATCCTCCTGCCCCAGCCTCCTGAGCAGCTACAGGACTACATGTGTATGCCACCACATCAGCTAACTTTAAATTTTTTTTTGTAGACATGGGGGTCTTGCTATGTCGCCCAGGCTGGTCTTGAACTCTTGGCCTCAGGTGATCTTCCCACCTCAGCTTCCCATAGTGCTGGCATGCGCCACCACACCCAGCTCATAGGTAATATTAAGTAAACTCTCAGTTCTTCATTTTTCTCATGTGTAAAATGGTATCTATTTCATAGGGCTTCACTGGGACTCTTAATCAGGTTTGGGGAGCTCAGGTTTATATTGCATGTCCTTCAGATGCAATCTATGTACTCCAATTCATTGCCACTCATTTTGATTCCTTGGGTTTCAGTTTCTTGATGAAGCACCTCTAACCCAGTTTATTCATCACTCAGCCCTCATTTCACTTAGAAAAAATACTCCACCCTTACTGAACTATGGCTCAGGGATAATCCCTTCTGAGAGGAAATAGAATCTGTGTCACTCTTGAAAGAAGAGTTAGGCTGAATGAGTGAAGACGAGAGGAAGAAAGATTTTGCTTATTATAAGCAAGACCATAACTAGCCATCAGTTAATCAAAACAGAAATGAGCTGCCTTTCTAGGGAGAAGCTTCCGATCACCGGAATGGTTCTGGAAGAGGCTGCATGATTCAGCCCTCATCCAGCAGGTATTTATGGAGCCCCAACTCTGCACCAGGATCTGTGCTAACTGCTACAGACACAGCAGGGAAGAAAACAGGCACGCTCTCAGCCCTTCTGAATTTTATCTTTCCAAAGAGCTTCTCAAATGGTCCAGCTACCATTTGCCAGGCTCTGCCTCAAATCTCACGGATGCAGCTACTCCCAGGCTGAGCCCTGGGAATTTCTTTTTCAACAATGGCCCCCACTAATTCTGATACAGGGTAGGTTTGGGGACCTCTGAAATGGGGTGGTCACCTACCAGGCATGCTGTGGGGAAGGGGGATTTCTGCACTGAGCAGAAGACTAGATTTGAAGACCTCAAAGCTGCCTTCCAGCCTGATTGGGAGCTCTCTTTATGCTATGTCAGTGATGAGTTTTCTCAACATCCTCATTGAGAACATCCCCATACTTGTTCTTCTTTTACTTGTGCCATCCATGTGTGTATGGACAGCTGCCCTATGAGCAGAGTCAGTTTTTCTCAGTGCTGCTCCCTCTAGTTAGTACTTGGTCCAGGCACTGGGATACCGATTGCTTTTTTTTTTTTTTTTTTTTTTGAGATGGAGTCTGGCTCTGCCGCCCAGACTGGAGTGCAGTGGCACTATCTCTGCTCACTGCAAGCTCTGCCTCCCGGGTTCACGCCATTCTCCTGCCTCAGCCTCCCCAGTAGCTAGGACTACAGGCGCCCGCACCAAGTCCGGCTAATTTTTTCTATTTTTTAGTAGAGACAGGGTTTCACTGTGTTAGCCAGGATGGTCTCGATCTCTTGACCTCGTGATCCGCCTGCCTCGGCCTCCCAAAGTGTTGGGATTACAGACGTGAGCCACTGCACCCAGCCATTGATTGCTTTCTATGCATCATCAAAGAGATACAATGACACCACGAGGTGGGCAGTGTACTTATTTCTACCTTTCAGAAGGGAAATTGAGGTGTAGAGAGATAAAGTCACATGTCAAGGTCAAGAAATCTCAGAGCAGGGGATTGCATTTCCACCTCTCAGTTACAAAAGCCCATGTTTTCACACCTACACTCATGGTTAGAACCATCTGCAAAGCATTTCTCTCCCCAAGTGAATGGCTACAGCAGGCACCACCATGGGGTAGACTCTAAAGGGCACAGAGAGTAAGGGGAGAAAGGGTGGTTGAAGTGTATGTGCCCAGCCCACCTGTTCCTGTCTGCACTGCCACCTGGGGTTGCAGGCAGGAGCCCAGGCCCCTCTGCAGAACCCTCTGGTGCCCACTGGGATGCTCTGAGTTTAATTTCCTTCAGCGCTAATCCCAATACACTGAGCTGAGAGGACATCCTACCCAGGGCACCTCGGGAGCATAGAGAAGGCAGGCCCAAGATGCAGAAAAAGGTATCTAATCCAATAAAGGTCCAGATAATGATTTCTTCTGCCAAGATCCAAGAACAAGTCCACCCTCCCCAAACCCCAAGATATCCCCAGCAGGCCCACACTAACTTAATTTACAGTTTAAGACTTCAGTTCAATCTGAAATAATGATTTTTCTCTTCTTCCTTCTGTGATCTTTGGTCTTTGGAAATGGAAAGAACTAAAAAAGGAACGCAGAGCTGCTGGGCTCTCTTCCAAGGCTGCTTTTATTACACTAACTCCCAGGACGCATGGCTGCCACCACCTCTCAGACGAGGCCTCCACGAGGCGGCAGAGCTGGCCTCAGCCCAGCTACAACCTCCATCCACGGAAATTTTGGATTTGTCTTTTTTAAAAAACAGAATTTGGTGGCATCTTTTAGATACTTCACTTACAGACATTCCTTTGACTATTACTAGTATCTAGGAGAAATTGTTTAATTTGTTAATTTCTCCAGAATGCTGCAAAGCGGGGTTGTAGAATAAGCACTTCTATGTAGGATAAGGCCAACACTGAAGTTCTGGCTTTTTCAATTATTAGCTGTGCCACCTGGGTCAAATGACTCAACTTTAATTTTTATTTTTATTTTAATTTCCAAACTTTAATTTTTATTTTTTTAACAGTGGATAACAGTAAAACTCATCCTACTTCTATCACAACACTGTTTTGTCTGTAAAATGAATTGTTAAATTGTAAAATAACTGTCCAATTTTGATGAGGTATTATCACTATTACCAAAAATTTCTGGGTTTTGAGTAGTTACCGCTTAATTTTTTTCCCCTTATAGTATTCCTTTCTTCTTTTTTGAGATGGAGTCTCGCTCTGTCACCCAGGCTGGAGTGCAGTGGCACGATCTCGGCTCACTCCAACTCCACTTCCTGGGTTGCAGCAATTCTCCTGCCTCGGCCTCCCGAGTAGCCAGGGTTACAGGCATGCACCACCACGCCCAGCTAATTTTTGTATTTTTTAATAGAGACAAGGTTTCACCACATTGGCCAGGCTGGTCAGAAAATCCTGACCTCAGGTGATCTGCCCGCCTCGGTCGCCCAATGTACTAGGATTATAGGCGTGAGCCACCATGCCCAGTCCCCCTTATAGTATTTCCAAAATTACATTATTACTCACGGCTATTTTACTTTTCCAAGAGGCTGGCCTTTACACAAATGTTATTCTCTGAGACAGAATCTGAGAGGTGAAAGCTACTGATGAGAGGTCCTCCTTACACGGTGAAGTGGTCAGGAAACTTAAGCACAAAATCTCTTTCTATTCTTAAGCCTGATCCTTGGGCAGATTATAATGATGTGGTAATTCTTGTTGAATGAGGAAGAATGTGGATGAAATTCAAGCCAGGGCTTACTAAAAGGATAAAGGTATGCTGGCTTGGCATCATTCGGTATAAGGTTAATGAAAGGCGTATTTCAAAGGTCTCTGTCAACATCATAAGTTATTCATCTATTCAACAAATATTTATTGCATGTATATCAGAATCAGAGTCTAGCACCATGCAGGGCTGAGGTGGTCCCTTCCCTCAGTGGAGCTTACAGTTCATTTTATTTTATTTTAATTTTTTTGAGACGGTGAGACATTGTCTTGTTCTGTCGCCCAGGCTAGATTGCTGAGACAGAGCTCTTAAACCCCTTGGAATTTCCTGGGTGACAGGGGCAACATCTTTTGTTCTAAGGGGGCCACTCTTTTTTTTTTTTTTGAGACAGAGTTTTACTCTTGTCGCCCAGGCTGGAGCACAATGGCGCGATCTTGGCTCACTGCAACCTCCGTCTCCCAGGTTCAAGCGATTCTCCTGCCTCAACCTCCCAAGTAGCTGGGATTACAGGCGCGTACCACCATGCCTGGCTCATTTTTGTATTTTTAGTAGAGATGGGGTTTCACCATGTCGGTCAGGCTGGTCTTGAACTCCTGACCTCAGGTGATCCGTCCGCCACAGCCTCCCAAAGTGCTGGGATTACAGGCGTGAGCTGCTGTGCCCCGCCACCTCCTTTTCTTACAAGGGCACCAGTCTTCTGGGATTAGGACCTATCTTCATGTCTTAGCTTTACCTTAATCACCTCCTTCAAGGTCCCATCTCCAAATATGGTCACATTCTGAGGTGACAAGGGGTCAGGGCTTCCACATATGAATTTTGGGGGACTGAATTCAGGACCCAGGACGAGGTCCACTAAACAGTCACACCAACAATTGTGGAACTGTGACTCAGAAAGGGCTGAGATAGAGAGGTCCAGAATGCTGAAAGGCGGGAAATTAGCCAGAAAGGTTGCTGATGAAATAAGGATTTAATAGAGATCTGAAGGAAATAGGGAAGGGAGGAAGAAGGCAGGAGGAAGAGTGTGTGTTAAGACCTCAGAGCAGGAAGCTTGACAAGGATGAGTAAAGCGGTATCTCAGAAAAATACTTGGTCTTTGTCCGTCCTTGATCACTGAGACAGAGCTCTTAAACCCCTTGGAATTTCCTGGGTGACAGGGGCAACACCTTTTGTTCTAAGGGGCCACTTTTTTTTTTTGAGACAGAGTTTCACTCTTGTCACCCAGACTGGAGCACAATGGCGGGATCTTGGCTCACTGCAACCTCCACCTCCCGGGTTCAAGCCAATTCTCCTGTCTCAGCCTCCTGAGTAGCTGGGATTACAGGCGCCTGCCACCATGCTCAGCTACTTTTTGTATTTTTAATAGAGATGGACTTTCACTATATTGGCCAGGCTGGTCTCGAACTCCTGGCCTCAGGTGATCCATCTGCCTCAGCCTCCCAAAGTGCTGGGATTATAGGCGTGAGCCACTGCACCCGGCCCTAAGGGGGCCACTCTTACTAGGCCCCTAGAGAGCTTCAGAATAGGGGCTGGCTGACAGAAATAACAAGGCAGAATTAGAGGGTTGGATCTTTGAACTTCACCCTCAACGTGCAGGGAGGCGGCAGTGGCTGGAGACTGAATTGATCACCAATCATTACTGACTTAGTCAACATGCCTATGTAATGAAACCAACATTAAAATCCCTAAATGATAGGGCTCAGAGAGCTCACTGGGTAGAAACACATCCAGGTCTGGGAGGGTGGCATGTCTGGAAAAGGTATGGGGGCTCCACGCCCTGCCCCCATAGCTCACATCTTTTCCATATGGCCGTTCCTGGGCTGTATCCTTTATAACAAACCTGCAACAGAAAGTAAAATACTTTCCTAAGCTCTGTATCCTTCTAAGAGATTATGGAACCTGAGGTGAGTGCTATGGAGACCTCTGACTTTGCAGCCTGGGGCCCCACTATGTGTGGCTGGCATCTGAAGTGATGGTGGTTTTGTGGGAAGGAGCTCTTAAGCCTGTGCAGCCTGACACTAATTCTGGGTAGAGTTAGGGTCAGAAGTGAATTGAATTGCAGGACACTTAGTGGGTATCTGCACAGAATCTGATCATTGCTTTGTATCAGGAGGGAAAAAACACCTCTGCAGGGACTCAAGGTCAATGTGGCTGAGACAAATAGATGGAGGAGCAGATGGTGAGGGAGAGGAGGCTGAAGCCAGGAGGGCTGGTTTGGGGGCCTTGTGGTCAAGGCCAGAGTAAGGGGGTTTCTCCACAAAGGACAAGCAGGGGGAACCACTGAAGGGAGCAGGCGGGCAGGACCATCCTGCTGTATGACACAAGGGCACCGTCTGCACAGAGGCAACGTGAACAGTGTCCCTTGTAATTGAATGACACGGCAGTGTTGAGAGTAGCTGCTGATGTGGTCAGAATTGTGGGTTTTGTTTGCGTTTCTGAGACGGAGTCTTGCTCTGTCACCCAGGCTGGAGTGCAGTGGCACCATCTCGGCTCACTGCAACCTCTGCCTCCTGGATTCAAGTGATTCTCCTGCCTCAGCCTCCCAAGTAGTTGGAACTACAGGCGCGCAATACTGCACTCAGCTAATTTTTGTATTTTTAGTAGAGACGGGGTTTCACCATGGTGGCCAGGCTGGTCTTGAACTCCTGACCTCAAGTGATCCACCCGTCTTGGCCTCCCAAAGTGCTGGGATTATAAGGCATGAGCCACTGCACGTGGCCCAGAATTGTGTTTTGAAGAGAACATCCTTGCTACTATGTGGAGTAGGATCAGGAATGATTTGAGGGGGTGGAAGTCAAGCATTTACTTTTCATTCTTTTTTTTAGATATACTCCATGATGGATACACAAGCCTGGAGATGAGGGGAGAGGTAAGGGCTGGAGACACGAATCATGGTCAGCAACATCTTCTGAGGCGCTTGTGTACAGGTGACATGCAGGGGCCAAGGGCCAAACCAGGAGCCGGGAGGCGAGAGTGCTTGTCTCTGCTGTGATCTACATAAGGGCTTGAGCCCGGAAGGAAGAGGCACAGCGGGCTCTGCAGCTCTGGTAACCCCAGCACGTCCCAATGCACAGCCTCCTAGCACTCTCTTCCTGCTTGCTGAACAGAATCGTTCAAAAGGCAACACTTTGGCTTGTGTTAGGAGCCAATCTGGCTCTGCCAAAGAGGCAGTGAAGGTGAATTCAAGAAATTACTATGGTGTGTGTCTTGGGGATGAAGAAGAGGTGCTTCTGGGCATGGGGTAAGTCCCTCAGGAGCAGGTGGGCTGCACCACTGACACAAAGGCAGGTGCAGCACAGGGAGGAGGAGGAGGGACAGGCTGGGGAGAGTGAGTGGAAGGAGGAAGGGCTCAGCTAAGTATACTCATGCACACTCTGGAGCTGGTGTGCGGAAAGGAATGGAATAATAAAATAACAACACATTCAGCCATAAAAAGGAGCACAGTACTAACAGATGCTGCCACCTGGATGAACCTTGGAAACCTTATGCCAAGGGAAAGATGCCAGACACAAAATGTCACATATGCATGATTTCTTCTACATGATATATCCAGAATAGCCACATTCATGGAGACAGACAGCAGATTAGTGGTCAATGGGGGACAGGGAGAGGGGGGTGTGGAATGATTATTTGGTGGGTTCGCAGTGTTTTCCTGGGGTGATAAAGACATCTTGAAACTAGAGACATCAAGTGGTTGCACAATGTTGTGAAAACACTAAATGCCACTGGATCGCACACTTTAAAACTGTTAACTACATGGAAGTATGTGAATTTCACCTACATAGAAAATTATGATGAGGCTAACGTGAAAGTAATACTTGGAGGTAATGCGTATGTCAAGTAGCTTGATTTGGTCATTCCACAATGTACACAAATATCAAAACATCGGCTTGTATACCTTAGTATATACAATTGTATTTGTTAATTAAACAATAAATTAAGAAAAGAAAAGTATTGCCTGGTATATGTCGATAATATTCTCACATAGTTTATCCTATTTAATCTTCACCACAAATGCTGGGGCTCCAGGACGCAGTCCTCAGAGCTCTGCTGCTCTCTGTCCACCGCTGTGGTCTTGGTTGTCCCCTCTGGGCCATTGATCAGCTCAGCATCTCAGACAAGGTGTCCCAGACCAAACCCTTGTTTTTTCCCCTCACACCTGCTCTTCCCCCAGCCTTCCCCATGTCAGTCAACGGCAATCCATTCTCTCCCTTAAGCCAGAAAACTGTGGAGTCATCCTCCCTGCCTCCCCAACTTTATTGAAGTACCATACAATTCAATGAATTCATCCATTTTAAGTGCAGTTCAGCAAATGTTAGTAACTGGGTGCAGTCATGGGTAGTGCACCACGACCATCAAGATACAGAACTGTTCCAAGGACCTGAAGTCTTCTTGTGCTCTTTTTGGGCCCATCCACTTCTCCACACACCCGCTCCAGGCAACCACTGATTTTCTTTCTGTCACTACAGTTGAGCTCATTCTAGAATTTCATATAAATAGAATTATAATCATATAGCATGTAGTTTTTCCTGTTTGACTTCTTGTACTTGGCATGATGCTTTTGAAATCCATCCAAGTGTTATGTGTATTAATACTGTCTTCCTCTTTACTGCTGAGTGGTATTTCCAAGTATGGATATACCATAATTTGAGTGGAATCAAGACTTTGTTTTGTGTAAGTTAAGCCTGAGATCCAAGCTGCCTGAGATCCAAGCTATAGATTTGCATATCATTGGAACATGAATAGTATTTTAAAATGTGAGCTCATTTAAAGGAGGTGCTTATAGAAAAGACCAAGGCAGAGTGTTGGGGCTCTCCACTGTTTAGCTGTCGAGCAAAGAGGAAGAGAACGCAGAAAAGGAGTATCCCTGGGCAGGGCTGTGCAGAGCTCCCCCAGGGTAACAGCAGAAGTCAACTTTGTGGTATTGTATTAATATAAAGGGAAGGCAATGGAGAATCCACAGGTGCGGGTTTTAGATTATCAACATAGCAGAATTTTCTAGATCTAAAATTTGCAATCAAGCACTCTGACTCCAAAGATGGTATGTACTGCCAGTTCATTACAGCTCAACTGTATTTCACTCACAAGACAAGATGCTCCGTCTATGGTGAGATTCACAATTAGCTTCCTTAACATCCTCAGTGAAAAACCAAGGTTTCTCAGTGATTCTCATCAAGTTTGGGTTAGGCTGCCTGGTATAGATGCGTCTCAAAGCACATGCTCCGAGGAGAGCAATCAATTGCCAGTCTTTTGCCAATGAGACAATATGCTGGCCAAGCCAGCCCACTTTCAAAAGAAAGTTGAGCCCTAACCCACATTCCTGGCTGCCAGTGCCCTGAAACCGCCCATCAAGAAGACTGCGTCCCTCATGTTTATAAACAGTCTGCTATGTCTAAGGGGACTCCTGCATTGAGGATGAGGCTTTCATACTTTGTTTTTTTTTTTTTTTGAGAAGAAGTCTTGCTCTGTTGCCCAAGCTGGAGTGCAGCAGTGCGATCTTGGCTCATTGCAACCTCCGCCTCTTGGGTTCAAGTGATTCTACTGCCTCAGCCTCCCAAGTAGCTGGGACTACAGGCACCCGCCACCACGCCTGGCTGATTTTTGTATTTTTAGTAGAGACGGAGTTTTGCCATGTTGGCCAGGCTGGTCTCGAACTCCTGACCTCAAGTGATCCATCCGCCTCCACCTCCCAAAGTGCTGGGATTACAGGTGTGAGCCACTGCACCTGGCTGAGGCTTTTGTACTTTTACAAAATTTGATGTAGCATCACAGCACAGGAATCAGAGTTGCAAGGGCCTGTAGGATATTTTGGACCAAACTTCTCATTTGAATGATGAGAAAAAGAACATGAGAACTCCAATATAAGGAGGAGATCCCTTGGGAGGCCGAGGTGGGCAGATCACGTGAGGTCAGGAGTTTGAGACCAGCCTGGCCAACATGGTGAAACCCCATCTCTACTAAAAATACAAAAAAAAAAAAAAAAAAAATTAGCCAGGTGTGGTGGCGGGCACCTGTAGTCCCAGCTACCCAGGAGGCTGAGGCAGGAGAATCGCTGGAACCCAGCAGGCAGAGGCTGCAGTGAGCCGAGATACTGCACTCCTGCCTGGGCAACAAGCAAGATTCCGTTCAATAAATAAATAAATAAATAAATAAATAAATATCTCAATATGGTTAAAAATATTACACCTGGAAAAAAACCTTAATACTCATTTAGTCCAACCTTTTCATCATATAACTGATGAAACTGACTTGCTGTGAGGGTAAATGATATTCCCAAGATCACACAGATGAGTAAAGGCTAGAACCCTTGTTTCCTAACAAAACGGTGCTTATCAGCCACGCAGTATCAGCCTGGAAATGAAGGTTGCTGAAATTAATAGCTAGAATGGGGTGTCTGGACGGATCCTGGCTTTGTTTAGGCCATCACACAAGAGCCTTCTCATCCAACACCTCCAAATGCTGAACAGCACACACTCCACATAAACATGGGGTAAAGCAGAGTGGGGCTCTGTTAGCAAAGCCGTGCAGACGTAGCCCGCTGATCTCCCTCTTGCCGCTGCCCTCTTCGGAGAGAATTCTCCCTTAGCAAGCCAAGGACAACACAGCTACAATGGCCAGCTAGTGGTCTTCTCCTGGCATGGCGTTAAATCATCAACAATCCCAACGCGTAAGACATTGCCTTTGAATAGTTTTGATATCCTTTCCGATGGAGGCATCCAAGTTCAGGGTAGAAAACAACTTCGTCTGGCAAAGTTTCAGAGATGGGGGTGGGCAGCGGTGGGAGAGAACAAGAGAGGGAACGCATTTGTCTATATGCGCGTAGGTGACCACCAAGAAAAGAACGCTCAGCTGCCAAAAAAATTCTTATTTTATTTTATTTCAATAGGTTTTTGGGGAACAGGTGGTGCTTGGTTACATGAATAAGTTCTTTAGCAGTGACTTCCGAGATTTTGGTGCACCCATCACCCGAGCAGTAGACACTGTACCCAATGTATAGTCTTTTATCCCTCACCCCCTCAAACCCTTTCCCCCCCGAGTCCCCAAAATCCACTCTATGGGAGTCTCTCATTCTTTTTTTTTTGAGACAGAGTCTCGCTATGTCACCAGGCTGGAGTGCAGTGGCGTGATCTCGGCTCACTGCAACCTCTGCCTCCCGGGTTCAAGCGATTCTCCCGCCTCAGCCTCCCAAGTAGCTGGGATTATAGGCACGCGCCACCACACCCAGCTAATTTTTGTATTTTTAGTAGAGACGGGGTTTCACCATGTTGGGCAGAATGGTCTCGATCTCCTGACCTTGTGATCCACCCGCCTCGGCCTCCCAAAGTGCTGGGATTATAGGCGTAAGCCACCGCGCCTGGCTGGGAGTCTCTCATTCTTATGCCTTTGCATCCTTATAGCTTAGCTCCCACTTATGAGTGAGAACATACAATGTTTGGTTTTCCATTCTTGAGTTACTTCACTGAGACTAATGGTCTCCAATTACACCCAGGTTCCTCTTCACAAGGAGTCAGAGACTGCATTCCAACCTGAATCTGCTCATTTGTTCATTCAGCTGTTTGTTTATTCATCCACACATTTATTCATCCAACAGTTATTTATTGAGAGGTGATTATATGTCAGGCACTATTCTGGGCTCTGAGTGTTAAAAAAAAAAAAAAAATTCCTGCCTTATTGGCACTTTCATTCCAATGCGGGAGCTGGACCACAAATAAATATGTAATGAAATGCTAAGTGGTGACAAGAGATGCTACAAAAAGGAAAGGAGATAAAGGGACACACCAAGGGTGCAGGGTACAGGACAGGTGGTCTATGTAGAAGACAAGAAGGAGGGGCTTGGGGAAGCACAGCTGAGGTGACATTTGAGGAGAAAGGCCATTTCCCTTGCTCAGAGCAATGCCAGCAAAAGAAGAAAGAGTGGCAGAAAAGGTAGAGGTGATGGCTTTTCCTCCAGGAGAGGGCCCATGGCAGGCCTGGTACACCTGTCTCAGGTGAGCGGGTCACATAAAGAGGCTGTTGTCACAAGCTCAATCTGGAAAAGGTCACTAGTTTAGTAGCGAGTGGCAGGGCAAGTCTGCCTGGGGGGACATCTGTTCCTTATTTAGGGCTCAAGGCCACTTGAGAATGAATCGGTGAGGAAGGCCACACGGTGGATTTGTCAGAACAGCATTTCAGTGTCATCAAAGGTGCTGGCAGGAATGCCCATCTGGGGTACATAAAGGAGACTGCATAGAAACAACATGCTCCCTTAGCTCAGAGGTCTAGATGTTTAAATACGACCCCTTGAAAATAGCTGAGGCATTTCCATCCTTTTCCTTACACAAAATTATTACAATTTTAATTAATGGATACTATAGCTTACAACATGCTCATTTCCTTTACTTCAAGAAATGAACCCTGCACAATCTACTATCTATGGCTTGCCAAAGGCCTGGTAGAGAGGAATTACCATGATGGAGGATTGTTTGAAAGGCAGCAAGGAACCACAGAATGCTGTGTGCTTAAGCCATGCCCTCCAGCTTTCCCAGAAGAAAACTGAATAGACAGAGACAAGTCAACTTCATCATCTCTACAGAAAGGTTTGTAGTGCTAAAGCTAAGAACTTGAAAGGTTGTTGTTTCAGGCCGGGCATGGTGGCTCATGCCTGTAATCCCAGAACTTTGGGAGGCCGAGGCGGGTGGATTATGAGGTCACAAGTTCGAGACCAGCCTGGCCAATATGGTGAAATCCCATCTCTACTAAAAATACAAAAATTAGCTGGGCATGGTGGTGCACGCCTGTAATTCCAGCTACTCAGGAGGCTGAGGCAGGAGAATCGCTTGAACCTGGGAGGCACAGGTTGCAGTGAGCCAAGATCGCACGACTACACTCCAGCCTGGGCAACAGAGCGAGACTCTGTCTCAAAAAAAAAAAAAAAAAAAAAAAGGGCAAAAACTGGAAGCATTCCCTTTGAAAACTGGCATAAGCCAGGGATGCCCTCTCTCACCACTCCTATTCAACATAGTGTTGGAAGTTCTGGCCAGGGCAATTAGGCAGGAGAAGGAAATCAAGGGTATTCAATTAGGAAAAGAGGAAGTCAAATTGTCCCGTTTGCAGACGACATGATTGTATATCTAGAAAACCCCATTGTCTCAGCCCAAAATCTCCTTAAGCTGATAAGCAACTTCAGCAAAGTCTCAGGATACAAAATCAATGTACAGAAATCACAAGCATTCTTATACACCAACAACAGACAAACAGAGAGCCAAATCATGAGTGAACTCCCATTCACAATTGCTTCAAAGAGAATAAAATACCTAGGAATCCAACTTACAAGGGATGTGAAGGACCTCTTCAAGGAGAACTACAAACCACTGCTCAAGGAAATAAAAGAGGATATAAACAAATGGAAGAACATTCCATGCTCATGGGTAGGAAGAATCAATATCATGAAAATGGCCATACTGCCCAAGGTAATTTACAGATTCAATGCCATCCCCATCAAGCTACCAATGACTTTCTTCACAGAATTGGAAAAAACTACTTCAAAGTTCATATGGAACCAAAAAAGAGCCCGCATCGCCAAGTCAATCCTAAGCCAAAAGAACAAAGCTGGAGGCATCACGCTACCTGACTTCAAACTACACTACAAGGCTACAGTAACCAAAACAGCATGGTACTGGTACCAAAACAGAGATATAGATCAATGGAACAGAACAGAGCCCTCAGAAATAATGCCGCATATCTACAACTATCTGATCTTTGACAAACCTGAGAAAAACAAGCAATGGGGAAAGGATTCCCTATTTAATAAATGGTGCTGGGAAAACTGGCTAGCCATATGTAGAAAGCTGAAACTGGATCCCTTCCTTACACCTTATACAAAAATCAATTCAAGATGGATTAAAGACTTAAATGTTAGACCTAAAACCATAAAAACCCTAGAAGAAAACCTAGGCATTACCATTCAGGACATAGGCATGGGCAAGGACTTCATGTCTAAAACACCAAAAGCAATGGCAACAAAAGCCAAAATTGACAAATGGGATCTAATTAAACTCAAGAGCTTCTGCACAGCAAAAGAAACTACCATCAGAGTGAACAGGCAACCTACAAAATGAGAGAAAATTTTCACAACCTACTCATCTGACAAAGGGCTAATATCCAGAATCTACAATGAACTCAAACAAATTTACAAGAAAAAAAACAAACGACCCCATCAAAAAGTGGGCGAAGGACACGAACAGACACTTCTCAAAAGAAGACATTTATGCAGCCAAAAAACACATGAAAAAATGCTCACCATCACTGGCCATCAGAGAAATGCAAATCAAAACCACAATGAGATACCATCTCACACCAGTTAGAATGGCAATCATTAAAAAGTCAGGAAACAACAGGTGCTGGAGAGGATGTGGAGAAATAGGAACACTTTTACACTGTTGGTGGGACTGTAAACTAGTTCAACCATTGTGGAAGTCAGTGTGGCGATTCCTCAAGGATCTAGAACTACAAATTCCATTTGACCCAGCCATCCCATTACTGGGGATATACCCAAAGGACTATAAATCATGCTGCTATAGAGACACATGCACATGTATATTTATTGCGGCATTACTCACAATAGCAAAGACTTGGAACCAACCCAAATGTCCAACAATGATAGACTGGATTAAGAAAATGTGGCACATATACACCATGGAATACTATGCAGCCATAAAAAATGATGAGTTCATGTCCTTTGTAGGGACATGGATGAAATTGGAAATCATCATTCTCGGTAAACTATCGCAAGAACAAAAAACCAAACACCGCATATTCTCACTCATAGGTGGGAATTGAACAATGAGAACACATGGACACAGGAAGGAGAACATCACACTCTGGGGACTTTTGTGGGGTGGGGGGAGGGGGGAGGGATAGCATTGGGAGATATACCTAATGCTAGATGACGAGTTAGTGGGTGCAGCGCACCAGCATGGCACATGTATACATATGTAACTAACCTGCACATTGTGCACATGTACCCTAAAACCTAAAGTATAATAATAATAATAATAAATAAATAAATAAATAAATTAATTAATTAAAAAAAAAAGTTGTTTCACTCTGAACTTGGACAGCTACATACTTCAGTCTGGTCTCCCAGGGAGCGACCAAAACTACCACCACTGGTGGTGAGAGTTTATAAAGCTACCAAGAACTGTATCAGAGGAAGTTAGTTTGAAAAATAACTCAAACTGCGTATTCGAATCATTGTATGGAAAAAATAAATAAATAAAAATAAAAGTGGCTTTTCTTTTCCTCGTAAAACATTAGCTAGAAAAAGTTTTTACTTTTTTCCCACATCACAGATCATCTTGAATGAGTAGGCCTAAATAGAGAATCAGCTACAGTGAGATAATGGCTCACTCTTTATCATCACTGAAAAGCCTCTGCGTGCACCATGATTTGGAGTACACCTGACTGGCAGTCTGAGGCAGTCCATCTTCATTTTGTCTGTGTCCCTCTGTCTCTCTTTCCCGGCGCCTGGTTTTTTTTACCTGGTTCTCGCTAAACTCACCTAGGAACGGACTTGTTCCAACCTCCAGTTTCTATGATGGTTTTGCTTCCACTAGAGATCTGGGTTCTCTCAAAGTTCTCTCGTAAGGGATTTCTAACAAAATCTCTTTGAAAAATGGAAAAACCAGTTGTTTATCTTTTTCCTACTGCATTTTGAACATCTATCAGAGGCTGTTTTATTTGAATGTCTAATCAATACACTGAATTAAGCAATTGAGATAACACAAAGGATCAGATTCACAAATATCAGAGCTCATTGCCTTAGTGTCAAGGAATTATTAGGCCAGGCAGAGAGAAGCCCAGGACCACCAATACCACTTTCCAATTCCTTGCCACATGGAAAAGTGTTCTGGTCCTGATTTAACAAACGAGGTCTCTGAGTTGTGTGTGCATCATTGCTTGCACTAAACAGAGCTATGTCAGTCATGAAACATCTCAATTTTATATTCCAACAATTACAGAGTTTCCGTGCTATTTTCCAGGGGGTGCACGTCCCATAAACCCATTAATTACAGATTTGTTTCCCATAGTAATCCTAGTCCAGGTATGTATTAGTCCATTCTCACATTGCTATAAAAAAATGCCTGAGGCTAGGTAAATTATAAGAAAAGTAGTTCAGTTAGGCCGGGCGCAGTGGCTCACACCTGTAATCTCAGCACTTTGGGAGACTGAGGCAGGTGGATCACGAGGTCAGGAGATTGAGACCAGCCTGGCCAACGTGGTGAAATCCCGCCTCTACTAAAAAAACAAAAAATTAGTCGGGTGTGGTGGTGTGCGCCTGTAGTCCCAGCTACTTGGGAAGCTGAGGCAGGGGAATTGCTTGAACCCGGGAGGCGGAGGTTGCAGTGAGCTGAGATTGAGCCACTGCACTTCAGCCTGGTGACAGAGCGAGACTCCGTCTAAAAAAAAAAAAAAGAAGAAGAAGAGAGGTTTAATTGGCTCATGGTTCTGCAGGCCGTACAGGAAGCATGGCAGCCTCTGCTTCTGGGGAGGCCTCAGGGAATGTACAGTCATGGAGGAAGGCAAAACAGAAACAGACACGTCTCATATGGTGGGAGAAGCAGAAAGAATCGGGGGAGGTGCCACCCACTTTTAAACGACCAGATCTCGAGAGAACTCTATCATGAGAACAGCACGAAAGGGATGGTGCTAAACCATTTATGAAGAATCCACCCATATGATCTAATCACCTCCTACCAGGCCCTACCTCCAACATTGGGGATTACAAGTGGATATGAGATTTGGGTGGGGACACAGATCCAAACCATAGCAAGGTACGTACTGCTAAAAGCGATCCACAGATAAGGACTCTCTCCTAGTAAATGCTATTAATGTATTAATATGTGTGTTTGACAGAAGGTCTGTCAGTGTGTTTAAGACTTGACCCAGGCCACCTTTCTTTCTTTCCTGGGTCCATAAGGGAGGGAATGGATGGCAATAGATTGAGGCCTTGTTGCCAATGCTTCCTTTTTGCCAGGAATGTTTTTATAGTAACTGATGTGCAGGGCACACAGAAGGCTCACTTGAAACAGTACTCTGGTATGTCCACACACTGCTGTTTCCACCACCTGGGCTGGGTGCTTACCAAGAGTGACTTGTGGTTGTTCCCAAACCTATTTATGTCATTTCTTGTTCTTACTATTAAGAACTCTAAGTAAATATCATGTACATCTATTAATTAGGAGTGTGGGAAGAGAGTTGTTTTTCTGAAAACAAAATAGATTTCTTTAGAAAGATCAGACCATGGTAGCTGCTAAAAAAATTGCTATTGTGCCTGTAATCCCAGCACTTTGGGAGGCCGAGGCGGGAGGATCACCTGAGGTCAGAAGTTCAAGACCAGCATGGCCAACATAGTGAAACCCTGTCTTTACTAAAAATACAAAAAATTAGCCAGGCATGGTGGTGTGCGCCTGTAATTCCAGCTACTCGGGAGGCTGAGGCAGGAGAATCACTTGAACCCAGGAGGTGGAGGTTGCAGTGAGCTGAGATCATGCCACTGCACTTCAGCCTAGGCGACTGAGTGAAACTCTGTCTCAGACAAAAAAAAAAAAAAAAAAAAAAAAAAAAAAAAAAAAATTGCTATTGGTTTAAACAACTGGGAAGGATAGTAGAAGTCTCCTCAGAGTCTGCATTCTTGTGCGTGAAGAGTGAGTTTGAATACTAACTTTGCTTTAAGTAACTGGTATTTGAAAAAACTGCATTGTGGGTATCGGGGCTGCAAGAAACATGACACCTAACTCTAATTGGTGGACCCTCACTCAGAGACAAGATTGTGACTCCAAAGTATCCCTATCCACAGCTATTCTCCCATCACACAGCAATGATATGTCTGTACATTTTCTCCGTATGCTATGGCCAGCTTTGTGGCTGGCTGAGCAATTACTACAGGTAAGCGTTGGAAACAAGCAATAAGAGGTCTGAGTTCCAGGCTAGGCCCACTTGTTCTTAGACGTGGACTTCCACTCTTGCAAAATAAGATTATTAATATTTCCACAGAACAACCCACAAAGGTTCTTGGAGTTCTGATGGTCCAGGATTCTGTGGCTGCCAGTTATTTCATAGCTGTTGAGCCGCTGAAGACTTAGACACAATCACCAACCCCATCTGTACAGAGAATCTTCCGAATGATCTAATGACTCTGACCTACCGTATCTGCTGTATCAATACTCCCCAATTTTGGGTACTGTGAATTTTTCTTGGAGACAGGCCGATTTTGGACATATTATTGTTTTAATAGTTTTTGAAACAAAGTTTTTGGCTTGCCTGTGGCTTCTACATCTATGCCTCATCAAAGCATGGAATAAGGCTATAAACATCTTGTAAAGTCCTTTTTGAATTTTGCCTTTGTGCTTGATCTTTTCCATTTCAATTAACTTTCTACTGAAGTGTCATTGAATGAAAGACATCACAGAAATGGCAGAACCTGTTGTAAATGCAACCTTTCAGCTCCTGAGAGATTCTAATTCCATTCCACTTATGCAATTTTTCAGTGACAGTGACCCAGTAACTTAGGTGTAAGTCTCCTCATGACCAGTCATTTTAAGAACTTGTTCATAGGAGCAGCTGCAACTCTGAGCTAATAGAACTCAACATGCGGTCCAGTGACCTTCTGTAAATGTAGAATTATGTGCCAGGTAATGAAGAAGCTGGAGGGGCCACAGATAAAGACCTGGACTGGGAACAGGAGATATGATCAAGTCAAATAAACTTCTGCAACTTATAAAACTTGGGTAGACAGAAGGTCCTTTACTTGTGCACTTGCAATGTGGAAACTTCACAGAGAAGGGCAAAGGCAGGCACTAGGGCAAATGTGTGTCAACTTTCTCCCCCGCTAACAGATGGTAGTCACTTGTATAGCATCACTGAAGATGTAAGGACAAACATACTTAAGAATGTATCTGTCTAACAACCTTTCTGAACATAATTTTTATTTATTTATTTATTGAGACGGCATCTTACTCTGTCACCCAGGGTGGATGGAGTGCAGTGGCGTGATCTTGGCTCACTGAAACCTCTGCCTCCCAAGTTCAAGCGATTCTTGTGCCTCAGCCTCCCAAGTAGCTGGGATTACAGGTGCCTGCCACCACGCCTGGCTTTTTTTTTTTTTTTTGTATTTTTATTAGAGACGGAGTTTCACCATGTTGGCCAGGCTGGTCTCGAACTCCTGACCTCAAGTGATCCATCTGCCCGCATCGGGCTCCCAAAGTGCTGGGATTATAGGTGTAAGCCACCAAGCCTGGCCTAATTTGTATCTTAATTCAATAAACATTTAATAAACATTTATGAAGTATAAAGGATAGTCCTTATTAAATTAAAAAAAGATTTAACTGCTGACCTCAAACACACTACAAATAAGTACAAAAGACATGTATATGCCTAAGAGACATAAGACAAAAAATGGAATGTAAGTAAAAGTGTACAAAAAAGTGTACAAAAAAGGAATGCAAGTAAAATCCCATGAAAATATCGCAAAAGAGTAATTTTTTTTGCACCTGAGGGAGCCAGAGCCTTACAAGGGAGGCAGCATTTGTGCTGGGTCTTAAAGAGTAAGTAAGAGTTTATTGGGCAGAGTGGGAGGTGGAAGGCCTTCCAGGCTGAGGAAAGACCCTGAGCATAGCAATTGTGGTAGAGAAGTATAAGGTGAAGGAGAGGCTGTGTGTGTATATGGAAAACGACACAATCTTAGTTTCAAATCCCAGCTTACCCACTGGCCAAGTGTATAATCTTTCAGCATCTTTTACTCTCTGAGCTTTGGTTTGCTCTTGTCAAATGAGGCTAATAAAACCTACCTGAAGTTTATTGTAAAGACTAGAGACCATATCTGTAAAGCATCTAACTTGGTGCCAGATACTTCAGACTTGTTTAATAAATTTTAAAAATGTCTATTTTTTTTCTTTTTTTTTTGAGATGGAGTCTCGCTCTGTCGCCCAGGCTGGAGTGCAGTGGCGCGATCTCGGCTCACTGCAAGCTCCATCTCCCGGGTTCATGCCATTCTCCTGCCTCAGCCTCCCAGTAGCTGGGACTACAGGCGCTGCCACCACGCTCAGCTAATTTTTTGTATTTTTAGCGGAGACGGGGTTTCACCACGTTAGCCAGGATGGTCTCGATCTCCTGACCTCATGATCTGCCCGCCTTGGCCTCCCAAAGTGCTGGGATTACAGGCGTGAGCCACCGTGCCCGGCCAAAAATGTCTATTTTTACTGTTATTTTTTATTTTTTTATTTTTTTAAGACAGAGTTTTGCTCTTGTTGCTCAGGCTGGAGTGCAATGGTGTGATCTCGGCTCACCGCAACCTCTGCTTCCCGGGTTCAAGCTATTCTCCAGCCTCCTGAGTAGCTGGGATTACAGGCATGTGCCACCATGCCCGGCTAATGTTTTCGTATTTTTAGTAGAGATGGGGTTTCTCCATGTTGGTCAGGCTGGTCTTGAACTCCCAATCTTGGGTGATCCGCCCACCTAGGCCTCCCAAAGTGCTGGGATTTTATAGGTGTGAGCCACCGTGTCCGGCCCATTTTTACTTTTTTTTTTTTTTTTTTTTATTAGTAACTAAATCTAGAAGGGAAGAGTTGGCTCAAGCTATGGATACATAAGTCTGGTCTTGACTTGAATGCAGAGGTGAGCAGGCATTACATATGCTAAACACGAGAACATGAAAATAATCCTTGCCCTACTTATCCATTAGGGTCTTTCAGAATCACAACAGTAAAAATAATAAACAGAAATGTCCACTAGATACCAGGTATAGTATAGAGCATTTAAAATACATTGCTTCACGTAAGTCTTCCAATAACCTTAGAAGACAAGTATTTTTTTTTTTTATTTCTTCTAAAAAAAAAAAGGTGTGCAGAACATGCAGGTTTGTTACATAGGTATACATGTGCCATGGTGGTTTGCTGCACCTATTGCTCTGTCCTTTAAGTTCCCTCCCATCACCCCTTGGCCCCCAACAGATCCTGGTGTGTGCTGTTCCCCTCTCTGTGTCTATGTGTTCTCAATGTCAAGATAGGTATTTTTACCTTCCATTTAACAGAATGAAAACTGAAACTCAGAGGCAGTGAAATCCCTTGTCATGCTGCTAATAAGTTGTAGAGCTGAGATTCAAACTGGGTTTTCTTCCCTCCAAATGCACAGGCCTCAGGCAGTGTTTAGCATCTGCTCTCAATATAGATTGAGGAGCATGATCCATGGTGAAAGTCTTTTACAGGGCAGTGAACAGTAAAGTCAAACAAAGCTCGCGCTCTCTCTCTCTTTTTTTTTTTTGACATTGCAGGGTTTGGCACAGCTCTGGGTTGTGAAATAATGGTATTCAATCTTCTGAGAGTTATCGCCTCTATAGAATCCTCCTTGCTACATTTATCTGATATTTACATTGCACTGCCAGCCCAGACAGTCCAATTCATACCCCCAATAGCACCCAAGAACAATGCAGGTAAGTTCCTGCTCTGTAAGCTGGTCCATAGTGGCTCTGAGCCTAGGCAATGGGCAGATAAGTGGATGGGCATTGATAAGTGCTAGAGAATCTTATCCTGCAAAGTGGCTAAGTCCCACGACCTTGCTACACACACAGTGAGACAATGGCTGCCTCTGGACATTCCCCTGGGGTCTTCAAACAGATGGCATGATGCTAAGGGGCTTACACACCGTCAAGCTAACTGTAGCAGTCAAAGGATGAGAGGAAATGTTTTAAAAAGGCGAAATGCAATTTCCTCCTCTATAAAGCCTTCCTCAGTTTTGTAGGCCAAATTTAGCTCTCCTGCCGAGCTTCCACTGCTTCTGGACCATGTCTTCATTATAATAATTATCTTTAACAGTGACAGGCATCAGCATCCTCTGGGGAGGTTTCAAAAAAACATATAGGTACCTGGTACCCATCTCAGAAGATTCTAATTTGTTAATTTCCTAACTCTGGGTTGGGCCAGCAAATTCATATTTCTAAAGAGCTTCCTGGGTAGTTTGGTGTCTGATACCATAGAGAAAAATAAATCATGGAAAACAAAACTCTGGCATAAAAACACATAAAAATGCTAGGTAAAAATAATGTATGTATATATGCACATATGTGCATTTATGTGTGTGTAACAGAAATAGATGAGTAGGCAAGAACATAAGGCAGATCTTGAGTCAATAATGGAAACTGATAAGATAGCACAGACCCTGAGAGCTAAGCAATCTGAAGGTAGTACCTGAACTGGGGAGCCTGTCTATCCCTAGTGGAATTAAGCATTGGTTTTAATGGGGCAAACACAGGAAAAGGAGATGAAGAGCAGGATTACATAAAAACACCCCAGAGAACAAAGCATAAAGACAGGATCCCCCAGAAGTCAAACCTTTGATGGGTAAAGAAGTAAGGAGCCAGTTCTATAGGAAATTTGCCTGTCTTGGCCTTGGGTCTGGGTAAAAGACAGTGATCTCCACTGAGAATTCTTAATTCTAGGCCCATTCTCAGGGAGTTTGGAGGCCAGAATCATTGCTACCTTGTTGGTCTGAAAGCCAACAATCTTGTAGCTTGGCAGAAGCAAATACAAATCCTATCTAGAGGACTGTATTTTAAAACCTGGCCTTAAAGATAAATTTCCAAGAACATGAACTTACAATGACAACAAACAAAAACTGCAGAAGTAATAATGAATTCAACCCCAGAAGACTGATAAAATCATCAGGTACAGAACATAAGGAACATCTGTTTAATATATTTCAAGAAATAATAGGAAGTAGGTGGTGGTTTTAAAATATGTCTCCAAGGATTGCTAGAGCCCAGGAGTTGGAGGTTACAGTGAGCTATGATTGTGCCACCGTGCTCCAGCCTGGGCCACAGAGTGAGACCCTGTCTCTAAAAAACAGACAAACAAACAAATAAAATATGTCTCTAAATTCTTTCCCTTTCTTCCCTTTATAAGGCAGAGATTCCCTCCCACTGAATTGTTTCAGTGACTCATTTCTAATAAATAGAATGGGACAGAAGTGATATTATGGGACATGTGAATATAGGTAATAAAAACGTTATGACCCTTGGACACAGGGTGGGGACCATCACATACCAGGGCCTATCACGGGGTAGTGGGGGGGGGGCGGGGACGGATAGCATTAAGAGAAATACCTAATGTAAATGACAAGTTAATGGACGTAGCACACCAACATGGCACATGTATACATATGTAACAAACCTGCACATTGTGCACATGTACCCTAGAACTTGAAGTATAATCAAAAAAATGAAAAAAGAAAAAAAAAAGAGAAATTAGAAAACAAAAAATGTTATGACCCATGCCTGGTGTGCGTGCACACATTCTCTCTCTCTGTCTCTTATTGTTTACTCTCTTTGGGAGAAGCCAATCTCCATGCTGTAGGGACACTCAGGATGCCCTATGGAGATGCCCACATAGAGGAAAAATAAAGCCCCTGGCCTATAGCAGGGACCAACTTGCCAGCTACTTGAGCAAGCCACCTTAAAAGTCAATTATTCATCCCATGCTGATGTGTGACTGCAGCTGCAGGAGAGATCCCAAATGACAGTTTTCTAGCTGAGCTCCTCCTGGGTTTCTAACAGAAACTATGAGACATAACAAATCCACTTATTTTAAGCCACTAAGTTTTATGGTAATTTATTATTCATGAATAGATAACCATACAGAGTATCCAATTTTATGATAAAAGAACAAGAAAACTGTCAAAAATTACCATGTGTATTTGAAAAGGAACCAAATGAATGTTGCAGAAGTAAAAAATGACTGGCAGCTGACTTACCAACAGAGACAATGTAAGCCTTAAGGGAGTGGAATATCTTCAGTGTGCTGAGAGAAAATAAGTGTCAACCGAGAATTGTAGATCCAGGAAAAACACCCTTCAGGATGGCAAAATAAAGACATTTTTCAGATAATAAAAAACAGATGCTACTAGTACCAGGCACTTACATGAAGGGAAATTTTAAAAGATATACTTCAGGAGGAAGAAAAATAATCCCAGAAGGAAGGTCTGAAATGTGAAGAATAGTGAGAAAAGAAAACAGCAACTTTACAGACAAACATTTAAAAATATACCAACTGAGGCTGGGCGTGGTGGCTCAGGCCTGTAATCCCAGCACTTAGGGAGGCCAAGGTGGGCAGATCACGAGGTCAGGAGTTTGAGACTAGCCTGGCAAACATGCTGAAACCCTATCTCTATTAAAAATACAAAAATTAGCCAGGTGTGGTGGCACGTGCCCATAATCCCAGCTACTCGGGAGGCTGAAGCAGGATAATTGCTTGAGCCCAGGAGGTGGAGGTTGCAGTGAGCCAAGACCATGCCACTGTACTCCAGCCTGGGTGACAGAGCAAGACTCTGTCTCAAAATATAAAAATAATATATATACCAATTGAAAAATCAACAAGGCTATCTAATTAATGAAATTAGAACAAGAATAAAATAGAACAAGCAAACTTTTAAAATAACAAGCATGTAACTCAGGAGGAGGCGATTAAACTTTCTAACGTCTCACACTGTGTTGGAGAAGAGTGAAGATATTAATTTCAGACTTGAAGTTAAATATTCATGTTAAGATTCTTGGTATGTAACTTTCAATCTAGTGGGGGTTAAAATTAGAATGAGAAATAAAAATCTACAGTCATTCTAAAGAAGGTTAGAAAGGAGAAAAAATCTAAAAAGTATGACAACTAGAAAGCACAATATCAAGTGGTAGAAATAACACCTGCCATCTTGGTGGCCGCAATCTAGTAAATAGACTCTTACTTTTTAGGTGAAAGATTTTCATTTGGGAATTTAAATAAATCCAACTATATATCATTTAAAAGAAAAACTCTGAAAATAAAAAGAGGGAAGAAGACATAAAAAGAAAATACAAATACAAAAAAAAGCTGATGAATTTGTATTCAAAATAGACAAAAAACACATTACTAGAAGTACTCTTTACATCATAAAAAAATTGAAGTCTACTGATAAATTACACAAGATGTACAAGACTTTAAGGGGAATATTGTAAAATGTTATTGGATGATATTAAAGAACAAATAATAACAAATCAGGTTTATAGATAGGAAGATTCATTATCACACATACAACAATTCTCATCAAATTGATTTATAGATAGAAATAAAATTGCAATCAAAATCCCAATGTGTGTGTATTTGCACATATGTAAAGAACTTGACAAACTTGTCTCAAAATATACATGGTTAAGAACAGCCAAGAGTGTGACAATTCATTGAGCTGGTACTATATTTTTTTTGAGACGGAGTCTTACTCTGTCACCCAGGCTGGAGTGCAGTGGTGCAACCTCGGCTCACCATAACCTCCGCCTCCCAGGTTCAAGTGATTCTCCTGCCTCAGCCTCCCTAGTAGCTGGGATTACAGGTGCCTGCTACCATGCTCAGCTAATTTTTGTATTTTTAGTAGAGATGGAGTTTCACCATGTTGGCCAGGCTGGTTTTGAACTCCTGACCTCAGGTGATCTGCCCGCCTTGGCCTCCCAAAGTGCTGGGATTACAGGCGTGGGCCACTGTACTCGTTCTATATATGTTTTTAATAATTCAATTTTTAAGTTATGAAAAAGGGAGGAGAGCAGGTAAGAAAACTAGCACTACTAGCTATCAAGATTATTATAAAAGCATAATAATCTAAACACAATGTAGTACTGACTTAGGAATACATAAACAACCAATGGAACTTATTCATTCATATATAGGAACTTGATCTGTGACAAATAAGCATGGAAAAGGTAATGAAAAAAATCTTGGAACAAATCATTACCATACAAAAAGTATTCAATCCCATATGAATGAAGGAGTTAAATGTGAAAGGCAAACCTTTCAAAAACTTAGAATACAATAAGAAGAGTATTTTTATGACCCTAGGTTTTGGTTTATTTTCGTAAGTCGAATCCCAAAACATGTAAGACCGTAAAGAAAATGACTGATAAATTCAACTTCAGTGCAGAACTTCAGCACATCATAAGACATCATAAAAATTAGACATGCAATAAACTGAGGGCTGATATTTGCAGCATATAAAATTGGCAAAGGCTTAGTTTGCAGAACAGATAAAGAACGGCTACAAGTCAATACAGAAAAGATGAGCAACAAAAAAAATGGGCAAAAGATATAAACAAATATTTTTCAGAAATTCAACCAGCCAATGCACATACTAAATGTATAACCTCATTAATGATGAAAAAACGCAAATTAATATCTCAGGTATCATTCTTCTAGATTGGAAAAGATCATAATATGTAAAACAACAATGAATAAGAACTGGTTAAGATGGGTGGCAATAAGAACTCTTCATCACTATGGTAGGGGTGTAAACTGGAGTAACCATTTTGGAAAATCACTGGCAGTCACTAATAAAGTTGACTGTGTATACACACACACGCACACATTACACACACACACTGCACACATACACATGCACACACATACATGCACACACACGCACACACACATGCACACATACACGTACACATACAAACACACACACACACACACACACATACACACACACATTCTCTAACCCACTCCTACATGTAACCTCTCAGGAAAACCCTAGGAGAAATATAAATAGTACTCATAGAAGTATTAGGAATAGCCAAAAATGGCAAACATCCAAATGTTTTATGACAAAAGAATAGATCAATCTAATGTGACTCATTCATATGCATCAGTGAAATGAATTAACTCAGTTTACATGGTGTGTCATTGATGCATCCCACTAACATAATCTGAGCAAAAGAAGCAAGTCACAGAAGTATTAATATAGAATGCTTCCATTGTATAAAGTTAAAAGAGGCAAAAGAAATACATATTGCTTGTGATCGTGACTGTTATAATCACAAAGTACATGGAAGTGATAAATTCAAAATTTGGTGCAATAGTTAGCTCTGGGGCAAAGACCATATGGAGCTCCAAGTCTTTGGGTGAGGATTTGTCTTAAGCTGGATGGTGGGTGCATGGATGTTAGGTTTATTATTCTTTAAACAGAATGTAAACATTATATATGCTCCTTCCCAAGCAGAACATATGCCATAGATTTCACATATACCAACAAAAACAAAACAATAATGATTGCTACAAAACAAACATGGGGGTTGTGGATGACGAAACAATAGGCTTTGCAAGGCATTCTGCAGAAAACCTCCAGGTGGGTGCCAGTACCATAAGGTGTTCTTTAAGTGTCTATTCACACATCCATCTTCCTGTTTTGACTGTGAACCCAGCGAGGGAAGGAACTGCATTCTACACTTGTTTGCTTCTCCAGCCCTGGCACAGACAAAGTGCACTGCTGATGTGCCACAAACATTCCTTAAAAGGCTGAGTGACAGTGACTCCATCCTCCTAGTGTGGCTCACAACAGAAATCTGCGTCTGCCCAAATTCCTCCTCTCTCTCACCAATGGCATCCTTATCTTGCTAACTCAAAAATATATCTTGGATCTAGCCACCTCCATCTGCAAATACTGCTGTACCAACTTCCTTACCTGGTCCTAAGCGGTCACCTTTCTTCCATGACGTCTTCTCCCATCCAGTTCCCTACTTGAAAAGTCTAGACATAAAAACCCAAACTTACTGTGGTAGCCTATACGTCCCTACCCAATATGTCCCCACTCGTTTCCATCCTCACTTAATAATACCACCTGTCACTCCCTATACCCTGGCTCTGCTGGGCTTTCCATCCTTCCAAGACCACCAGCTCTGTCCTGTCTCACACCTACGCACATGCTGAAATGCTCACCCCAACTCTTGTCACGGTCAGTGCCTTTCTGTGTTTCCAGCTTGAATTTCTCCTCCTTGGAGAAGCCTTCCTTCATGTCCCTCTCCCTGAAGCAGCTTTCCCTGCCCTGCCTTACTCTTGTTGTTTCTTTCTTTGTTGCCTTCTAATGCCCATCACTGTTTTTTTTCTTGCTTTTTCTCTTGCCTCTCTCTCTCTCAATCTCTCTCTCTCTCTCTCTCATACTTCAACACCCAGGCTCTTGAGGGAAATCTATGACTTATTATTTCTAGGACCCAGCAGGAATATAGTAAGTACTTAATAAATATTTGTTGAAGAAAAAAAAAAAGAAAGGCTGGATTAAGTTTGAAGATATTTCTTAGATGAGCTGTGAATGTTACCTGTCATCCCAGATATTTCTTTTTTTGTCTAATACCCTTACGTAAATCAAACACCCACTATCCCAAGGAAAGAACACTTCTGTTGTAGAAAGTGCAGCAGATAATGAGCCCTGGCCTCATTCACCCCTCTCTCTCTCTACACACACACACACACACACACACACTACACACACACTACAAACACACACCTTAAGAGTTTGTTCTAAAGCCATGGTGGCTCACGCCTGTAATCCCAGCACTTTGGGAGGCTGAGGAGGATGGATCCCCCGAGGTCAGGAGTTCAAGACCAGCCTGACTAACATGGTGAAATGCAGTCTCTACTACAAACAAAAAAAATTAGCTGAGCGTGGTGGAGCACGCCTGTAATCCCACCTACTTGGGAGGCTGAGGCAGGAGAGAATCGCTTGAATCTGGGAGATGGAGGTTGCAGTGAGCTGAGATCATGCCATTGTACTCCAGCCTGGGCAACAAGAGCAAAACTCTCTCAAAAAAAGAGTCTGTTCTCTCACGTTGATCCTAGTTTTTATTACTTATAAAGGAATGATATTGTTTCAACTGTGTCTTCCATTTTTCCAGAGGCAGGTGTTAATTCCAAGAGTGAGGACATTCCCTCTTCTCTTTGTCACCCTTCTTTACTCTCCCACCCCGTAGCTGTATCTGAATTTGTATAAATTGTGACCCTCAGCTTGGTGTGCTCAGTGTTGAGACATTTCTCAACAGTAAAGAACAATTCAAAGGAAATGGTGTTGGCTGATAAGGGACCCAGTGATTATTGGCAAAAGTCCTCCAATCTCGAGCTGTTTTCCTAATTAACTAGTCCCTCTTTCCTTAAACTGCTGCATCTTCCAACTTTTTGTGATAGCTAATTCATTAAGAGGCAGAATCCAAAGAGAAGGCCTTTAGACTTTCCTCAAAAGGACTCAGTTTAAAAGCAAATAGGTGAAGGATTAACAGAAGGTTCAAGTTTCATTAAGTAGATGTGTTGATGTTACCGGAAAGTAAAGTGCAGAGAGGGCTGAGTCTTCCATCCTTTGGAATAGAGCATCACCCATAATGAATTCTGAACAGCATCGCTTTCAACCCTGTGATATTTCATTCATTGATTTTATTGTCAAATGAAAAGGCACTGGCTCCAAGTGGCATTTAGTGAGACAGATGGGGAGTGACCCAGACTTCATTACTTGGCGGTTGCTCTCTAATTTTAATGCTACAGGGGTGGAAAGCAACAGAGGCGCTCGCTGCTCTGGCTCTAACATCTGGAATTGCTTTGGTTTTTGTCCAAGTTACCAAAACTTGGCTCTTCAGCTCCATCTGTCTTTGGAAATTGGCAGAGCTCAGTCTACCTTAGATGCCAGTGGAGTGCCTGACCGAGCTTCTCTCCTGTCATTCTGAGGCTTTGAGGGGCTCATTTGAGGCTGTGACCTCAATGTTGAGGCAAATCTTGCTAGCTGTGGCAGAAGATGAGCAATCTGAAAGGAATGCAGATCTTGAAGGTAACATCTGGAAGCAACCTGTCATGTTTCCTAGGATGGGGTAATGCTAATCAACAGCGTTGATGAGCACATGGAACACCAACAGGCTGGTCTCTGTTCTGATCTTGTGACTCTTTGATCAGAGCATTCATTCCTTTGTTGAGGACTCTCCAAATCAATGTCTCTGCACAATTCACCCCTCTCAAGCCTCAACTGAGTTTTGGCCCCATATCACCAATTCTACCCCAGGCATCTCAACTAGGCTGTCACTCAAAGTTAACATGAAAAAAAACCCATTGATCTGGGTGCAGTGATGCCTCTAGTCCCAGTCCCTTGGAAGACTGAGGCAGGAGGATCACTTGAGTTCAGGAATTCAAGGCCAGCCTGGGCAACACAGCAAGCTCCCATCTCCTTTTAAAAACACAAATAAACAAACCCCAACATCTAATTTTTCTATTACAGTCACCATCTCTAGGCAGCACATTCCAGAGCCTCAAATCCCATTACTTATCAACTTCTGATCAATAATTCCTTTGGCAAAAAGGAGGACACAAAATCAAAACATTTATTGAATATTTCCTAGGAACACAAGATCTGCATACATCTATTTTATTTTTCCCAGTGGCTTTCTGAGATACGTATATTAATCCCCATTTGTATGGATTAGGAAACTGAAGTTGACAGTTTAAGCTACTTGTCCAAGGGCACATAGCTAGAATATGGTAGAGTCAGGATTCAAATCCAGGTTTGTCTGACTTCAAAGTCCTGTTATTTTCATCACACAAAGCTGCCTCCCAAAAAGTCTCATGGAATCTTCCCCCTATATTCCCCAGCAGACTACTAAATCTCCATCAGTATCTGCCTCCGACTTACACCTTTTCTCCAACTTATACCATTGCCAGGTCAATCTTCCTGTAACACCACACTCACCATACCTCAGGAGCTGCAAGTTTCATTAATTAAAAATCACAGAATTAGTCAAAAAGGCTATTACTAAAAAGTCAAAAAACAACAGATGCTGGTGACGTTGTGGAGAAAAGGGAATGCTTATACACTGCTGGTGGGAATGTAAATTAGTTCAGCCACTGTGGAAAGCAGCTGGGCAATTTCTCGAAGAAATTAGAACTACCATTCAACCCAGCAATCTCATTATTGGGTACATACCCAAAGGAATATAAACAGTTCTCTCATAAAGACACATGCACACGTAGGTTCACTGCAGCACTATTCACAATAGCAAAGGCATGGAATCAACCTAGATGCCCATCAACAGTAGACTGAAAAAACAAAACGTTGTACATACACACCATAGAATACTATGCAGTCATAAAAAAGAACAAGGTCATGTCCTTTGCAGCAATATGGATGGAGCTGGATGCCATTATCGTAAACACACTAACGCAGGAACACAAAATGTTTACCTCCAATAAGTGAAAGCCAAACATTGAGTTTACATGAACACAAAGAAGAGAACAGAAAACCAGGCCCACTTGAGTGTGGAGGGTGGGAAGAGAATGAGGATAGAAAAACTATCTATTGCCTGTAATCCCAGCACTTTAGGAGGCCGAGGTGGGTGGATCACTTGAGGTCAGGAGATTGAGATCAGTCTGGCCAACGTGGTGAAACCCCGTCTCCACTAAAAATACAAAAGAAATTAGCCGGGCATGAGGGCATGCACCTGTAATTCCAGCTACTTGAGAGGCTAAGGAAGGGGAATTGCTTGAGCCTGGGAGGTGGAGGTTGCAGTCAGCCAAGATCACACCACTGCACTCCAGCCTGGGAGACAGAGTAAGACTCCATTTCAAAAAAAAACAAAAAACTATCTATTGGGTACTATGTTTACTCTTTTTTTTTTTTTTTCCTGACATGGAGTCTCACTCTGTCGCCCAGGCTGGAGTGCAGTCGTGCAATCTTGGCTCACTGCAAGCTCCATCTCCCGGGTTCACGCCGTTCTCCTGCCTCAGCCTCCCGAGTAGCTGGGACCACAGGCACCTGCCACCACGGCCGGCTAATATTTTGTATTTTTTAGTAGAGATGGGGTTTCACCGTGTTAGCCAGGATGGTCTTGATCTCCTGACCTTGTGATCCACCCGCCTCGGCCTCCCAAAGTGCTGGGATTACAGGCATGAGCCACCGGGCCTGGCCTACTATGTTTACTCTTTGGGTGACAAAATAATCTGTACACCAAACCCTCATGACATGTAATTTACCTATATCACAAACCTACACATGTACCCCTGAAACCAAAATAAAAGTTAAATACATCATGGCATTATTATTGAACTCTAAAAAGGCAGATAAGACCTCTCTTGCTGTGGCTTCAACCCTAAACTTCTTGGCTTGGCTTCAACCTGCCACACAACCTTCAAGTGAACATTTATGATGTATTTACTCTATTTCAGGTATCGGGAATAATAAACAGGAATGAACAGTCTTTGCCCTCAAAGATCTTAGAATCTATTCCCTTTGCTCCACGTTCTCCTCTCTGTCAAAACACACCAGTGCATGCTGTCCTGACAAGCCTGGTCTCTTGACTGAAGCCTCTCAGCTCCGTGTGGGCACATGCTCTCCCTCACCTCCCCCCCAGAAGGGCCCCTCATTCCTCTCGACCATAAGCCCTCCTCACCTTGTGAGTTCCACTTCCTCTACACTGACCTCGACCTCTTTGTGGGGAGCACTTGCTTCTCTGAATGCAGGTCCCCATTCTGGTCTGGCCCACACCATCTAACATTTCATTTAGATTCAGTTCAAATGCCTCCTCTGAGTAAAAGGCAGTGTAGTCTCATAGAAACACCATGCATGAATCTGAGAGAGCTATTTTACAGCGTGGGACCTTGACCAAATCTAAGTCTCCCTGAGCCTCAGGTTAGACTTCTGTCAAATAGGGATATTAAATTGGTTGTTGTGAGGACCATATATGATAATGTTTGTAAAATGACTTATAAATGTGGTAGGACTGACAAAACTTAATAGTCTTTCTTCTTCTTTTTTTTTTTTTGAGACAGAGTCTCGCTTTGACTCCTAGGCTGGAGTGCGGTGGCATGATCTCTGCTCACGGCAACCTCTGCCACCTGGGTTCAAGCGATTCTCATGCCTCAGCCTTCCAAGTAGCTGGGGTTACGGACACATGCTACTATGCCCAGCTCATATTTGTATTTTTAGTTGAGATATATTTTTAGCAGAGATTTTTAGCACCATGGTGGCCAAGCTGGTCTCGAACCCCCGACCTCAAGTGATCTACCCACCTTGGCCTCCCAAAAATGCCAGGATTACAGGCATGAGCCACCATGCTCAGCCCAGTCTTTCTTCTCACAACAAGATATTGATTCTAGAAAGCCCCGACCAACCCCATAAAGTATAAAAACAACTATAATAATAATACCTCTTATTATAACTGTTACTTTTATGTGCAAAGCATCTGCTCAATTTTCTGATGTGGCTGTTCAATAATTTCTTATGGTCTCTTCTCTCTCATCATGAATTTATTTTATTTTATTCATTGCTTATTTCCAACTCCTGTGCCCCACCCAAAGAATGCCAATATGGACCATGCTGAATAACTGGTTGGGACCAAACACAAGGCTGCCCAGGAAACTCTTTCACTCAGAGAGGTGTAGGCCTTAGCTCCTTCCCAGGTGCCAAAGTACAAAAAGAGGCTGAAAGCACTGGGCTGATCTTATGATCAATAAAAGACAAGTAGGAGAGGCCGGGCACGGTGGCTCACCCCTGTAATCCCAGCACTTTGGGAGGCCGAGGCGGGCGAATCACGAGGTCAGGAGTTCTAGACCAGCCTGGCCAAGAGACCAGCCTGGACAACATGGTGAAACCCCGTCTCTACAAAAAATACAAAAATTAGCTGGGCGTGGTGGCGGGCACCTGTAATCCTAGCTACTCGGGAGGCTGAGGCAGGAGAATTATTTGAACCCGGGAGGTGGAGGTTGCAGTGAGCCAAGATCACACCATTGCACTCCAGCCTCGGTGACACAGTGAGACTCTGACTCAAAAAAAAAAAAAAGACTAGAGCCTCAGTGGAGAGCCAGGGGAGACAATGGGAGGACCATCCAATCAATTCAGTTACAGTTGGAGCTGAGCAGGCAATCCTGATTTAGTGTCATGGGTTATCTTTGAGTTGATTCTTCTGGTTGGTTTCATATTTCCAAGCATACTTTAAGGTCTTTGGAGGTAAAGATGGTAGTTACCTGCAGACTTTCCCAAGCACTTTGCAGGATGTTATACACGGAGAAAATGTCAATAGTTTGTACTGATGAAGGAGAAAAAGAGAGAGAGGCATGCAGAAGGAGAGGAGATAAAGAAAAAGGGATGAGAGAGAAAGGATCTTACTGTTGCTTACCTCTTTTTGAGTATTTCTTTCTTTTCAAATATCTAGTATAGTGGTTTCCAATGAGAGCAGGACTGATTCCAAGCGGGATATTTTGGAAATCTCTGCAGGTGTTTTTTGTTGTTGCTATAATTAGAGGATGCCATTGGCTAAATTTAGAATGTGAGGTCAAGGGATGATCAACATTCGGCACTGTACGGGGAAATTCCACACCACACACAATAGTCCCTTGCCTCTCATGACTTTCAAATGTCTCAGCAGATAGTCATTTTAGTGAAAAAGACATCAATAAGCAGCTATGTATAAAATCTAAACCACATTTTACATTTAAACTCTGAGTGTTTCTGCACATTTTAATATATGCTGACTTTTCTAGCAAAGCATCTACCGTGTAAATTGAGGGAAGATCGTACTCCGCTTTGTTTGGAATTTTACCAAGAGCTGCTCGTCATTTTGTAATGATACCAGTAGCAGTGCTGCTGGCAGCATCTGAGTCATCAAACAACGCACCTGTAACTTTCTGCATTTGTAGCTGTCACGTGTAAAGGAATTCTGTTGATGCCTGCACAAGATCATTTCATCCTGTCTTCTAGAGCACTGGGGTGGTCAAATATCTTGGCTTGCCTGGGACTGGGGGTTTCCTGAATGTAGAACTTTTAATGCTAAAATTGGGAAAGTTCCAGGCAAATGAGGATGAGTGAGCCACTCTACTGAGTATTAACATATCGAGATGCATAATACTTTCAAAATGATACAACCTACACTTTTTCATATCTCTCTCTTTTTTTTTTCTTTGAGATGGAGTTTCGCTCTTATTGCCCAGGCTGAAGCGCAATGGCGCGATCTTGGCTCACCACAACCTCCAGCTCCCAGGTTCAAGCGACTCTCCTGCCTCAGCCTCCCAAGTAGCTGGGATTAAAGGCGCCCACCACCATGCCCGGCTAATTCTTTTTATTTTAATTTTTTAATTTTTTTATTTTTTTGAGACAGAGTCTCACTCTGTTGCTCAGACTGGAGTGCAGTGGCACTATCTCGGCTCACTGCAACTTCTGCCTCTGGGTTCAAGCGATTCTCCTGCCTCAGCCTCCTGAGCAGCTGGGATTAGGGGTGCATGCCACCACCATGCCCAGCTAATCTTTGTATTTTTTTAGTAGAGATGAGGTTTCACCCTGTTGGTCAGGCTGGTCTCGAACTCCTGACCTCGTGATCCACCATGCCCAACCAATTTTTTGTATTTTTAGTACAGACGGGGTTTCACTACGTTGGCTAGGCTGATCTCAAACTCCTGACCTCAGGTGATCCACCCGCCTTGGCCTTCCAAAGTGCTGGGATTACAGGTGTGAGCCACTGAGCCCAGCGCTTTTTCATACCTTCTACATACACAAGGTGCTGGGCATATGAAAAGTGATGGAAAAAAATATTAAATGAATGGGAGAAGAGGGAGAGAAAAAACAGGCCATTTTCTCAGAGTTGCTAAAATTAATTCTGTTCTATGAGTATGTGCCTTTCTAGAAATGTGCAGCTGATACCAAGGCACACTTTCTCACCATCCCACAGTTTGAAGACATCTCATATTCTTATATTTTCTGCAAAGTATTCTCCAAAACGTCTTTGGAGGGGAAAGGAGGTTGGCCTGCCCTCTGAAAAGGAATCATGATATCACAGGATCACATATTTCACAGGAACTTCAAGGTCACTAAATCTGGATAATCTTTTTCACTCAAAGGGCCTCAAACATATATTGTTGGCCAATGTATCTAGTCTTTTATATTTATTTATTTATTTTTTTTGAGATGGAGTTTCACTCTCGTTGCCTAGGCTGAAGTGCAATGGTGCAATCTCGGCTCACTGCAACCTCCGCCTCCCAGGTTCAAGTGATTATCCTGCCTCAGCCTCCCAAGTAGCTGGGATTATAGGCATGCACCACCATGCCTGGCTAATTTTGTGTTCTTAGTAGAAACGGAGTTTCACCATTTTGGTCAAGCTGGTCTCGAACTCCTGACCTCAGGTGATCCACCTGCCTCGGCCTCCCAAAGTACTGAGATTAGAGACATGAGCCACTGTGCCTGGCCTAGTCTGTCTTTTAAAAGGCAATACAACTAGACAGGTGCTGTGCTTGGTGACAATGGTAGAGACATGGCGCTTACCCACTTACGCCTGGCACGCTTTGCATATTGACACTGCCTGCCTTCCACCTGCACACATGTGAGTCTGAGACCTCACTGTTATCAGGACACAAATCACCTCTGGAGTTTTGGTAAGTCATCCTGAGCCTCACCTTGAACATGTGCTTTGAGATAATAAGGAATAACTGGGAAACAGTTCTCTTTTTGATTCATTTGTGGTCACAAGAGAAAACCGACCATAGCTTACAGGAAAATAAGGAGTGTGGAAAAAGAGTGGGGTGCTGTGGGCTAGCTGATGTCCCCAGAGAAAACTCAGCTGTCAGCAAGATGGCAATGCTCCTGCATCCAAAACACAGCTGCTCATCTGTAATCTTGAGGCAATTCTGTTCAGGGGATAACTGGCTGAAAAGAAGAGAGCCGAAGTGAGAGGCCAGGAACTTGTTTCTGACAGTAATATCAGAAGATACGGAGATGGAATGCCCTCTTTTGTCAAACTGCACCTCTTTTCACTCCACCATCTACAGGACGTGCACCAGGGAGGGGGAGCCAGGCTGAATTTGGGGGCAGGGAATGGCATGGTCTCCTCACTGGAACAGAGTTTTTGTGTTTAATATGAGGGGTTTAGAAGCTTTTTCAGGAATCTTGCCTAATCCCATATAGAAGATGAATACTGGGGTGGGACTACCAGGGTTTGAATCTCTGTTTCATCTCTTCCTATTTGCATCACTTTACCAGTCAAGGGCAAGTTGCATATCTCTTAATCGGTCTCCTTATTTGTTAAATAAGGATGGTAATAATAGGATTTATGTGACAGAGATGGTTGTGAAGACAAACTGAGGGAGACCAAGGTAGAGAAAATGTTTAGTCCAGTTCCTAGTACCTACTTGATAATCAGCATCAGTAAGTCATTATTTTTATTTATTTATTTATTTATTTTGAGATGGCGTTTCGCTCTTGTTGCCCAGGCTGGAGTGCAACGGCGTGATTTAGGCTTACTGCAACCTCCGCCGCCTCCCAGGTTCAGGGGATTCTCCTGCCTCAGCCTCCCAAGTAGCTGGGATTACAGGCATGCACCACAACATGTGGCTAATTTTTTGTATTTTTAGTAGAGACGGGGTTTCTCCAAGTGGTCAGAGTGGTCTCGAACTCCCGACCTCAGGTGATCTGCCCCGCCTCTGCCTCCCAAAGTGTTGGGATTACAGGAGTGAGCCACCACGCCTGGCCTGTCATTATTTTTTTCACAACTTTATTGAGATATAATTAGCATACTGTACAATCAGCCATTCCTTTTAACCATGTCTGCTGCCCAAACACCATCCAGAGCCCCTAATTTGGATAAGTGGTATTAGAGAATATTGTCTGTGAACGGAAAATAAATCTTGGGACCCCAAAATCACTAAGCCAAAGATAAAAGTCAAGCTGGGAACTGCTGAGAACTGCCTCAGGCAAACCTGCTTCCCATTTTATTCCTAAATAAGATAGCTACAAAGATTTAAAAAAAAAAAAAAAAAAGCTACATATCTTCCTCACAATTTGCCCACAAGGAAATTCCTTGTGAAACTCAATATCTTTATTCTAAAACAATTCTGTTGAACTTCACCTGGCAATGTAAATTGATAGCTGATTAGCTGATCTTCACAGGTATGGGACAGAAAGTCAACCCTCTGCTCACCTGAGACAAATACATATCTGATTGCTTCCTCTGCCCCATTTATGTAAAAATGCAGATTAACTGAGCCAGACTAAGGCATAAGTGACTATTTCTCCACCCATCTTCTCACTGTAAATTGTATGTTCAGTGAATGGATGATCAAAGACTCCAAAGAATGCAACCCTTTGTCTATTATCTACCTATGACCTGGAAGCTCCCCCCACTACTTCGACTTGTCCTTCCTTTCTGGACGAAACCAATGCACATCTTATACATATTGACTGATGTGTCACATCTCTGTAAAATGTAAACAAGCAAGCTGTCCCCTGACCACCCTGGGGCACATGCTGTCAGGACTTCCTGAGGCTGTGTCATAGGCATGTCCTTAACCTTGGCAAAATAAACTTTCTAAATTGATTGAGACTGCTCTCAGATACTTTGGGTTCATATGTCCTTTAAATGAAGTAACATTTCCTTTATGGTTCTCTTCCCTATCCCACCGCCCCCTGCCCCCCAGCCCAAAGAATACTAGGGTATTAATTACACCCAAAAGGTGCTCTCCAAAGGTATACATTCATGACCAGATCATAAGCAAGGAGGGCAGAAGCAGAGAAACTCAAACGGCGATGTCAGAGTGTGGATAACTAACATTAGCAGAACGTGCACGCAGGACCTTTTCATGCACGCAACATGCAGCTTCGGTGACATGACTCGGATGTGAGTCATGAGGTGCTGCCCTGCGATTCTTCAGCTCAGTGACAATCGCTGGAATCGAAGGACAGTGGGGAGCCTTCTGAGCCTGTCACAGTGCTCTTTTCTCAGGTCACAAAAATAACTTTCCTGGGAAAAGTTTCCAAAGAGATGAAAAAGAAACAGCTCAGAGCTGCGTGGTGGCTCACCGTTAAGTTTTCAAAGTGCCACTGGTGACAAGAAATTCTGGGAGGAATGTTCTCAGAAAAAGCCCCATCTGGGGCGTGAGAGACCCTGACACTTCATATGTACAGATTTCTTCCTTCTTAGATGAATCAGGAGATCAAGTGACTATAATTACGGGGCTGCAGCAAAAGCAAGGCAAGGCCGACGGGTCCCTTCCAAGAAAGGGTTTGCTGTCAGTTATAAGGAATGGGGAATTTTTCAATCTCTAAAGAACTCTTTGTTAAAAGTTTATACTTGATAATTATGCTGTCTAAAGATGCTTTGTCAAAGTCCCTCTTTGTTTAGAAACTATGCTTGCTTGTTCTTTTGGGTTCAACAAAAGATCAGGGAAAAATTTGTCAATCTGTATTCCAAATAAGGTAAATGAAAACTGCCTGTCCTCATGGGACCTTAATTTCATGTCCAAGAAAAGTAGTAAAAGCGTTCAGAATACCCCCAAAGCTTGCCTGTGGTTAGACACAACTCCCTCCAGCCATGCACACACGCACCCCCATGTTCGCCACAAAATGCCAGTGAGCTCCTCCAGGTCTTAGAGCTCAGCTGAGTAATTCCACCTTCAAGCAATGGGTTAGAACCAGTCCGGCTACGACCCGGGAAAGTACTAAGCATTGCAATTCATTGGTAACAAATGGAGAATTAAGGCCTTTGGTCACCATCAGTCTTTTGATGTCCTGCAAATTCCATTTCATTGCAGTAAAAATAGCCCAAGTGCTTGGATAAAGGATCCCTGACTGTCGCTGATCTAAAATACTCACCCTCTGCCAAAACCAAAACTCTTTCTACGTTTCTCAAATGGGCAGCATCTCTATTTGCATCTGAGTCACAGGTCTAACTCCTTCCTTTTCCTGGAAGCCCTCCTCTAACTCAATGGCTCTTTCCTCTACCTCTTCTGGGTTAAAGGTGAGCCCTATTTCACTCACCCATGCATAGGTTGATTAAGCTCTAATTATGTCAAGTTCAACGGGCACTGGGAGAGAGAGGAGGACAGGGCCCCATCTCTGCTCACAGTCCAGTCCAAAGGGAGCAATAACATGGACCACAGGGGCCATTCTCAGAGAAGCTCATCAAATGCTTGGGAAATAAGCAATACTTTCCAAACGGGCTTCCACTGGACACCAGCGCCCTGAGCCACTGTGTGCCTGCCATAGTTTCTTCTTTGAGCTTCAAAACACATGGAAGTATACTGAAGGCTAAAGGAGCTCCAGGCTTAAACCAGTTTCACCCACAATCTCCCCAGTGTATTTAGCCATGGAGGCTCTTTTGCCTAGAACACCTATTAACATCTTGTGTTCTGCAAAATAGTCTGGGAAACAACACCGCATTGCAAAGTAGGATGAAATAATGGCCACGAGAGAACTTCAGATAAAGAGCCAAAGGGCGAAACTTCCTCCATGCTGCTTTCCTAATTGCAGAAAGATGAGAGGTCAAACAGATTTGTTTGGGAACTCAGTTTTACCTTTTGCTATTTGCTACCTGTGACCTTGGCCAAATCAATTAAACCCTCTGTACCACAATTTCTTCATCTGTAAAAACATAATGAACTGTCACAGGATTTATGTGTGAATTAAATGAGATAGCACATGAAAGCATCTGGCACAATGCCTAGGAGGAATCTAGTAGGTGCTCAATAAGCATTTCTTTCTTTCTTCTCTTAGTTCCACTGTGTTCCTGTAGCAGGGATAGTCCAAGTCCCCGATGTGGCACTTAAAAGATGTGACAGGGCATCGCTAACTATCTTCTCCAGTGGACAGATTTCCTAGAACATGGATGTTGGGTACCGGGGGACTGAGACCTTCCATTTAGCCCCCAGAATGGAGCAGGTGGCTCAACATGTAGTTGATACTAAGGAATTTTACTGTACGACAGCTTTTTCCCCAAGGAACCTCACCATTCATATGAGTGTTCCTGGTAGCAAGTGGCATCCTTTTTTGTTTAAGCCTGAATTCCTGAGGCCAACTTTCCTCCTACAAGCAGGTGCCAGCTTCCTCTGCGGCCAAGAGAAAGGTGTTCTCCAACTGGGGGGAGAGGGCTCCCATGCACCCCTTGGTGCTGCCTTGGGGTTATGCCTGATGTTGCATTTACTAGACAGCCCTGACATTGTCCCATTCCTTCATCAGACCCTCTGCTCTTTCAGAACAGGAACATGGTCTTGTTTATTGGTATCCTCCAACACCTAGCACAGCACCTGGCACCTGATGAGCATTCAGCAAATGATGGGTGGATAAAATGAATGGATTACTGGATGGACTACTGGATGAACAAACAGAAGGAAGAAGGAAAGGGAAGGGAGAAAGGAAGGAAGGATCTGGTCTCAATTCCATGGGAAGATAAACTCCATAGAAACGGGGACTTTGTCAGTTACTTCTACAGTCAACAGAACTAGAACAGTGCCTGGCATATAACAGAAACTAAATCAATGTTTCTTAAATGAAAGGATGAATGACTGAATAAGCCAAGCTACTATTTGGAAAATTAGCGGTAAATAATTCCTACTCACCAACAAATCAAATTGCTCTGAGATTACTTCCTGATCTGTTTGTTCCCCACAATTACTAGAATATTTTATTATTCATGTAAATCAAAATGAGGGGCAAGGGATACTAACAAAAAGTAATGACTTTTTTTTTTTGAGACAGAGTCTCGCTTTGTCGCCCAGGCTGGAGTGCAGTGGTGCGGTCTCGGCTCACTGCAACCTCTGTGTCCTGCGTTTAAGCAATTCTCATGCCTCAGCCTCTCGAGTATCTGGGATTACAGGTGTGCACTACCACACCCAGCTAATTTTTGTATTTTTGGTAGAGACGGGTTTCACCATGTTGGCCAGGCTGGTCTCGAACTCCTGACCTCAGGTGATCCGACTGTCTCCACCTCCCAAAGTGCTGGGATTACAGGTGTGAACCACTGCGCCCGCAAGAACGCCTCTTATCGGTCAAGCAATGTACAAAGTTCAGTGACTACATCAAGACGCTGACCCTGCCACCCAGGAGCTACTCAAACCAATGGTGCCTAAACTGAACACAGAGAGTGAATGACAACCGAGGCGCAAGGAACAGGCACCCTGGACGGCTTCACACAGACCTCGGAGCAGGGCCGTGTCATCCCAGTTAGAGTGTGTTCTGCTAGAAATGCAGAGAGTGACAGTATCAATTAATCCCTTCATGATCCTAATGTCAGAAATGTAAGCCTTTTATGATGCAGTAAAACAATTTTTATGGGTTTTCCCATCCGTCTCATGTCTTGATGTATTTTTTAATCAAAAAGGATAAGAACGAGAAGTCAAGCAGGTATAAATCTCCTGCTCATTTCTCTGGTTCTCTGCCCAGGGAGGGGAGGTGAGCCCCATAGAGGTTCCTGTCCTCCCAGGGAGTATTTTCCAGAAAGCAGCCTTCTTCCAGTAGAGGAGAACCAGGCCCTGCTGTAAGTAATGTATACATTCTCCAAGGGCTGCATGTAAATGAAATCTCAGTAAATCAAATTTCATGTTTCCAATAACTTTGGATGCATTTTATCTTTATTTTTGATGATAAAACAAAAAAAATTCCTTTCATGAAATGTGCACACTTGAAAAAACACAAAAAGAATAAAAGTTACTTGCAATCTTATCACTTAGAGATAATTTTATAATGCAATCTTAGACTTTTATTACGTGTTTAGATATACAGGTATATTTTGACAAAAACAGGATAACGGTAGAATTACTATATAACCTATTTACTCTTAACAGCTGTTCTGTAAATACATTATTAACATTTCCTCATGTTGACACTCCACATTTTATGTATGATTTCCATGTTATTCAATTGTATGTATATACCAAAATTTAACAACTTAAATTTATCTGTTTTTGGAAGTTGCCTATGTTTTCAAAATGTCCTCATTATAAATAATACTAAAAGCTCCCTATTCTCATCTCTTATAATTTTCTGGAAATGAAACGGCTGTGTCAAATATATATATATTTTAAAACTTTGATACATACTTTCAAATTGCCCTGCAAAAAAAAAAATGCTTTAGTGATTTATACTTCTTCCAGCAAGGAGTATTTACATTTTTCATACCTTTATTATCATTGGCACTATAGATACACACACACACACACACACGTACACACACTTTTTTTTTTTTAAGCACTGCCAGTGTTTAATTACTGCTTTGGTTTTCAATTTTTTGTTTACTTTGTGAAGTAGAATTTTTTTTTTTATGTGTTAAATGACTTATTTGGGTTTACTTTTTCAGTGAAGAACATTCATGTCTGTGGGCCATTATTTTTTTAAATGATTTGTAGGAACATTTTACATATCGAAATACTGATCCATGATTTTTAATCTATGGTGCACATTTTTTCTAGAATAGTTTGTTTCAAACAAAAATTTAATGGTGTTTTGCTACCTCTTCTCATGCACCCTATGAATTTTTCATTTGCCTTCTTGTCAAACAGTACCTGGTAAAGCCATACTAAAGCAGATAAGAGAAACACCACCATTCACGGCAGGTATATCACTAATTTATCTGTTGGATGAGCAGAGATTTCATTCAAGGTGGATATTCCCCGGGTAAACCTTGCCCGTTAGAACAACTGCCAACATTCAAGGTGGATATTCCCTGGGTAAACCTTGCCCGTTAGAGCAACTGCCAACCGAAACAGAGGTTGACAGATGATGTAAAAATTGGTCGTAAAGAGACCGGCACCAGTTCTCTTAGCAAAAGTCAGGCAGTGGCTACCTCATTTAGGACAATAAAATTTTGAGTGACATACAGGTCACAGACAGAGTCAAGAATCTGCAGTGAGGAAACTTGCATTAGAGTTTCCTTCTTTCCCTACCTACCAGGCAGTTAGGTCAACTTCTTTGATTTTCAGCTTTCTCACCACCTATCAGATATCATTACCATCATCATCGTATCTACTGAACTCCACAAACTAGCTCTCAAATCTAACCGAAAGCACTTCCTGAACTGTTAAATGTTATCAAAATGATTGCTATATTTTATGACCAATTTGGATCAGGAATTAGGTAGAATTACTTGGTTTCAGGTCAAAAGCAGGAGTCTTGGAAGGTGACTTGCAAGAAAGGTCATAACCTAGAAAAACCTCTCGGAGACTCTATCCCTCTTGCAACGGGTCGGTGATGGCTATATTAGCAAAGACAAGGTGTTATTCATGCTTTTCTCCTCCTCTTTCCTTTTTCCTTTCTTCTGTTTTTGTATTTCTCACACATTTATCGGGCATTAACCTATGGTGTTCTATGCTGAGCCCTGTCCCAGCAACTGGGGGCTCAGGGTTGAGCAAAATATAATAGATCCTCAAGGGACTCACAGTTTCTGGATTTGGCAAACCACTTCCTGCGTGTTAAAGGAGGGTCTCACTGCAAGTTAAAAGAGCATCACACACCCGTGCCTGTCGAGTGGTGGGGGCTAGGGGAGGGATAGCATTAGGAGAAATGCCAAATGTAGATGACGGGTTGATGGATGCAGCAAACCACCATGGCACGTGTATACCTATGTAACAAACCTGCATGTTCTGCACATGTACCTCAGAACTTAAAGTATAATAATAAAAAAACACCAAACAATCCAATTATACTTTCAGTTATTTAAAAATGTACAATGAAATTATTATTGACTGTATGCACCCTATTTAAAAAAGAAGACTCTTGTCCCTATTGAGGTGTTGGGAAGCAAAATGGAAAGCTGGCTCCACAGTTCCCGGAAATGCCAAGAGTTTGAGCACTTAAGGCAGCTCCAGGATGGTGGGGGTACAAATGGCACCTTCTCTACCTGATGCTGGGAAATCAGGAAAGCAGAGATTGCATGTGGGATGGACAGGACTTATGTGGCCTGGAAGCAAACCAACCAATGTAGCTCCAGAAACCTCTGCCATGTATCTTCATTAGGTGTTGTTATGCGTCTTGTGTTCTGTTTACTATTATCGTTTTCTTCCACCTCCTTTCTACTTGTAAAATTTCAATCTTTTCAAAAGTCTTGGCTGGCCCACCTTCCATTTGGTTCACACTTGAGTGACAGCACTAAGGGTTACATGGCATCATCCGGAGGCTCGGCAGACAGGCCTCACCAGCGAAGGTCAAATTCAGAGGACCCCAATATGGGCTTTCATCCAGCTCTCTCTCTTAAAGAGGAAGGTATTTTTACTGCCAGAGCCACTCTGGAGATCCAAGATTTCATTTTATTAATGGAAATGCTTCCCCTTGCAACCACCAAAGCTTGGAAACACACTGATATTGGGGGCAGAGGTAGTGTCATGCAAAACTGGCTACTGAGTTCCCATGTCCAGAGGACTGAGAGGGTGATGGTGAACAGATGGGGACAGAAAGGACAGAGGTAAAAGAGTAAGGGCAGTGAAGAGGCAGGTTAAAGATGGTCAAACAGCAGCTCTAGGCATTTAAGGAAAGAAACAGGTGAGTGTGGGCAAGGAAGTAGCCACGGGGAACAAAATAGGAGGGGTCGGGCTGCGTTAATGGATGCTGGTAATGATTGCTGGATGCTCTTAATTATAACCCACAAGGCACTGAAGATCCTGCCTCGTTAAAGGACGATTAAATTATCTTCACTCTGTTAAACTGATGGAGGCAGGACAGTGGGCCACTGGCTTTCAGAATTTTCTACAGAAACAGGGATGAAAGAATTGGAGATCTGGAAGGAGTGGCATGCTAGGGTGGAGAATCCTGTTCCCCAAGGCCCCTGTTCCCCATGCATTTCATCAGCCTGCTGCTGGGCATGGCCTGGCAGTAGAGGCGGTCAACACGATCCTTTGGAAGGTGAGATGCGTGACCTTGACGGCCGGAAGTTTAGACTTTCTGGGAATCCTTGAGCATGTGGGGTGCGAACAGTGAAAAGCCGTGACCTGGGCCTCATTGCTACAAATACATTTATCTACCTGGGCTGTACACGTGACACCTTCTAAAGCTGCACCTCACCAAATACACAAAGAGCCTGGGATAACAGACACCTTGGGGAAGAGTTTGATGTTCCTGGGTTTAAAAAATTAGCTACAGTTCTAATATTCCTCTCATTTCATCACACAATCTTTCCTGATAAAATCCATATTTATGGGGCTAGGTGCTATGGATGATTCAAAGAAAAATGACCCAGGTCTCTAACCTTGAGGAGTTTCAACGTAATGATTATATAAGAATCTTTCTTATTCTAAAACCAGTGTCATCATGATTTAAATGCAGCAACAGGACTTATTCAATAAATCTTACTGTGAATCATACTTGGAAAGAGAATAATGTTTCTGGAAAACAAATGTTAAAGGATGATCAATTTCCTCTTTTCCCGTCTTCTTAGAGTTTCTGCATCTTAAAGCGAGAGCTATGTTAAAGGAGAGTTTGCAAGAAGGCTTTGAGGGGCTGTGACTCTTTCTGGAGATAAGAGCTTCAAAACTGGAGTTCTGGCCTCCGTGACAGAGGTGCTTCCACGACAGGAGAGTACTGGGTTCTACTGCCTTGTCGACTTATTTAAGAGTCAATTAATGGTTGCTTTTACTTTCTCTCCTCCAAACTGTTTCACGCCCATCTGTCAACAGGTGCAGCATCAGGACTAAAGCCATGCCCGCCCCCCCACCCCCGCCCCATCTGGTTATTCCTGTTCGGCCTCTCTTCCTCTTCACATCCTCTGACCTCTCTTACCCATTCTTCCTTATTGTCATTTTTGTGACACAATTGCCACTATTGTCACTTATTGTCCTAGAGTGATATCCACTCACCCAAAGTAAATAACGAGGTGGTTTTTTTTTTTTGTTTTTTTTTTTTTTTGAGACAGAGTCTTGCTCTGTTGCCCAGGCTGGAATGCAGTGGCACGATCTTGGCTCACTGCAACCTCCAACTTCAGGGTTCAAGAGATTCTCCTGCCTCAGCCTCCTGAGTAGCTGGGATTACAGGTTCTCACCACCACACCTGGCTAATTTTTTGTATTTTTAGTAGAGACTGGGTTTTGCTGTTAGCCAGGCTAGTCTCGAACTCCTTAGCTCAGGCAATCTGCCTGCCTTGGCCTCCCAACGTGCTAGGACTACAGGCGTGAGCCACAGCGCCCGTTCTGAGTCTTTTTTTTTTGAGACACAGTCTTGCTCTGTTGCCCAGGCTGGAGTGCAGTGGCACGATCTTGGCTCACTGTAACCTCTGCCTCCCAGGTTCAAGCGATTCTCCTGCCCCAGCCTCCTGAGTAGCTGGGATTACAGGCACGGGCCACCACACCCAGCTAATTTTTGTATTTTTAGTAGAGACGGGGTTTCACCATGTTGGTCAGGGTGGTCTTGAACTCCCAACCTCAGGTGATCTGCCCGCCGCAAAGTGCTAGGGAGTTCATTTTTTTAAATAAAAAAAGGAATACATACTCCTTGCAGGAAATTTAGGAAATAAAAATATGCAAACTAGAAATAACTGTAATCCCATTAACTAGAGATTGGGATGGTTAACATTTCAGTGAATATTCCATGACTTTCTGTCACTTACATGTTCAGTTGTTTTTTAAACTCTTGTCCTGATTTCTACCAAATTAGGTTCTAAGTGAGATCATCCCCCAAATTCAACCATCAGTTCCAATGCTACATTATCCATGAGGCTACTCTGATCCACACCCCCTATTTAACACAGTATCGCCTCTCCCCTCACACTCTCAACCGCACTCACTCAGCTTTATTTTCCACCATGGCTCGTATCACCATCTGACATACTATATATACATTTATTTATTTCCCCAGGGGAGAACATAAGCTCCATGTGGGCAGAAATTTTTGTCTGTTTTGTTTGCTGCTATACCTCTGAGGCCCAGGGATACATAAGCCCTGATTATCTCAAGAAGAGCAGGTGCTTCTCTTTCACAACAGTAAATAACTCTTAGAGACAAGGACCATCGCTCAGGACAATGGCCTTGCAGATGTGCTCCTTGGCACTTCTGCCAGCAAAGGGGAAGAAGAGGAAAGATATTCTGAGACTTGGCTCTCATGTCAGCTCTGCTGCTAACTCTCTGGGTGATCCAGGGCATGTGGCTTGCCCACTCTGAGCCTCAGTTTCACACTGATAGAAATGAGAGGGCTGGGTGTGGGTGGTGTCTGAAGGTGCTTCCATTTCTTTGTTCAATGAGATCATACAGCCTCTACAGAGAAGACAGCATGAAGTTCCTGGGGCTCTAGCCCAAAGCCATGGAAAGCAGAATCTGATCACATATTCCTCCTTCCACTGGTGCAGGACTTGAAAGTTTACAAAGTGCTTTTGCTTAGATTATCTCATTAAGTTTATCAATTGGCTAATCAGCACAGGAATCTCAAACAGAGCATCAAAATCAAGCATGGAAAGCACCTAAAATGGCATGGCAGAGTCAGCAGGACTAAACAGAAGAGACAGAGACAGAGAGAGAGAGAGAGAGACAGAGAGCGCATACCAGGGAAAGACTGAGGAAATCCATTGGGGAAATTAACTGCAACTTCCAAGAGAGAGACAGAAAAAGAGCATCAAAAGGCAGGGGAGTTAATTTTCACAGAATTCATCCAAATCTTATTTAAATACCCCTTTGGCAACTGTCACACTTCACCAATCCAATGGGAATTACACAATCTGCTGTTGATGTAGTCGTTTTCATTGACTCCTGGTGCTTTCTCCTTGTCCCTCTGATGGAGAGAGGGGACCTGGATGAGTGTCTCCGGCTCTCATCCCCCAAACTTGGCTTGAAGATTGCAGAATCCTCAGAAATCTGAGGCTGAAACTTCTGCAACACATTTACAAGAATATATCTAGGTCTCTATCAAATCTGTTTACTGGGTTATATAACTGTGCTCTTATTGTAATTCTGTGACTTTTATCAAAAGGCTAGATCCAAATTGTGGACGCAAATATTCCTTTTTACACTCGCTCTGGATGAGTGACTGTAGCCTAAGTCTATTCTCTAGCCCTTCTGGATTGCTGCAAGCTTGCAGGAGCAAGCTTCCCACCACCCGCCCCGCTCCCAACCCCCTTAAGAAGGAGTGTGCTTCAGGGCAACAGTAAACTTATGCTTATCAAATTATTCATTCATTCACCTGTTCATCCATCTGATGGATAATTACTGAGCCTGTACCATCAACAAGACACTGATTCAGGCAATCGGGATAAAGAGTCTATTCAAACTGGTGAGAAAGACGCAATTCACCAGCATCAGGAGTTGGATAGGTGCCTCCTATCCTCATCACAGGTCTGCTGAATTCCCTGATCTGCACTCGACGTTGGTGATGAAAATCACCAATTCCTCTCGTTCTGATTGGCATCAGTCTAATGGGTTTCTTGACAGCAGCCTAAGGTCCTTTTCCCTAGTATCTACTCCTCTGCTTGCTTTTCTGGCTCATGAATTTCTCAAGGCAGGACCTTTGGAGAGCCCTTCAGTTGTAAAGGCATTTCCTCCAGCTGCCAAGCTAGGTAATCAGAGAAAGTGCCTATCCATCTCGCAGGGTCAGTAGACTTATTGATCAAGAAAGACGAAGAACCTGCCACAAAGGATGCAGAGCCTGTGCTGTTGTTGAGATGGTCTCCTTTAGCCGAGTAAGAGGATAAAACTCACTGAAATCTAGAAAATAAGATTGCTTCTTGGCCTGGTGTACCAGAAAGCACACACCGACATGGGCAAGGAAGCTCTGTTCTGCTGCTCACTGACGGCAAGACCTCTTGGGCACTTGATGTGAAACTCTGAGTTTCTGTTTCCCTATCTGCAAAGTGGAGATCATGTTATCTCCCTTTAAGCCTACCATGAAGATTAAATAATTGTTATCATTTATTAAGCATTAACTATAAGCCAGGCACTGTGTGAAGCAGCTTATCAACCACAATCTTATCTAATTCAATTGTGCTACTCATGTTAGCGCTCAGAGTAAAAGTACTGGGGAGAAATTTTGCCATTTGTTTCCCAGAAAAGAGGCTTTCTATAGTTCTGGGGTCAAACACTTTGCTGGTGCCCAAAGGACCTGGTGAAATTTCAAACACAGTTGACTGCCAAATGTCTAGAATTGTGCTTGCTGAACATAGTAGTCACTAGCCACATGTGGCAATTTAAATTTAAATAATTAATCAAGCTCGGATTAAATTAAAACTCAGTTCTTTATTCATGCCAGGCACATCTCCTGTGCTCAGTGACCACATGGTAGTGGTTACCATACCAAACAGCGCAGATGTAAAACATTTCCATCAGTCCAGAAAGTTACGTTGGACAGAGCTTACGGATGGAAAATAAGACATGGGAGGAGACATAAGAGAAAAGTGAACGACAGGGCAAGAGAGTCAATTCCATGGAGGTTTGTAAAATAAAATGTTGGCATGTTTTCAATAATTTTTCACGGCTAACAGAGGCTGTTCTCATTTTGAGGCTGTCTTAACAAGTACTTTCTGGGGTATTTGGATGGTTTTACAGGACAGCTTTAGTAGCTATGGTTACTAACAGTTCAGCACCATTCAGAAGTATTATATTTTACTAATAAGTAAAGATAAAAATAAAGACATTAAAAAGTCATACAGAATCCATTCCCTTAAGCCAAATGGCTCACTGACTACCATTTGCCCTGACAATATTAATTCTGATAATCTAGCACTTAAGGAAGAGTTTCCCAATAATAAATCATGTGCTAATCATCATGATCTGGGGAAATGCTTTGTAATATTCCAAGATGCAAGCTGTCATCATTCTAGACATAACCTACCTCTCTAAATCTCCCTGGGGCCACACCAAATGCTCCTTGTGAAGTGCAAATGTAATCACAACACCCAACTTCAAAAACTTCACAAAGCACTCCTTTCCCTGGAGTACCTATCAAAGTGCTTGTCTTGGCATAGGATCCCCTTCACAACCTAACTGTAGTTCACCACTTCCTCCTCTCTGCTCAATCCGCCAGCAGTAGTCTCATTTGGTCATTCATTCATTCAACAAATGTTTATCAAGTGCTTCTATGTCTACATATGATGCTAGATGCTGAGGCTACAGAGGTGAAGACAACAGAATGCAAAGTCAGGTGCCTATGCTTGTGGAGCTTATACTGTAGCAGGAGAAAACAGGCAGCAGAAAAGTAAATATTTAAGATACATAATGCCAAATGGTGATAGGTGCAAGATCACAAAATGCCTGCTGGTGGAAGGAGAGGGAAGAGGGCAACTTTCTTTATATTTAGACGTTACCTTCCCAAGTCTTTTCAAACTGTCATTCATTCATTCAAGAAATTTTTATTGAACCCTTTACTATGTGCAGGGCAGTGTTCTGAGCCCTGGGGTGAGGACAATGATATGGTCTGGCTGTGTCCCCATCCAAATCTCATCTTGAATTGTAGCTCCCATAATTCTTATGTGTTGTGGGAGGGACCCAGTGGGAGATAATGGAATCATGGAGGTGGTTTCCCCCATACTGTTCCTGTGGTAGTGAATAAATCTCACAAGATCTGATGGTTTTATAACAGGTTTCCCCTTTCGGTTGGCTCTCATTCTCTCTTGTCTGCCGCCATGTAAGATGTGCCTTTCCCCTTCTACCATGATTGTGAGGCCTCCCCAGCCCTGTGGAACTGTGAGTCCATTAAACCCTCTTTTTCTTTATAAACTACCCAGTCTCGGGTGTGTCGTTATCAGCAGCATGAAAACGAACTAACAGAAACAATGAACAAAACAAAGCCCTGGCTTGAGGGAGCTGACATCGTAGTGGCAGAGAGAAACAAGAAGCAAACACCACACCGCAGGTGCTCAGATGAACGGAAGTGCTAAGGGGACACGAACAAGCGTAGATGGGGCTGGGCTGGGTGGTGCTGCTGTCTCTAAAGAGGGTCCTTGTCCCGGGGAAGGCAGTGACTTCACATGCACATCTTACTGTTTTGCTAGAACACGGTTTCCCCGCCTTGTATCCCTGGCCACTTCCTCCTTTTCCAACTCCTGACTCCAGAAGCACTTTCCTTCTGGAGCTAGGGGGGCTCTGCTCAGGCATAATTACTTCCTCCCTCAACGGGATCACTGTAAATTATAAATAACTTGATTAATCTAGCATCATGCAATATTACATCATATTTATATATTCGGGTAAGTTATTCCTACCAAGTTCACATTACTAAAGGGCTGGGACTGTGTCTTATCCATCTTCATTTATTCACGCCAGAAGCTCCATGGAACATCAACCATGAACCTTGCCCCGCTTCCCTACCAGAGAATAAAAAGGAATCCCTGTCATTTTGTCCTTATTTTCTTTCCACCTCATTCATCTCTCACAAAGGACTGAGGTGTTATTTAAATGAAATAGTGCATGGAAAGTGTTTAGCACAGTGCCAAGAACATGAAAACGGCTCAGTAAATATGTGTTGTTTCTATAACTACTATTACTACTCTAAATAGAATTATTCGTAGGCCAACTGTTTTCTAACTACCTCACTCCATTCATTATCCAGTACACTGCTGCAACGCTTCTGATTTTAGTCTCCAACTAGAGTAAGATCAATCTGATAGTGGATGCCACAGTACCTGGGAATACCATACAGCTTCCCGGCTCACTAAAGAGAAGGTTCTACATTTGAAGGCATTGCCCCGAGTTAGAGGTAGTTACTGACTCTTTACATCATCTCTGACACTCTCCACATTCAAATATGGTGGAGATGCTTTGTCTGCAAAACCCACAGGACTGACACTTTAGCAGCTCTTCGCCCATGACCCTGAGCTGCAGAGCTGCTTGACTTCTTGAGTTTTCTCTGTTGTTCACCTCTTCCTACCATTGTCGCCAATTTCCTGGGCACTCTTCTCTCTTACTCCTGTTTTTCTCTTTATTGTTGCCTACAAGTTCTCTGGGAGAAAGTGGCAAGAATTTCAGCAGCCCAGCCAGACAAACCTGAGCCTGAGACCCAAACATCCCCCTTCAATTGCTGTGAGACCACCTCAGCTATACACATCTTTGTTTACAAGGATCTTCTCTTGTAAAATTAGGACAACACAAAGCTGCTTTGAGGGCAGTTGAGGGGATATACATCTCTTAATATGACAGTGTTGGTACACAGTATATGGAATTGTTAATAGTATTGTTGTTCTATGTCTACCTCCAAATTTAGGGACATTCTAAAAGCTCGAGGGCACTAAAATGCTGTTTCCTGATAGCTGGCCACCCACTACATGTAATAATGTAAAAATGCAATGCAAGAATTTTTACGTAGGAAAGAGCAGAAAGCGGTTTTACATATAACTGCATACAGCTAGAAAGAGGCTGGGGTCATTATACCCACATGCATGGAGGGTCAGACAGAACCTCTGATAAAAGTAGTTAAAAAAGATGAATGCATTTCCCCAACTGAGCTATCCCACCCAGCCCAGATTCAATAATTTAAAAGACAAGGCTCGACGCTCACTTCAAGGTGAGAGAAAATTCTGAAGACGAAAGAATCTTCTCAAAACTTCCTTTTAATTAAAATGTTGGTTGGCTGGATTTCTCCTGAGCCTCAGCTCTTTGCCTATGAAGGAGAAACCATGAGGGGCTCTGCCTAGACAATAAGCCACTTAATCTGAAATTGGAACTCAATCATAAGTCGATCTTACAGCCCCATTTTTGTGCCCAGCATTGGGTAGGTGCTAAAAGCTTTGGAATAATATGAATTTATCAGTCTTGAAGGCTAGTGCTGCATAGCTGAAACAAAATAAAACTGTCAAACTCAAACAGAAAAGACAAGGAATTCAAGATGTGGCTAAATTACTATGAAATAAAGACAAGGTCAGGGGGAAAGAAAACGATTCCCGAGGCAGCTGAAATGCAAAATTTTTGCTGAGATGAAAGGCCGACCCCTTGATGTGGCCGTATGGCTCCATAAATGGTAAGAAGAGTTTCATGGAATATTTCAAAATAGAAAGATACAAAAGTGTCAGTGGCAGTGTTCTGAACAGAGTGGGTGACAGAATAGTGTTGAATTACTAAATGAGTGATGACAGAAAGAAGAAAAAGCAGACAGATATATAGGTAACAGCAAGACTGATGGGGCCTTGTCGGCCACTGGCAGGTGACAGATGAGCCAATGCATCACTGAGGGAGATGCAAGGGAGGCATGGCGACACTCCAAGCTCCCAGATGAAGCCCCTATAGCTGAGAGGCACAAAGAGCAAGGAGCTGGGGCTGGGGTCCAAAGTCCATGGCAGGAAGCAGGTCCATCTTGATTCTCTAATGTCTGCTCTGTGCAGAACATTGCCAATGACACTTTTGCGTCTTTCAAGTGAAGGCAAAGGAGCGGGGGGATTACACTGGGTGCAAACCACCTCCTGGGCACCGCACTCTCCATCTGTGAATCTCCTTTGTCCCTGCAAACCCTTTGAAATGGAAAGTGCTATCTTGATTTTCAGCAGAGGAAACTAAGCCTCTAAGTAACAAACTCCAGTTGCACAGCAAACAGGAAGCAGAGTGGGGACTCAGCGCTGGTCTGTCTGAAGGTACAGGCTGTCAGCTCCCGGAGCTTTGCAAATTCTTTCACTTGCACAATTCCTAAGGGCCCTTGAGAATGAATATACATCCCAAATTAGCCTGCCAATGAGCGAGTGATTTCTTTGAAGTCTCAATTTTTAATCAATTGTGCACATTTTAAATTTTACCTCATAATATGGTTGTGTGCTAACTGAAAACAAAACAAAACATGTTTTAAATTACTTTCATATGAAAGGACGTCCTGTCCTTGTCCTGGGAGCTTTGAACAGTATCTGATAAAAACCGAAATCTCCACGGGGAGGGAGGAGGGAAATGTGGGCGGGGGGTGGCCAATGAGCACCCTGTTTTGAAAGGTAACATACTCTGCTGTGATGCTTCCTCTCTTAACAATCCATTTTCAGGACAAAAGAGAAATTATCAGAGTATTCCATTAAATTCAAAATTGTGTTTAATGCCTGTGTAAGTGAGAAGAGTAGCAGTGCTCTGGCACATAACTCGAGGGTCCTCTTTCAAATTCCTTCCTGCTAAAACCATCTCTATCCAAATGGATAGCTCTACAAGCATGGTGGTTTTTTTTTTTTTTTTTTTTTTTTTTTTGAGACACAGTCTTGCTCTGTCGCCCAGGCTGGAGTGCAGTGGTGCGATCTCAGCTCGCTGCAACCTCTACCTCCTGGGTTCAAGTGATTCTCCTGCCCCAGCCTCCCTAGTAGCTGGGATTACAGGCGCACGCCACTATGCCCAGCTAATTTTTGTATTTTTAGTAGAGACGGGGTTTCACCATGTTGGCCAGGCTGGTCTTGAACTCCTGACCTCAGGTGATCCTCCTGTCTCGGCCTCCCAAAGTGCTGGGATTACAGGTGTGAGCCACCGCGCCTGGCCTGAGCATGGAGTTTTTTAATATGTCTACATCTGACATTTGTGGAGGTGACAAAATGGTTCAACCTAATGGTGATGACAGCCAAGTCTGAGTGCTGGTCTAAGTCCTGGGCAATATGCTTTATTTATGTGGATAGTTCCAAATCAACACCCACCCCCACAACAGCAACAACCCTATGAAGTAGGCAGTACGATCATACCCATTTTGCAGATGAGGAAACTACAGACAGAGGGATTGAACCACTTTTCCAAGGTGACCTAGTTGGGATGCCTTGGGGCTGGGATTCATAGCCACACAGCTGCACTCAAGATCCTTTATTTTAAACGACGACTCCAGGTACCCAGCCTCTGTGGTCCACATCTGCATAGTATAGAGCTAATAAATATCAGTGTGCCCAGACTCCTGACATAATTAAGAGACCCTCCAAACCCAGGTGCTGACAAGGGCTCTCCGTCTTCTGACTGGGTGGCAGTCACAGACACTTTCTATTTGCAAAGTACGCAGCAGTTGCTCAATCTCTAGTGAAGGCTCTCATTTAAAAGGTGCTACTTTGTGCAAGGCGATGCCCACTCTCTGGCTAACACAGGTCCAAGGACAAATACGAGAAATTAACTTTTTAAGCTCTTCAGCACAGATGCCAAGTTTGAGCACTAATTTATAGACAGCATTGATGCTCAACAGCTGTATAAAGCTTTGCTGAGAGAAAGCTTTGCATATGGTCTTTGATGAGCTCTGAAGCCAAAAAGCCCTGGGTGTGGATCTGGAATTTTTCCACTTATAGGTTATTGGGTCCTGGGCAATGAATTGAACTGATGTGCCTCAGTTTCCCTACCCATAAAATGGAGATGGCCTGTGTGTGCTGTTGTGAAGATTAACTGAGGACGTTTCCCTTGGTTAAATGCTACTTGACAGCTTACGTAAATGAATAAAGTGGCTGAGCTGCTACTAAAATACAACAAAGATTAACGTATGTGGAAGTGCTCAGTACGGTGTCTAACACAGTCAGTGCTCAAAATGGTAGAAGAAAATGACAATGATTCCATTAAAAGATTAGCTGTCATGCCACCATATTCTATTTTAATTGGTTAGATCCATAGCATTGATTCCTTACAAATTTGTATATTTTAAATGGTTCCAAACTCTTTTCCCACCAATTTTCTCAACTGATATTCACAACTACCCTAGCAGGTAGGCAGCTTAACTAATCTTACACTCATTTTGCAGATGAGAAACATGAGGTTGTGTGAGATTAAAGGACTTGCACAAAGCCACTAGGTTACTTGGCATCTCTGTCACAGCTAGGATGAGAAATCTGAGTCTCGTTTTCTCCTTTGCCAGTGCTGTTTCCAAACTGCCTGCAGGTTCTGCAAAATCACAGTGAAGAAAGATAATCGGCCTCTCTGGGATCACAGGGCAAATCTGGGAGAGGGCAGGCAACTCTCCTCAAGTCTCTGTACTCTCTCGGCGCTGCCTCTATGCAGATAACTGCACCCTAGGGCTCAAGGGGAGAGCCACACTCCACTCAGTAATGCTATCCCAGTCTGGAACTGTGGCTGATTTCCTCGTTCCCTCTATTCTCTCCCTGCAATTCATCAGCAAGGCCCACGTGAACATGATTCCACTGCCTAACGCTCTCTTCCCCACCCACCCACCCACACACACACACACAGGCCTCCTTTCTCTCCATCAAACATCACAGGCTCTCTCCTTTGTATCTGCCTTCCCTCTGCTTAGAACACTTCCACAGCATCTTCTCTTGGTGGAAGCTTCTCATCCTTTGAACTTTCCTTCGAGTCTCCATCGTGTTGCAGTCTTACATCTTTCATAGCACTGACCGCTATCTGAATTATCTTGCTTATTTATGCTCTCCCAAGACCTTGACTGCCTTGGTTGCCTTATGCAGTGCATGCTATATAGTGTAAAAACAAGTTTTCCATCCCCTGTAGTACTTGCCCAGGACAGAGCAAAACTAAAGTCTTGCTGAGCGTGGTGGCTCACGCCTGTAATCCCAGCACTTTGGGAGGCCCAGGCCAGCTGATCACGAGGTCAGGGGTTCGAGGCCAGCCTGACCAACATGGTGAAACCCTGTCTCTACTAAAAATACAAAAATTAGCTGGGCGTGGTGGCATGCGCCTATAATCCCAGCTACTCAGGAGGCTGAGGCAGGAGAATTGCTTGAACCTGGGAGGCGGAGGTTGCAGTGAGCCGAGATCACACCACTGCACTCCAGCCCGAGTGAGAGTGAGACTCTGTCTCAAAAACAAAACAAAACAAAAAAACTAAAGTTTGTATTTCAATGCGACTGCTTTGAAACAGCTGAAGTCATAAAGGGGTCATGATCACGGCAGACTTAACTGGATCTGCCGTGGTCTGAAGGTCTGTGTTCCTCCAAACTCCTATGTTGAAATCTAGTCCTCAGCGTGGTGGTATTAGGAGGTGGGACCTCTGTAAGTGTATTAGTCAGAATTCTCTAGAGGGACAGAACGAATAGGATAGATGTTTCTATAAAGGGGAGTTTATTAAGGAGTATTGACTCACACAATCACAAGTTGAGGTCCCACAATAGGCCATCTACAAGCTGAGGTACAAGGAAGCCAGTGCGAGTCCCAAAGCTGAAGAACTTGGAGTCCAATGTTGGAGGGCAGGAAGCATCCAGCACGGGAGAAAGATAGAGGCCAGAAGACTAAACTAGTCTAGTCTTTCCACGTTCTTCTGCCTGCTTTTATTCCGGCTGTGCTGGCAGCTGATTAGATTTTCCCCACCCAGATTGAGGGTGGGTCTGTCTTTCCTAGTCCACTGACTCAAATGTTAAGCTCCTTTGGCAACACCCTGATAGACACACCCAGGAACAATACTTTCCATCCTTCAATCCAATCAAGTTGACACTCAATCTTAACCACCACAGTGAGTGATAATGTCATGAGGGTGGAGTCCTCATTAGTGAGATTAATGCCCTTATAAAAGAGGCACCAGAGAGCTACCCTGCCTCTTCTACCAAGTAAGGACACAGCAAGAAGGGTAATCCTTCTTTGTCCAGGAAAAGGGCAATCACCAGACACCGACCTGAGTCTGCCAGCAACTTGAACTTCCCAGCCTCCAGAACTGTGAGAAATAAATTTGTTTATGACCCATTCAGTTTATGCTAAGTTGTTAGTAGCCTCAATGGACTACGACAGGACTAAAGAAACACTCTTCTTTTCCGGCCAATGAACCGGAAACAATGAACTACTGTTTTCAACAACTTTGTACAAACCTATGAACTCATTCTGTCCTGCCCAGAAAACAGTTTTCAGACTTTATCTCTCATTCCACCTCTTTTACCCCACTTCTGCACTTAAAAACTCCTAACTTTTCTCTTTGCGATGCAGTCAGTAAATTTTTACATTGGCATCTGTTCTCTTGCCTATCAGGAAGTAAATAATAAATTCAACATTGTTTGGTTTATCTTTTTCATTTTATTTTTGCTTTCTGTTTATTTTTGTTTGGGATCTTGTTCATAAAAATAGGCTCTTTCTGAAGAAATCTGATACTTGGAAAAGCAGTATATGTAGGGACACAAATTCCAGACTCAGGGGAAAAACTGAGAAGTTGGAAAACTAGTTCTGCTATTTTCTTTTCTTTTTTTGGGGGGGGGACGGAGTCTCACTCTGTCACCCAGGGTGTGGAGTACAGTGGTGCAATCTTGGCTCACTGCAACCTCTGACTCCCTGGTTCAAGCAATCCTCCTGTCTCAGCCTCCCAAATAGCTGGGACTACAAGTGCACACCACTATGCCCAGCTCATTTTTGTATTTTTAGTACAGATAGAGTTTCACTAAGTTGGCAAGGCTGGTCTCAAACTCCTGACCTCAAGTGATCCACCCACCTTGGCCTCCCAAAGTGCTGGGATTACAGGTGTGAGCCAACACACCCAGCCTGCTATTTTCTTAGGCAAATGAAATGACCACTCCATGTCTCAGTTTCATCACTATAAACTAGGGACAAAAATAACAATGCCTGCCCTATGGTGACTGGTCCAGAGTAAAGGCTATGTAAATACCAGCTATCATAATTATTCTGCAGAGTGTCTAAAAAGAGTCTTGTGCTTCAGTAGAGATGATTCACATAAGATCACTGCCAGAAGCTTAGTGCTGTATTCCTGTCAATGTTTTGATGTGACAAAACATACAAAGTGTCCAGTATATGTTCAATAAAGGACAGTAACTCTTCTTCTAGAATAAGACATCAATATACTATTAATTACTTCTAACTTTTTACTAACACTCTGCTAAATATCTGTAGTTCATATAAGTAACTAATGCTAATGATAACAATTCTATATTACTGGCATCTTAGTGGTTTAGAAGAGCCTTTGCGTACTTGATGTCAGTTCATCTACACTATACAAAGCAAGAGTTACAGATTGCTTACTTTTCATTTATTTATTTGTTTGTTTGTTTATTTATTTTTGAGACAGTCTTGCTCTGTTGCTCAGGCTGGAATGCAGTGGTATCATCTTGGCTCACTGCAACCTCCATCTCCTGTGTTCAAGCGATTCTTGTGCCACAGCCTCCCGAGTAGCTGTGATTACAGACGTGTAACACCATGCCCAGCTAATTTTTTTTGTATTTTTAGTAGGGACGGGGTTTTGGCATGTTAGTTATGCTGGTCTGGAATTCCTGGCCTCAAGTAATCCATACACCTCGGCCTCCCAAAGTGCTGGGATTACAGGTGTGAGCTGCCGTGTCTGGGAGGGGCGTTTATTATTCAAATAAGAAAGCTGGGGGGTGGAAATGGAATTGTGCCTTGTCCCTGGCCCCACGGTGGAGGGGAGGGTTCAGATTTAACTTTTTTTGCAAATTGCAAGATTTCCTTCAGCATCAAATAAAGTAACAGTCCTTCAGGCAGGGCTGTTCCCTTAAAATAATCTCTAGAACTTTTCAGAATGACTTGGTAGGAAAAAGCAAGCTGTGATTAGAACATATTCTTCTCCAGAACAGTCATCAAGGAGGCTGGATACATATATTAACGATGCTGCTATTGTTAAAATTACCACTGCAGCAGCCATGTGTCTTGGAACTGCACTCAGATCCTAAAACATACTCTTCTAAACACCTAAGGGTTGGCATATCTTTCCCTTTCAGAGTTGATTTGATTTTCAGAACAAGCCAACAATCCCATGCACTTCCAAATCATGTAAATAAGATGAGTACTAACAGAGGATAGTAGGGCATACTCTTTATAAAAAATAAAACAGGCCAGGCGTGGTGGCTCACACCTGTAATCCCAGCACTTTGGGAGGCCGAGGCGGGCGGATCATGAGGTCAGGAGATCGAGACCATCCTGGCTAACACGGTGAAACCCCATCTCTACTAAAAATACAAAAAATTAGCCGGGAGTGGTGGCGGATACCTGTAGTCCCAGCTACTCGGGAAGCTGAGGCAGGAGAATGGTGTGAAATCCAGGAGGCGGAGGTTGCAGTGAGCCGAGATCGCGCCACTGCACTCCAGCCTAGGCAACAGAGGGAGATTCCGTCCCAAAAAAATAAATACATAAATAAATAAAAAATTTAAAAAAAATTTAACTAAAACAGTATAAAACAGAGGCTCTTGTGGCTTTAAAGGCAATTGTGTATACGATTTTTGGGATGACAGACATCTGGAGCACCCTCTTTGATACTGCAGTTTACCCTCTACCTTCCACACCATGAGGCTGTGCTTAGTAGCAGGGTGGACTCCAGGGTCAGAGTGGAACCCAAGCCCAGGGCTTTCTGCCCTGAACAGGATTAGCCCAAGGAAGGTACCTGTAGTCAGCTAGTCCTTACAGCTTCCTCCTATTTCCTATTCTCTTCTCTCATTTTGTGGCAGCTGTTCAGTTTAGATGGGACTGACCTCATCCCTGTTCAAAATATGGGCCCTGTCTAACTAAGGCAGTTGGCAATTATCCACTTATTTAGTTATAACAACTGGTTAAGGAATGGGCATGTGACCTGAGATGGCATGATCATGGTGCAGCTCAGGACTCTTCCTCTCTGAGAAATGAAAAGTGGAAGCCTGCAGCCCCAGGGGCAGATGGAAATCATCCACTACCAGAAGGGGAGCCAGTCCGGGGACACGGATGAGAGAACCTTGGAGAAGTGAGCCAGGGTCCCGTGACACCTGTCCTATCTCTGTTTTTTCAGTTAAATGAAGCAATCCATTCCTTTATTATTTAACTCAATATGGTAGAGATTTTCTTGACTCACAGGCATGAGGAGTCCTAAGCTCCTCTGTCAGTTCCTACATCACCTTATGCAATTATGTGTTGTAATAGGTATAGATATGTAAAGATAAAATATGTAATTTATTTATTTATTTATTTATTATTATTATTATTGTTATTTTTGAGATGAAGTCTCACTCTGTCACCCAGGCTGGAGTGCAATGGTGCGATCTCGGCTCACTGCAACCTCCGCCTCCCGGGTTCAAGCGACTCTCCTGCCTCAATCTCCTGAGTAGCTAGGATTACAGGCGCAGGACACCACGTTCGGCTACATTTTGTATTTTTAGTAGAGACAGGGGTTTCGTCACTTTGGTCAGGCTGGTCTCGAACTCCTGACCGCAGGTGATCCACCTGCCTTGGCCTCCCAAAGTGCTGGGATTACAGGCGTGAGCCACCACACCTGGCCTAAAATATGTAATTTTATATCATAAATATACCATGTATACATTGAAATATATGTATCATGTATATCTATAAGATAATATGTAAGTCTGCTTCTATGTTTCTTTTTTCTTTTACACATAAAAGCTTCTCAAAGTAGGAAGTGGGTCTAATTCACCTTTGAATCCCCTGTGATTAGCATGCTGCTTTGCCAACAGTTAGGTGCTAAGTGGGAGATGATTTTCTCAAAAGACCATTCAATTTAAGCTTTGGAACATCTTCAGGCAGCAAAGGAATTAGCAAGGCACTTACTTTATCTCAATCTTCGAAAACTCCTAATCTTACCTGTCCAATTATAGGTACAAACACTCTTTGAGGACCATGATGTTGACAATTAAAGCAAAAGAAAAACATCATTAAAGTGTGGAATCCCCTGGGGGAGACTATTTGGATGTAAAAATTCTAGTCAGTTTGTTAAAGAAAAATAGGTCTCATAGCTTCCTGGTTTACAACGTGGGTAAGGGCACAGTGGAGCATCCCTCTGCCTGACTGGAACTGCAGAATCTCTCCTTGGTGACTCTTTGACTTCAGGCAAACTACTTAACCTCTCTAAGTCTTTGCGTCCTCATCCATAAAATGGGGATGATGAAAGCACCTTTGCTTACATGATTGTTGGGAAATTAAATTAAATAAGGCAGTACACAGGAAGCCATTAGTCTAATGAGTGGCATTATCAATAAATGGAATGGATCATTATCATCATTACTTCAACAGTGGCTTTCACAGAAGCCCATCCAAACAAGTGGCTTAATGGAAATTCACAGCTAAACTACAGAAAGGATTGCTAGCCCCAGGAGAAACAAGAAGATCATTCACTCCCAGCATAGGTGCCAGCTCAGGGGAGAAGGACAACTATCATTATCAGACCGGTGAAAAGGGTTTAGAGACTGGGTGGAGGTGGGGGCGCCCATGGAAGGCTTCCTGGACAGCTTAGGACCCTCCACGACTAGAACACCCTAAGGAGGAATCAAAGGTGGAGGGTAGGGGGTGACACTTCAAAGAAGCTCCAGGGCTGTATTTGAGAGGGAAAGAATTGAAATGGTACATTAAAGAGTCATACTCAGAAGGAGAGTGGATTAGAGCCACTCTCCAAGTAAGGGATGAAGCTAATGAGGCTTTTCTTGTCACCATCTGTAAAAGTTTATTACTTATACTTCAAAGGCAGTGAGTGGCAGAGGGGCTGGGGAAAGGGGCTGCTCCTCACAAAAACAGGAGCAGGAAACAAAAGACGCTGACTTGGGGAGAGGATGGGAGATCACCTCTGTGTCTGCTGCAAAAGGAGCCAGGCCCTAGGGGGCATGAATCTGGGTGCTTACACCTGCGATGATCAGTAGCTGGCGGTGGCCACACGGGAGAGGAGGATGGAGATGAGGGAGGATTAATTAACCTGAATATAGAGTGGGAGATGGGCTGGTTTCCCTGAAACTGCCCACTGGCAGCCCTCGATTCTGATCTCAACGTGCTCTGGGTTTCTTTCTTGGAATTGTTAGGAAATGCTCCAAGTCGTTCTTAATCTCAACCTGCTTGCCACCTGGCTGTCCATCAACACTTGTTTGAATTGAACGCCAGGCCTGGCATCCAGATGGGGTGGCAGGCGGCCTGGACTATGACTCTCCACTCACCCAGGCATGATGTGGGTGATGCTCTCCTTTGAGCCCAAAGCAAGTGATTTTCAACGGCTTATAGTCTAGTGGGAGACACGGACGTTAGCTACACAGTCATGCAAATGCACTTCAGTGTAAAATGACAACCATGTGCTATGAAGGGGAAACACACGGTGCTTGTGGAGGTACAAAGTAGGAGAAACCGGCTGGGCATGATGGCTCACGCTTGTAATCCCAGCACTTTGGGAGGCTGAGGTGGGCAGATCACCTGAGATCAGGAGTTTGAGACTAGACTGGTCAACATGGTGAAACCCCATCTCTCTATTAAAAACACAAAAAATTAGCTGGGTATGCTGGCAGGCGCCTGTAGTTCCAGCTACTCAGGAGGCTGAGGCAGGAGAATCGCTCGAACCCAGGAGGCGGAGGCTGCAGTGAGCCGAGATTGCACCACTGCACTCCAGCCTGGATGGCAGAGTGAAACCCCATCTTAAAAAAAAAAAAAATTGTAGGAACCTATCTGGACAGGTGACACACTCCCAAGGCAGTGACAGCGGCAGCGGGCTGAGGCTGGAAAAACATGCAGAGATTAGTCAAGCAAGGGTGGGATGGTCGCTTAGGAAACAGAGGAAAGAAAGCTCCAGTACGAAGCAAGAGCAGGTGTAAAGGGCCTGAGGTGAAGGGAGAATTATTTGCTCTGAAAACAAGGGACATCAGGGTGTCTGCAGAAAGTGAGCCACGGAGCAGGCATGTGGGGAGAGGTGAAGTTCAACAGGCAAGCAGGAATGGAGAACTGCCTTTCTCCATCCTCCAAATATAATGTTGTATAGGTGCCGCCCACCTCTGTGTATCCTGCATATCCTGCCACATGCTTTTTTTTTTGAGACAGAGTCTTGCTCTGTCGCCCAGGCAGGAGTGCAGTGGTGTGATCTCGCCACACTGCAAACCCGCCTCCTGGGTCCACGCCATTCTCCCACTTCAGCCTCCCGAGTAGCTGGGACTACAGGCGCCTGCCACCACGCCCAGCTAATTTTTGTGTTTTTAGTAGAGACAAGGCTTCACCACCTTGACCACGATGGTCTCGATCTCTTGACCTTGTGATCTGCCCACCTCAGCCTCCCAAGCCACATGCTTTTACAGTGGACAGCAGAAATTGAAGCACGAGTGCTGGGTGAATGAAAGAGTGCTGGGTGAATGAAGCACGAGTGCTGGGTGAATGAAAGAGTGCTGGGTGAATGAAAGAGTCCCCTGCTATGCTCTAGGCCTCGTACCAGGCATTTACACATCATATCTCATTGAATCATCACATCCATTCATTTGCCTGATACAGAAAGAAAGAATAGCTGAAAAATCCAAGGTCACTGAGGTGGTGAGTCCAGGTTGAGATTCGAATCAGGTATGCTTCAGAAACTCTACAGCATGGCTGCTTTGTGCAAGGAGGTCCAAACCTACCAGATGAGTTGCTGAACTAGAATAAAAGGGATGTGGGAAGGGTTATCCGCAACACCAAAGATGTGATTCCTTTACTCAAAAATGCAGTGAAGAACAGTGGCCAAGAAATGGTCCAGCTGCCTGGAAAATGGTTTAGGAGTTCCTCTTTTTTTTTTTTTTTTGTTTGTTTGAGATGGAGTCTTGTTCTGTTGCCCAGGTTGGAGTGCAGTGGTGTGATCTCGGCTCACTGCAACCTCCGCCTTCTGGGTTCAAGCAATTTTCCTGCCTCAGCCTCCTGAGTAGCTGGGATGACAGGCACCCGAGGAGTTCCTTAAAATACTAAACAGAGTCATCATATGACCAGCAATTCCATTCTAGGTACATATGTACCACGAGAATGAAAACATACATCCATGCAAAAACTTTTATGTGAGTGTTCACAGCAGCATTATTCACAATAATTAAGCACTTTGGGAGGCCGAGGCGGGTGGATCATGAGGTCAGGAGTTTGAGACCAGCCTGGCCAACATGGTGAAACCACGTCTCTACTAAAAATACAAAAATTAGCTGGGTGCGGTGGTGGGTGCCTGTAGTCCCAGCTACTCAGGAGGCTGAGGCAGGAGAATTGCTTGAACCCAGGAGGTGGAGGTTGCAGTGAGCCGAGATCGCATCACTGCACTCTAGCCTGGGCGACAGAGCAAGACTCTGTCTCAAAAAACAACAAAAACAAAAAAACCAAAAAACAAAACAAAACAAAAACCGTGAGAACAACCTACCTAAATGTCAATCGAACCGATGAATGGATAAACAAAATGTGGTTTAGCCATACCATGGAATATTATTGTGGCATAAAAAGGAATTCCATACATGGTATGATGTGGACAAACCTTGAAAATGTCATGCTAAGTCAAAGACACCAAACAGAAAAAGGCCATATGTTGTATATTATTCCATTTACAGGAAGTGCTTACAATGGGCAGTTCTGCAGACAGAGAGTAGATTAGTAGCTGCCTAAGGCAGCGGTAATGGGAAAATGGGGACTGACTGCTAATGGATGCAGGATTTCTTTAGGGAGAGTTGAAAAGTTTAAAGTTGGATTGTGGTGAGGTTCACATATCTCTGAATATACTAAAATCCCATGAACTATACACTACAAATGGGTGAATTTTTATTTATTTATTTTTAGATGGAGTCTCGCTCTGTTGCCCAGGCTGGAGTGCAGTGGCGCGATCTCAGCTCACTGCAACCTCTGCCTCCCGGGTTCAAGCAATTCTCCTGCCTCAGCCTTCCGAGTAGCTGGGATTACAGGTGCCCACCACCATCCCCAGCTAATTTTTGTATTTTTAGTAGAGACAGGGTTTCACCACGTTGGCCAGGCTGGTCTCAAACTCCCGACCTCAGGTGATCCACCCGCCTCGGCCTCCCAAGGTGTTGGGATTACAGGCATGAGCCATCGGAAATACAACTTTTTAAAAAAGAATATTGACTAAAAGTTCAAACATTAGAGACTGGCAGGCTGGTTTCAAATCCCAGTTCTACTCATTACTAAGCCGTGTGAAATAGATCAGATGAATTTCTCTCTCTAAGCTTTAGTTCCCGCATTGGTTCAAGATGTGTAACACCAACTCACGGGGCTGCTGTAACTATAAAATGAAATATTTCATAGGAAGCATTAGTCTCGCATTTGCTGTAAGATACATTTAAAAAAAATACACAGAGTAGTTAACAAAACATAATACCTTAAATAGACAATGATTTTGGAAACCACAAATGGCATTTAAAAGCACAACTAATCACATTCGCAGGCAAGTACTGTATTGCTAAAGTGTATAGCATCTATCCTTATTTGGATACAGAGATAGGGCAAAGGTGGCAACCTCCAGGTGGCAAAGGTGGTAACCTCAAGCCATGGCCGGGGGCATCAGGTATGAGGAGGCAACTACATCTCTAACTCCTCAATACTGAAAATTAAAGCCGCTCCACACACAGAGGATTCCTAAAGAGCCTGTATTATACAGTCTCGTGAGCACTGAACAGGCACGCAGCTTCAACAGCTTGTCTATCTCCTGTCCTGTCCTCTCCCTGTGTCCCGCAGTGCGCAGAGGAGACCTGGGCTCAGGACAGGACCACGATTAGTGGAATAGAGTGGCCTGCTAGAGCAGAAATCCGTCCTGTAGCCTCTGTAGAGGCTGGGTGAAGCTGAGGCTTTGAACTGTCAGGTTTGCAGGGGCAAGTCAGGTTTCTCTCTGGAGCTACTGCTAATACCATTATCGTCGTAGAGATGAGAGGATCCAAATGGGCTTTACTAATCTTCTGCCCAGCTCATGTGTCATCCCCACCCCTAGAAGGGAGGCAGGGACTGGGCTGGTTTCCCTGGAAGAAGAAAAGGCTCACAGGGCCCATTATAGATGCCTCACACATCTGAAGGGTGATGCTGGGAAGAGAGATTTATTCTGCATGGTGAGGGGTAAAACCCAGAACAAAGGGAGAAGTTACAAGAGGAGATTTTGGGCTGAATATGAAGAACTTTCAAAAGCCAGA